>NC_079326.1:26360978-26680040 GCF_029931775.1 Euleptes europaea
TTTCCAGGCACAATTCAAACTGCCAGTTCTTATGTTTAAGTTTTTGAACAGTGTGGGATCAGGCTACCTGAAGGATCACCTGCTCCCATACTACCCAGTCTGCCCGTTAATATCTGCCTCTCAAGCACTGCTGTCTGCACCCCATGTTCAGAGGTAATGACTAGAGAGAGGGCATTTTCTGTGGTGGCACCTTGCCTTTGAAATGCCCTCCCCATAGAGGCTCACCTGGCACCAATTTTACTTTCTTTTAGGTGCCAGTCCCAAACACTTGTTTTTACTCCAGCTTTTAATTAGGGGTCTTATCTTACCAAGAGCCCCGTGGAACAGAGTGGTAAGCTGCAGTACTGCAGTCAAAAGCTCTGCTCTCGACCTGAGTTCAATCCCGACAGAAGTTGGTTTCAGGTAGCCGGCTCAAGGTTGACTCAGCCTTCCATCCTTCCGAGGTCGGTAAAATGATCACCCAGCTTGCTGGGGGTAAAGGGAAGATGACTGGGGAAGGCACTGGCAAACCACCCTGTAAACAAAGTCTGCCTAGAAAACCTCAGGATGTGACGTCACCCAATGGGTCAGGAATGACCCGGTGCTTGCACAGGGGACCGTTACTTTACTTGTATCTCTTACCCGCTTTTAAAATGGTCTGTTTTATGGATCCATCTGATCACTTTCGGCCCCCACCTCATCACTGTACAAATTACCCTTCCTTAAGTCTTTGTGCAGCCTTGGAGACAAGCTACACAAACTTTTGGCCTTGTCCATCTAATTGTGGGGCAACACAAAATGTGTAGTATGTAGGGTTGCCAACCTCCAGGTACTTCAAAACAATTCACAGTGCGATGCTAATAGGCTATGCAAAAACAATCCACACAAGGCTCAGTTCTATACATATATTCAAAAGGAGATAGTCAATACAAAACGTAGTAGAACTGAGCCTTGTATGGATTGTTTTTGCATAACCTCCAGGTACTAGCTGGAGATCTCCTGCTATTACAACTGATCTCCAGCCAATAGAGAACAGTTCCCCTGGAGAAAATGGCCACTTTGGCAATTGGGCTCTATGGCATTGAAGTCCCTCCCCTCCCCAAACCCACCCACCTTAGTCTCCACCCCAAAAACCTCCCACCAGTGGCCAAGTGGGACCTGGCAACCCTAGTAGTATGACTGTCACTGTATTTGCTTTTTCTCCCATTCCCCCCCTCAGTCAGCACTGAAGAAAAACCAGAGGACACCATCATGTGACTGAAAATTCAGTGGAACATTTCTAGACGACCTCTTTTCCAGCACATACGAAACATTGATAGGGAGAATATCTGTACCTAAGAATTATGTGCTTAATAATTAAACCACCTTGTCATAAACAGTTATCTGTAAATCACAATACAAATTAATCATAGCAACTTATAAAGCTTAAAAGAATGTGAGTATTCATGTCAGAAATATAATAGTTTATTTCACAAGGGGGCATTTTGACCTACATGTTTTCTAACTGGGTTTAGACAGAGAAACCTCTCAGCAGGGAGACAATGGCTACTCCTTCTGAGATTGAATTCAGAATACTTTTCAATTTGCTGATTTCTCAGGTTGGCCAAGTCTGCAGTATCTTTCATGTTCTTTTATCCTTGTTTGTATGCTGCGTTTTGTTGTCCCGATGTAAACTTGTCCACAGCTGCAAGGTATACGATATACTCCTGCAGAGGTGAGGGGGTCTCTTTTGTCTTTTACTGATCGTAGCATCTGTTGTATTTTCTTGGTGGGTTTAAACACTGTTTGTAGGTTATGTTTTTTCAAAAGTTTCTCCATCGTATCAGTGACTCCTTTAATAAATGGCAAGAATGCCTTTCCTATGGGAGACCGTTTATCCTGAGTTTTCTGATTTTTGTTTGGTTTAATGGCCCTTCTGATTTCATTTCTGGAATAACCGTTTGCTAGCAGTGCGTGATTTAGATGATTCGTTTCTTCCTTGAGAAACTGTGGTTCACAGATCCGTCTTGCACGGTCCATTCATGTTTTGATTATTCCTCTTTTCTGTTGGGGGTGGTGGTTGGAGTTTTTGTGTAAGTAGCGATCTGTGTGAGTTGGTTTCCAGTAGACCTTGTGACCTAACTGAAAGGTTATTTTACGGATGACAAGGGTATCAAGAAATGGGAGTTTACCCTCAATTTCCTTTTCCATGGTAAACTGAATGTTTGGATGGATATTATTAAGATGGTTTAGAAAGTCCATTAATTTTTCTTCACCATGGCTCCAAATAGTAAATGTATCATCTACGAACCTGAAGCAGACTATAGGTTTGTAAGGTGCCGATTCTAATGCTGTCTTTTCAAAATATTCCATGTAAAAGTTTGCTATTACTGGACTGAGTGGACTTCCCATAGCTACTCCATCAATCTGTTCATAAAATTCTTTATCCCATAGGAAATAACTTGTTGTCAAACAATGGCGAAATAAGGCTGTTATATCTTCTGGAAAAATCTGGTTAATCAATGAGATTGTGTCTTTTACTGGAACCTTGGTAAAGAGGGATACAACATCAAAACTGACTAATATATCCTGTGGATTGAGTCTCAACGGACTGATTTTGTTGATGAAATGAGTTGAATCTTTGATGTAAGAAGTGGTTTTTCCAATGTGGTCCTGTAGGAGGGTGGTCAAATATCTAGCTAATTCATATGTTGGGGAACCAATGGCGCTCACGATGGGTCGGAGTGGGACGGAATCCTTATGAATTTTAGGTAGTCCATATAATCATGGTGGTTGTGCTTTTGTCTTGCATAGTTTTCTGTGTGTGTCCAGATGAAGAGTGGAATTCTTGATCAGTATGCTAGTTTTCCTGGTAATTTTGCAAGTTGGATCTCATTTTAGTTTTTTGTATGTGGTAGGGTCCAGAAGTTCCTCAATCTTCTTTTTGTATTCTTCTGTTTTCATGATCACTGTGGCATTGCCTTTGTCAGCTGGTAAAATAATGATTTCTGGATCTGCATTGAGGGTCTTGATGGCGTTTCTCTCCTTGCGTGTTATATTGCTAGCAGGGGGCTTTGCTTTTCATAGAATTCTTGCTGTCTCTCCTCTTATTTCCTCAGCATCTTCTTCAGGTAGATTACAAATGGCAGCTTCTACATTTGCAATGATGTCTTCCACCAGAATTTGGGTGGGAGTGACTGCAAAGTTTCCTCCCTTGGCTAAGATGGAAGTTTCTTCAGGTGAGAGTTGTCGGTCTGTCAGATTGAAGATAATCCATTTGTTGTCAAGTTTTGGACTGGTCTGTCTTCTTTCCTGTAATTTGTTAAACTTTTGCTTCTGTCTGGAAGTATGGCTGGTTAACCCCTGTTCCATTTTTCTATAGGTGAGATTATCAATCTTGTCCCAATCATGGCTTCTCATTTTGTGGCTAGTATTGATATGTAAGGAAAACAACTCCTTGTCTGTGGCAGCAAGTTCTTTGCGGGTAGTGTGAATTCTCTCTCGTAAGAGAGCCCATTCTAGATGGTCATAAATGCGGTTAGCTCATGAAGTTTTAAAGATTCTTTTAGTTATGAGAAAAGATGGAATGGTTCCTGTGTCTCTGCATTGCAGTAGAAAAGTTAAAGAACAAAGTAGATGTGCTTTCTTGTTCCGAAGTGTTTCCAATATCCTGGTCTGTTGAAATATTTCCTCCCCGTAGAGGCGTTCAAAATATCGTCAAAGGCTTTCACGGTCAGAGTTCATTGGTTCTTGTGGGTTATCCGGGCTGTGTAACCGTGGTCTTGGTATTTTCTTTCCTGACATTTCGCCAGCAGCTGTGGCAGGCATCTTCAGAGGAGTAACACTGAAGGACAGTGTCTCTCAGTGTCAAGTGTGTAGGAAGAGTAATATATAGTCAGAAAGGGATTGGGTTGAGCTGAATCATTGTCTTGCAAAAAGTATCAAAGGTAATGTGCTAATCATTGTCCTGTAAGTATCAAGATAATGTGCTAATGAGGGTGTGGTATGTTAATATGGAACCATTGTATCCTGAAGTGATCTGTTAATGTGTGAAATCCAAAGCTAATCTGCATGGCTATTGTGGACTGTGGTCTTTGCTAGTCTGGAGGTTTTCAGGACAGGAAGCCAAGCCTTATTCAAACTTCAGGAAAGAAAATACCAAGACCATGGTTACACAGCCCGGATAACCCACAAGAACCAACAAAAGAGTATCAATTATATATTCTAATTAATACATTCATAGTTACAAAGTTATAAAGTTCAAAAAACAAAAATACCCTTTTGACCCTCCACCCACCTTAAAAAGTGACCCATCACCAGACTTCCGAAGAAGTGTCTAAACAGTTTTAAAAATTACATTATTAACAGTAAAACAGAAAAGTAATAAAACTTGTTTCTATAACTCACTAACTAAAATAGTAAAATCCATTTTTGCCAGTTTATCCCAATATGTGACGGCCTTTGCCCAAGTTTTTTTGAATTCTTCCATATCTTTTCCATGTAGGAATTCTGTTAATTTGGCCATCCTCATATACATTCATAGTTTCTCTCTCCAGTCACAAATTGAAGGTTTATTCACTTGCTTCCAAACTTTAGCTATTACAATTCTTGCAGCAGCAAAACTAAATTGACAAATGACCCTATCATTGCTATCCATATTTTCTTGTGGAATTGCCAATAAACAAAATGCAGGTTTTCTTTTTACTCTCATGTTAATCAAATTATTAGTTTCTCTGATAACTTTTTTCCAAAAGCTTTCAATTTTTTTACATATCCACATAAAAGAAAGAGTGGGAAGGTTGTGGGAATTTTTCCACATTGGATATTCCTAGTTAATAATGGAAAGGGTGAATGACTGACAGTCTTCTAATACAATGCCAAAACTCAAAATTTGTTTCTAAAAGAAACTTCTCCTAGGGCAAGGACTAGAGAGCACTGGTTGACTATTTCTTTAGTCTGACAGATAAAGAGACCTAGTGGAAGTAAGAGGTATTGGCAAAATTAGGGACAAATTTCACTTTAGCAAAAAATAATAATTGTTCTTGTATTGAAGGGATTGCTCTCATTCTATCAGCCTAAAATGTTAGGGGTGTAATAGGGCACTTCTCTCTTTTATTTGGTTATTTATTTAAAATATCTATATATCTTCTTAACTCCTTTGACTCAAGACAGCAAGATGCAAGGACACGTGCAACAGATTCTGCCGTTGTTTTAGGCAGGGCAATATATGTGACATGATGGCTCAAGCAAAATTAAACAGGAATTCAGTGACACCTTAAAGACAAACAAAATTTACTCCAGCATAGGTTTTTGTGAGTTCAGAGATCACTTCATGAGATATATGATGCATCCAGCTATAGCAGCTACAGTTAAAGCTACAAGTACGGTTGTTAAAAAAAAATTGGTAAATTTTGGGTTCGGGTTTATTGGGTCCAATTTTTTTCAGTAAACCCAAAATAAGCCAAATACCCATATCGATAAAGGGGTATTTTATGTTTAAAAAACAATCGAATGTCGTGACAAACCCATTTCCTTTAAAACCAGCCGTAGCTTTTCATGATCCGCACAGTCAAAAGCTTTGCTGTAATCTATGGAACACAAGCTGATTTTCTTCTAAAATTCTCTCATATGCTCCAGTAACCAACGTAAATTTGCAATATGATTTCTAATGTTTCTTCCTTTTCTGAATCCAGCTTGAACATCTGGCATTTTTCATTCCAGGTACTTCTATTCATATACATGGTTTGTTTGTTTGTTTATTATATTAGATTTTTATCCCACCCTAACCCAACTCAGAGACATATCCCGTCATTCTCCCCTTCTCCGCATTATACGAACAACAGCCCTGTGAGGTAGGTTAGGTTGAGAGAGTGTGACCAGCTGGACATCACCCAGTGAGCTTCCATGGAAGACTCTGGATTACAACCAGGTTCTTCCAGGTCCCAGCCTGACACTCTAACACCACACTGGCTCTTCCATCATACATATAATGACATGAGCCCTTAAAAGAATACATTAAATACATGAAATAAATATCATAATAACAGGCTTGCAGCCTAGGTTGAGTTGCCCTGAACCTCCAAGTAAGTGTGCCCATTTCCGCCCTCTCTCAATGTCCGGGTCTTGACCCAAGATAACAATGGAATGAGTACAAAAACAAGCACAGGGAACCGTTACCACTACTTTTCATGGTCTGCATCCTTAGATATGAGATGCAGTATATATGGAAAATATGCAGTTAACCAGTGCAAACTTCAGGACTTTTTACACAAGTAGTATGAAGCTAAGAAGGAACTCTTAGTTCATCAAGACTAGATGGAAAGCAATTTGAAATTTCTTCTGCCACTAAAACTGCTTGTGGCTTGGCAAGGAAAAATAAGGCACTGAATTTAAAGACAACCTTGTTACACTTGACAGATTGGTTGTTTTATATCATTTTGGAACTGCAAGAGTTATCGAGATTACATTTATATAACTTTGAAACTACCAGCAGAGGGGAGACTGAAATTAGGTTAGTCCTATTCTGCACTAAAAGGTGCGCCACTTTGGTGCCCTGATGTGATGGCAAAGAAATACACTGTCAGTGTGATGGATATTAAGGTTATAAATGAATTTCTTCATGGATTGTTTAGCGTTTCTTTTCTATAAAAATGTCCCCCCCCCCCAACATCTGCATTAATATTATTGGAAACTAATGGGTTTTGTACCCTGGAGAAACATAATGGTGAAACCAATAGCAATAAAGTGTCAGATGTAAACACACAGCAATATTTCTGCATTACAGAAATCTTTATATGAGGGAGGCTGGCCAAATTAGAAGTGCCGAAAATGGAGTAAATAAAGAAAAGGCTATTAGATAATTACTACCTCCCTTTCTCCAGAGGAGTACTTGAAACACAGGTGCCACATTTGACAATCGCAAGTGGAACCACACCTAAAAAAGGATATTACAGAGCTTGAGAAGGTGCAGAAAAGAGCAACCAAAATGATTAGGGGACTAGAGCAACTGTCCTATGAGGAGCGGTTAAGACGCTTAGGGTTGTTTAGCTTGGAAAGAAGGTGGCTGAGGGGAGACATGATAGAGGTCTATAAAATTATGCATGGTTTGGAGAGAGTGGACAGGGAGAAGTTTTTCTCCCTCTCCCATAATACTGGAACACGGGGTCATCTGCTAAAGCTGGAGGGTGAGAGATTCAAAACAGATAAAAGGAAGTATTTTTTCACACAACACATAGTTAAATTGTGGAACTCCCTGCCCCAGGATGTGGTGATGACTGCCAGCTTTAACAGGGGAGTGGACATATTCATGGAGAAAAGGGGTATTCATGGCTATAGTTAGAATGGATACTAGTTGTGCGGCATACCTATTCTCTCTAGTATCAGAGGAGCATGCCTATTATATTGGGTGCGGTGGAACACAGGCAGGATGGTGCTGCTGCAGTCGTCTCGTTTGTGGCTTCCTAGAGGCACCTGGTTGGCCACTGTGTGAGCAGACTGCTGGACTTGATGGGCCTTGGTCTGTTCCAGCAGGGCCTTTCTTATGTTCTTATGTTCCTTTAAAAAAACATTTTTCCTGGTGAATATCAAAAATCCTGAAGATTTCCTTCTAATGTAGACACAATTTCTACGTTATACGCAGCGCCATCCTAAGCAGAGTTCCACCCTTCTAAGCCCATTGATTTCAATGTACTTGGAGGAGTGTCGTTATGCTTAGGAGGACACTGACAGAAGCCAAGAAGGTACTACTGGCGGAGCAAAGCGCCGTCACGTTGCAGCCGACTTACAGCCATCTCATAGGATTGTCAAGGCAAGAGACATTCAGAGGAGGTTTGCCGTTGTCTGCCTTTGTGTAGCCACCCTGATTTCCCATCCAAATACTAGCTGGATGGCCAGTCAATCAAATGAGCAAGATACTCAAGCTAATTGTTGTGACTAACCACCCACCAAGAGGAATCTGTAAACCCACACCACTCATCTGCATAGCTGTCCTATGCTGGAGGCAGTCCAGCTGCCTGGGAGCCCTGGGAGCCCTGGGACAGAACTGGCTGCCAATAGCTCAAGAAAGGCAGAGGGTGAAAGAGGCCCCTGAGGATGAAGTCAACTAGCAGGGCTGTCTGTCAGAAGTACAGCCACAGTAAGAGGCATGAAGCTGGGCAGCTGGAGGAATGGGCTGTGCATGTGCCGAAACACACAGGAGTATAGTGGTTGATGGGGCAGAGTTTTCCCTCTGGATGATGCCAGATAACCAAGTGTTCTGGATAATCAAATGTCAGATACCAAAGCTTTCACAGTATCTCAACTCTTTTATTTAAGAACATAAGAAAGGCCCCGCTGGATCAGACCAAGGCCCATCAAGTCCAGCAGCCTGTTCACACAGGGGCCAACCATTTTTTGTTTACTTATTTTGTTTGTAGTCCTACTTTGTCACAGTGAGTCAATATCATGTTCAAATTATTATATGACTGCTTCACTGTATGGTTGCCAACCTCCAGGTGGAGCCTGGAGATCACCCAGAATTATAACTGGTCTCCAGACTACAGAGGTCAGTTCCCCTGGAGAAACGAGCTGCTTTAGTGGGTGGACTTTATGACATTATACTCCACCGAGGTCCCTTCCCTCCCCATACCCCACCCTCCCCAGGCTCCAACCCCAAATCTCCAGGCATTCCCCAACAGTGTACACTCATTCTAATTTTCCAATATATTTTGCCACGCCAGTTTGAAAGCTGGTGAGAGCTGCTCAGTGTTAGCACAACAAAATGACAATACACAACAGTTCATCATCCATCCAAAATTAGGCCCCATACTTCAACCCACTTTGAAAACTGAGGGGGGGAGCATTTGTTTTAGTGGATGATACAAAGTTCATCTAGTTCAGCATCATGCATCCAACAGTGGGCAGCCATACGCCTCACAGTGCTCACAAGCAAGGCATAAAGGCAATTCCTCCCTCTCTTGTGTGTGTAAAGTGCCGTCAAGTCGCAGCTGACTTATGGAGACCCCTTTTGGGGGGTTTTCATGGCAAGAGACTAACAGAGGTGGTTTGCCAGTGCCTTCCTCTGCACAGCAAGCCTGGTCTTCCTTGGTGGTCTCCCATCCAAATACTAACCAGGGCTGACCCTGCTTAGCTTCTGAGATCTGACGAGATCAGGCTAGCCTGGGCCATCCAAGTCAGGGCCCTCCCTCTCTTACCTGTCCTCAGTATCTAATCTTCAAAGGTGTACTGCCTCTGTATATGGTATTCCATTTAGCTATCACAGGTAATTGCAATTGATCATTTATTCATTTGATCCTTTTTCAGGGCCTAAATGTTTAAAGATGAGAGTCTAGCCTGAGACAAACAGGGCAATGTGTATACTTTATTGGATAACATCAGATAAAATATTTACTTTAAACGAACAAAGTAAAATATATATAAGTGGTTATGGTTGATATCAGGTGAGTGGTTTATTGATGCCAGTTGGCATTTGCTTCATTTATGGTTTTTAAAGTTTCATATTTTCCTCTCCCTGGCAGTGGCATGAATTTATATTATATTCATAAAGCAACATGAATGTTTAACGTCTCTTTCTGAGCGTGTAACATTTAACAGGGAAGAAAGTAAAAAGATTTTGCCTGCTTTTCTCTCAGCATATTTCTTGTTTAAATGCCACAGTTTCTTGGGGTGGTTGCAGAAGTCAGATATTTTTCTGAGGCAAAAAGCCTCAAGCTTGTTTTCATTTTTCGGAGTTACCTAGAATTAATGATTGTTATACAACCCCCACACACACACACACACAAACTCTTTATATCCCACAAGGCTCCACCTATGACAGTTTTACAAACTGGAGAGATTGTTTGTTGTAATGATCATATAACAATTTGTGACAGGTACTGTTAAGGTTGAGCATCCAGAAGAACACTGTCATGCTACCTGGAGGAGCTGTGGCTCAGTAGCAGAGCATCCCAGGCTCATAGTTGAGACTGTGATTAATAAGCCAACCCCCAACCATGGTTTTAGATCTTTTTTCAAAGACCTCTAATTATCTATAGTTAGCAGAATGGACCTTGTTCAGACAATCATTCAATTGTTTCAGTCGAATTCTAGATTAGCAAACTAAGAACAGTTGGTTTTTATATACTCACTTTCTCTACCTTTTCAGGAGAATCAAACTGGCTTACAATCACCTTCCCTTCTCCTCCCCACAACAGACATCTTGTTAGGTAGGTGGGGCTGAGAGAGTTCTGAGAGAACTGTGACTAGCCCAAGGTAACCCAGCTGGCTTCATGTGTAGGGTTGCCAGGTCCCTCTTTGCCACCGGCAGGAGGCTTTTGGGGCAGAGCCTAAGGAGGGCAGGGTTTGGGGACGGGAGGGACTTCAATGCCACAGAGTCCAATTGCCAAAGTGGCCATTCTCTCCAGGGGAACTGATCTCTATCGGCTGGAGATCAGTTGTATTAGCAGGAGATCTCCAGCTAGTATCTGGAGGCTGGCAACCGTATTCATGTGGAGGAGAGGGGAATCAAACCCGGTTCTCCAGATTAGAGTATACTGCTCTTAACCATTATACCAAGCTTCTTCTCAATTATCATTATAATTAAAATAAACCATAGTTCGACATTATGTTTGCATACAACAAATTCAAACTGTTTTAACAGGCAGGGTCTAGCAAAATAATATGTGTGATGTAAGCACACCCTGACCTGGCTCATAATCCAACAAAGTATCAGGGGATTCACCTGCCACAAGCACCCATTGCTTGTGGAGGCTTGCGAGGGCTGTAAGACAGAAGGAAAAGGTTCAAGCCTCCCTCCTTTGCATTTTCCTGAGCAGAAACAGCTGTGGAGGGCTGGTTGCTCTTTTTTCAGGCTCCATGTGACCTTGGATGGCAAGCGGGACAGTATGGGAAGAGGGGGACCTTCAGGTGGCTTGGGTCCAATTCATTTAGGGCCTTAAAGGTAAGAATCAGCACGTTGAAATGTGCCCAGAAACAAGTAGGCAGCCAGCACGGATCTTTCTGCACTGGGGTTCTACAATCTCTGTCTCCTACCACTGACAGTAGCCTGGCTGCCACAGTTTGGATCAGCTGAATTTTCCAGACCATTTTTAAAGGCAGCCCCATGCAAAGCACACTACAATAAACTAATCTGCAGGCCATCAAAGCATTGATCACCAAGTAGTGTCGCCAGGTCCCTCTTCGCCACCGGTGGGAGGTTTTTGGGGCAGAGCATGAGGAGGGCGCGATTCGGGGAGGGGAGGGACTTCAATCCCATAGAGTCCAATGGCCAAAGCGGCCATTTTCTCCAGGGGAACTGATGTCTATCGGCTGGAGATCAGTTGTAATAGCAGGAGATCTCCAGCTAGTACCTGGAAGTTGGTAACCCTATCACCAAGGCCTAAGGTTGTCAGGTCCCTCTTCACCATCGGTGGAGGTTTTTGGAGAGTGGGGTTTGGGGCTGGAGAGCGGCTGGAGATAGCTGTAATAGCGGGAGATCTCCAGCTAGTACCTGGAGGTTATTCAAAAATCAAACCTCGTGCTAAAATAACAGAGTTGAAGAAAAATAGCAAGCACTGATGGCTACTGGAAACATCAACAATACTTTTATAATTCAATCATATAAACCAAACCATATACAGTGGAACAGAAAGCAAAAAAAGTTCCGTGGTAAATGTAAATTCTGCCGGGTAAGGTCTCCCGATCCATTCACTGAGGTGGCACTAGCGGTGTGCAGAGCCGAAGATGAAATTGGTTCCGCAGGCAGAGTAGTTGCAAATCGATGCAGGCTGTATGTAGCCGAAGAATTCCAAGCCGAGACTTGGTCAAAAGTATAATATAACAAAAAATGGGGCTGAATTGCCCTTTCTTTTAGGAAAATTTCTCTTTAAATATTTTATGAAGATCCAAGCCCGAAATAGGATTCCGGTATATTCGGGAGACCTTACCCGGCGGAATTTACATTTACCACGGGACTTTTTTTGCTTTCTGTTCCACTGTATATGGTTTGGTTTATATGACTGAATTATAAAAGTATTGTGATGTTTCCAGTAGCCATCAGTGCTTGCTATTTTTCTTCAGTACCTGGAGGTTGGCAACCCTACCAAGGCCATATCACACTTTTTGAGGAATGACATAGCTGGTGTATCAGCCAAAGGTGATAAAAGGCACTATGTGCCAAAGGGGAGACCTGAGCCTCCAACAGTTGGCCAGGATCCAGCAGCAATCACCAAGTTACAAACCTGCTCCTTCAAAACCCTACTGGAATGAAATGAGACTCACAGAATTTGTAGCTGAAGCAATGTAATATGCTGCCTTCATTCTATGTTATGAATTTTAATGTTGAGTATAAACCAGTAAAATAGTGGATTCTCTAAACTTCAGTTCATAACAACATTATTATTACACCTAGCAAAGTGTGATGGTTTGTGTCATGAATAGGGTTGCCAACCTCCAGGTACTAACTGGAGATCTCCCGCTATTACAACTGATCTCCAGCCGATAGAGATCAGTTCACCTGGAGTAAATGGTTGCTTTGGCAATTGGATTCTATGGCACTGAAGTCCCTCCCCTCCCCAAACCCTGCCCTCCTCAGGCTTTGCCCCAAAAACCTCCCGCCGGTGGCAAAGAGGGACCTGGCAACCCTAATCATGAAACATTTTGCACCTCTCTGATCTCCTTAGCCTCAGAATTTCCTTCAATCTTTTTATTGCTGATATGTTGATCAGTTTTAATTCACAGGAGGGTTTGTTAGAATTATCATAGCCATCCAGCTGCCATTGGCTTAGCTGCTCCAATGTCACAGGGAGTTTCAGGCCAGACATCTGATTAATTACAGTGTAAGCATACAGTGTAAGCATATGGGCCACCTAAACTCCCGGACTGGACCTGGCAACCCGATATGCAGGCACACGACTACTGTTCCAGCCACGCGCCCACCCCAAACGCTACTGGGACGGCCGCTGCGCGCTCCGTTGAAACTGACACGGCCACTCCTGTGCGCTCCGTGCAGCCGGCAGCTAGGAAACAGAAGCAAGGGCAACCTCCAGTGAACCTGAGAGACTCCATGTTCCTGTGCAAACTCTGTTCCAGCCGCAGCCATGTCGTGGAAAGCAGACAGTCTCGTAGTCAATGCCAACACCCCCCTTTCCCATTGCAACATCAGCAGCTTAATGGACAATCAGCAGCGATCCTGATATCAGTGATGAGTCGTTCCTCCAACTATGCAGCAGCGATCCCCAGACGTTTGCAGAGATCGCGCCTTTTGTTTAAGAACGTTAATCACTTCAGCAGAGATCTCCCGGTTCCCCCCCCCCCCCCGGATTGCAGAAGCCATTGGAATCAGAACAGATTTCCAAATTCTCACTTTCCCACCCCGGCAGCCGAAGATTAATCCTTTTGTCACCTTTTGTCACCTAGGAACCTAGGAGGGGTAAATCCCCTCATCCCTCCCCCAGAAAAACAGTATATCTGGGGTGCCCCTAGCCCATAATGTTACCGTAGGTCTTTCCTGGCTTCTACGCCATTACTCTGTTGGTTTGGTTTTGCACAGCCTGACCACGCTTCCCTCCCGCCTCGCTGGCCGAGTCTACGGGAACCCCTTGCCCCCGCCTTTGCTCTTATTTTCTGCTATCTTAGTCTATTGGAACTTGGACATCTCCTCTTCAAGAACGGTAAATATTACCCCACCAACGATTCCTGCCAAATGGGCATCCGTCTGTATTCTACTACCTTTTGAATTCTTAGTTCTGTGTATGTTTATGTTGCACCACTGAATGCTTGAATACATAAACACTATTTAATTTGGATTCCTTTTGCCTCTGTCTTGATTTCAAAGGTCACAGATTATTGACTCTGGTATACATAGGTTGATCTCGCTATATAAATATTAAGGTTACCGATCTGCTCAGCTAATTCCCCATTCAAAGAGCATTTCGGGTAACAGCAGGGGAGAGATCCCTGACCATCTTTAAACTTTAATTCGAAGCCTTTGAACTATATGTTTTGGGAGGTCATGTTGGTTGTGTAGATTGGCTAAATGGTCAGAGCTTTATGCCAATATGAACATACCGTTCTCTGCTTTTACATGCAATGAAACTGCTGATTTTCCTTATTTTTCTAATCTAAAAAATGAAATAATTAGAATGGATCAAAAGACAATACAATTAATCACCATATCTTCTCTAGATCAGCCAGCGCACTCTAATGTGCCACATAAAACTGGTAAAACTGCAAACAGCGCTCACCAAAAATACCAAAGAAACCTTTGTTGGGGGGGTGGAGACTAAGCTCCCCTCCTTCTCAACCCACCCCCCATGGTCAACACCAGCATCCACCAGGCTCAGTGGGGTTACAGATGCACATTGTAAAGATTCTTGTATCATCCATCTGATCAATGGCAGTTGGCCGTTCAAAAATCAGGCAGCCACTGACAGCTGAACCTTTGACAGTCAGCTGTCTGACAGCTCCATCCTAAGGGCGGGGAATGGATTGGCCAATCACAGGCTTGGCCACGTACCCACAGGGTTTCTGGGAGTCCACTGGACAGGCCCCAGGCTCCCAGCTTAGAAGAGAGTAGAGCTAGAGCAGAAGAGATGGGATAGGGTGTTATTCAACCCCTGCCCTCCTTGTCTGCGGCCAAGGGAAGACTTCTGCCAAACTGGACGAGGGTGCATGATGGCTGGAGTCTGGGATCTTACAACCCTCATTATAGGGGAAAAAAAGTATTGTTTACCCATCAGGTTCACTTGCGAGTTTCTGGACTCACTCTATATTTCTCTGCTCATAATTCTTCTGTGCATGAAAACAATAATTTTATGTTGTACGAGCAGTAAAAGATCAAATTTTTAAAGGATGCCTTTGTTCAGATGACACAAATCAAAGTTAGTTATGCTATTCTACAGAAAGTATCAAAAAGTCACGTTGAAAGAACCTGAGGGCTTAAGTTGCAGCGAGCATAATTTGGCTGGCCTGATATTTCTTGGTGGTCGAAATTCACAGTTTTATATTTCAAAGGCAATGAATGGAGACAGCTTTACAGTCACTCTTTTGTCTCCTCACTTGAAAGGGCCCTCTTTAGCAGCCCCAGAAACTGGTCTACTTGAAACGCTTCCTGCTGAAATGTTCCCCCACATTTTGCAAGAGGCTAATTATTTACACTTCCAAGTCATATATCAAAAAGAAATCCCAACTTTTTCTAGTCAGAGAGCACATACATCATTCACAGCTGTCGGTGTAAACTAGATAGTTTTTGTTCACCTTGCTGGATTCAAAGGCTAGGGTCTTGCATCTGAATAAATGTTAGCGGGAGGTTTGTTCAATTAAAAGCATGCATGACATACTCTTTAAATTATGTGTCAAGTTTGCAGTGAATGTTATTTCTAGCAATTTAAAAATCTGTGAACAGGAAAGCTTTTGAAATAGCTGTTCAGTTCAACGCAAACCGATTACCTAGCACTCAAAGCTATTTGACAGAAGTTGTTCTGACTGTAGAACAAAGCAGCTTCATTCTGTTACATTCGAAAGTGGAAAGCTTCCTTGGTTTTAACTAGATATTAGAGCATGATTATGAAAATAAATAACAGCCTTTCTCTGACTTCAGCAGAATCCCCTAGCCAGACTTATCAGCTGAAAGAGAGACATTGAATTAAGTTGAATACACTGATCTGTATTTGGAAATGGACTGACTGGGACATGATTTTTCTTGGAGCCCTTATGCATGCTCAGCGCATTGCTGTGGACTCCAGACAGCTGACTCAGCATCACAGAAAATATTATATATATATATATATATATATATATATATATATATATATATATATTGCAAAGCATCCCTAGTTAAGAAGCTACCTTTAAAAAAAAACTATCCTCAGCTGGAACTTTGCCTGACAGGTACTACGACAAATTGAAATTCGTATAAACATTTATATGAAATTTTACAACTAACCACAGCATAAAATATTTAAAATGCACGAATGTTGAGTGCAGCAGTTTTATGAGCACAAGTCTGGAAGTGCCACGTTCCACCAAAATGATGAAGCCATGAATGAGTTATGCAGGCAGTACCAGTAACAATCGCTGCGCCACACACCACACATGTACTTGGTGGCTGCCAAATACATTACATACCTCAGTTCTTGTTCTTAGCAGGGAATTTTTCAGATGCATACCTGCAACTGTGCTAGAATGAAAATTCAATAGCAAATGCTGTATGTTATTCTTTACATTCTTTTGACTCCTTCCCTGACTTCAGTGGCTGCCCATGAATGTTCGCACCACAATAAGGCAGTTTGGTGATGGGGAAGGGGGCAGAGCTCCCTGAGAGGGCACAAGCTGGGCATGAAGATCCAAGGTTCCTTTCCTTGAATCTCCTGTGCAAAAAAAAAAAAAGGATCTAAGGAGGGGAAATCATTTTGCCTGAGGCCTTAAAGAACCAGTGCCCAGTCAGTATAAATGATAAGGACCCTGGGCTGGAGGGGCCAACAATCTGATCCAGCATAAGTTAAACTCATACTTGCGACTACACTTAAATGCAGGAATATACACGGCTAGGCTCAGGGCAAGAAGCCCTCTGTGGGGCTGTGTGGGGCTTGGCTTGTCCCTGGCCTCCAGGACAACAGCCCACCAGGAATTTTCCTGGTACCTGAAAGGGGCAATCTACACTTGAAGTTCATTTGCCCGGCACCAGGGGCGGTGAAAAGAAGAACTGCACTTACACTTCTCATTTTTGCCACTTCTTGCAATCCGTGACAAGCCTCTTTAAACCAACATTCCTTATTAATTTGCTGTAGTCTCGTTTTCTATACTTGGAAACTGCGGCATAGTTCTCTGTTTAGGCCTCTGCTTCCTGTTGCTCCATTTCTTCACTGTTCCAGTAATGAATTTGGCTCCATAAACCGGGTACAGCTGTTTAGGCTTCTAAAAATCTGACACCTCCCCGTATTTGGGGCCAACATCTTCTTGCTTTGACTTTTCTGCAGACTGAAATCTAATATCTTTGTCTGTGTCTGCTCCTAAAAGCTTCGTTCCCCTCAGCTATGTCACAGCTCCCTTGTGGCTCATTAAGCACATTTACATTTGGTTTTTAAATTCCTAAACAGCCCACTTCACTCTTAGCAATAGGTCATTGATGAAAGAAGCCCTCTGCCCAAGGCGTCTATGATGATAGCAAAAACCTCTGACTACAAGACCTACCTGTCTTCCACAAAATAGTCCCCTTCATCTTCCACAAGGCTTTGCTGGGGGCTGTACATAATCACAAAAGCATTATATCGGGCAAGCTGGTTTCAAAACTACAGAGGTTCTCCTAACCAGCAGTGACCGTTTGCCTGTGTGTGTCAGTTTTTTTCTTTTTTTTCTTTTTTTAATCAAATTTTATTTATTTCAAAAAAGGGATACAAAAGGGGGGAAAGGAAGGAATAGGGGACTGTCTACGGATAAGATATATATGTAGAAAAAAAGAACGTTTCAGCATATATATATAAAAATATTACAACGTAATTAAAAAGGTAATGGTCCCCTGTACAAGCACCGGGACATTCCTGACCCATGGGGTGACTTCACATCCCGATGTTTACTAGGCAGACTTTGTTTACGGGGTGGTTTGCCAGTGCCTTCCCCAGTCATCTTCCCTTTACCCCCAGCAAGCTGGGTACTCATTTTACCGACCTCGGAAGGATGGAAGGCTGAGTCAACCTTGAGCCGGCTACCTGAAACCGACTTCCGTTGGGATCGAACTCAGGTCGTCAGCTTTGATCTCTCATGGCAGCCCCAGATCTCAGAAGCAGGCTTAGGCTTCCATGAGGCAGGAATAAGGTTGCCAACCTCCAGGTACTAGCTGGAGATCTCCTGCTATTACAACTGATCTCCAGCCGATTGAGATCAGTTCACCTGGAGAAAATGGCCACTTTGGCAATTGGACTCTAAGGCATTGAGGTCCCTCCCCTCCTCAGGCTCCGCCCCCAAAACCTTCCACCTGTGGCAAAGAGGGACCTGGCAACCCTAATCCCAGGCACACAAAAAATGAACAACAACTGTGTATTTGTGACACTATAGTACATAACCTCTCCAATCAACACAGCAACAACTATCCATATTCATTGTGTACCATAGAATTCAGGAACTTAGTGTATCGATTCACAAATGTAATTGGCAAATACTCCTTCAATGAAATAGAAGAAAAGTTCAGTTGCTAGAGACGACAGGACACTCTTAAGAAATGAAAATCATTGCATGTAGGGAATTGTGTGGAAATGTGTTCACACCTGCTCTGACCTACCAATCTTTGAATAAAATAGGTAATGAGTCTCTTTACTAAACCTCCTGTGTAGAATCTGCCAGCTGTGCCTAATTGAAGTGACTAATGTTCTCTAATAGGAATTCTCTCATGTGATTTTATTGCTCTGCCATTTTTTTCTGTACGGACTACCAATCTGAAAGAAACAGTAAAAATTGCTCTTAAAGATGTCACCTCCAACAAAAGTATACAGAGAACACAAAAGGGGGGGAACCTTGCAGTTTTCTGTAAAACAACTCTCCTGCTGGTTTTTTCTGTGACCACTTCCAAAAAAAATTAACCAACCTATGATGGATAGATCAAAAGACACGAACAAAAGCAACTTATATTTAAAAAAATTAATACAGTTTGTAACAGAACTACATATAATATTTTTACTTTTCCCCCTCAAATACCAATGAAATTACATTAACAAGAAATAGGAAATTATCTAGGATGCAATAGCTAGGAAAGTTTCTTGTGTTTTACTGTGTACTGTGATTTTCTCTCTCTCTCTCTCTCTCTCTCTCTCTCTCTCTCTCTCTCTCTAAGGAAGTAGTAAGAAAAGGCTGCCATTGCTAAAGAGGTAAGTAAGGGAGAACAGAGCTCTGTAGCCTTACAGTCAGAGAAACGATAGGGAAGCTGGAGACAGCAACATGCAAGTGTACAGCTGCTAACTGGTTAGATGCACCTAGCATAAGTGATCTTATCACTAAGCCATGCTCAGCACTTATAGGCAGCAGCTGTGTATCTGCTTAGTATATATTTCTGTTGGTCTATCCTTCACATCTTCTGATGGTAAGTATATGAGGGTTCTGTCTGCACTAGGGTTATCCCTGGAGTTGTCCCAGAATTACAACTGATCTCCAGACTACTCAGATCTGTTCCCCTGTGGGAAATGGCAGCTTTGGAAGATGGACTGTCACATTTGACCCAGCTGAGATCCCTCCCCTCCTCAGTCTCCACACCTCCCCAGTCTCCACCCCTCCAATCTACAGGAATTTTCCAAGTTGGGGTTGGCAACCCTACTCTCCACTCTATTATTTCTGAGTGACTCAAGACAAGAGGTGGCAGCCTCTTCTGACTTCTACCTGCCAGTCACACTATTTCACCATCCATCCTGGCACAAATGCTCCAATATGACGCTGGGTAGGGCTATGCCAACAGCGCCTACATCTCCATGAAAGGAAGCCCTTGCTCCAGAGAGTTAAATGCAACATCCTTTTTTCGGCTTTATCTTTTGTTCTCATTGAACACTCCTTCTGTGCTGCTGCATAGTCTGCACTGAAAACAAGACAACATTGCTTTCCCCACATGGTTCCCCCACACTGCTGCAGAATTCTAACTATGCAGAGAATTGGAATGCCTGGAAAGATTCAATACACTGAGAGGCACATGTATGCCCCTTTGATAATATAGGCTTCGTCTTCCAAGCCCAGGTTTCCCATGAAAGAAATGGAAATGGGTTTGTAAGATCCGAAACAGGGCTTTTATTTTTTGTAACTTTCCTCTGCTTTGAGTTTTGAGAGAATAAGAAGCAAACAGCCTTTTTATACCTATACGTAAATGCAGAAGGAAGGATTAGATACTGTAATCATTTTTCATGCATTTTTAAAATGTTAATTTTAACTTGAAATATTTAGATGGTTTGCTCATCTGTATGAATAAGTAATGGCCTACCTGTTTATACACCACTAGCTTATGTAGAGAAAAATGAGTGCTCAGAATTTTAATCATCCTTTGCTATATACACATTTTAGGCATTGCTCTCTATTACACAAGAGGCTAAAGGCATTTGGAAAGGACAGAAGTAGACACACTGAGAACTTTGGCATGAACATGAGAAGTAGGTGAACTTGCTCAAACTCCCTCGATTACACGTGCAAATCACCTTGATGTTCCTGTCAACATTCATCTTGAGCATAGCACCATGCCAAACAGCTTTGTGCCTATGCAGTACCCATTTGGTCACTGCAATTTGTGGCTGTGTATGCCTAGTCCGAGAACCAAATCATCTGATTTAATAGTTAAGACTCCGCATCCACCCAAGTCATGATCGTTGAGATCATTAAACCAACCGACTTGTGTAAAGTTGAGGTTTGATTGAGGTTCACACCATCTGTGTTTGCACAGTTGGAAGTTGTGAGGCATGGAGTCACCCCTGGAGTCACTCCAAGACTGTTAAGGGGTCCGATTTTATGGGGCCCCGAAGGGGTCGATCCCCTCTATAGAGAAGTATTGTGAACTTTACCATGCTACTCTATGGAGGAGGGGGCAAGCCCTTCGGGACGCCATAAAATTGGAACCCCTGACCCAATCTTCACCAAACTTTAAGGTTCATGAAAGAAGAGTCCCTTGAAGCTACCCTGAAAAGTTGGGAACTCTACTTTCAAAAATGCCCCCCACCCCACCCCCCAGAGCTGATTTAAAAATTCCCATAGGGAAAAGCCAAAGCTGAAAAAAGCTGAATACCTATTCGGCTGATTCGGCGATCGGCTATCCAGCTTTGGCTTTATTCTCTGGTTTTGGTATTCGGTAAAACTGAAACCCGAATATTGCAGAAATGGCTAATTTTGGGTTTATTTTCGGTTTGGGTTTATTGATATGCAGAACCCTAGGGGCCACCCAGAATCCACACAGTAAGCTTGATGAAAACAACTAAGACAGAGGTTTATTTCAGCAGTATAAGTGGCTTGGATGTTTCTTTCTCACCAGAGCTCTCAGCATTACAGTGACGAAATTACTGGAGAGCTGGGGCTTGAGAAAGTGTAACAGTTAATTTCCTGTTTGACTGATTTAGACATTTTTGACGGATTTAGACATTTTTAACATGGAACAAGTCAATTTGCCAGCAACAAAGTGGCCAAGCTCCTTTTTTTCCCCCAACATCCGCATCCACCATTTGAAAGTGATTGGCTGAGGCTCCTAGAGGGTGGAACTTGAAACTACCCATCACAGTGACCTTGGGCCAATTGTTCTTTCTCTCATCCTTACCTACTTCGCAGGGTTTGTTTTTGTGCAAATAAAATGGAGGAGCTGTGAATGATATTGTAAACTGCTTTGGTTCCCCACTGCGGAGAAAAGCAGGGTATAAATAGCTAAATAAAATAAATTCACCAGATAGGATATTAGAATCACAGTTCAAAAACCTTGTGACCCAAAAGAATTTAAAAATGGGACACAAAAAATAAATATAGGACATCACACTGCAATGGAATAAAAGAACCATATTAAGCAAACAAATATTGGAAAACTGAAATGTATGGAAAATTGATTTATAACTTGCATTTTGAAAGCACAGGCCTAAAAACAACAAGATATGCTCCTTTCTAACAATATAATTTAATCATACAATAATATAATTTAATATGAACACATGAAGCTGCCTTATACTGACCCTTGGTCCATCAAGTCAATATTGTCTACCCAGACTGGCAGCAGCTCTCCAGGGTCTTGAGGTAGAGGTCTTTCACATCGCCTATTTGCCTAGTTCCTTTAACTGGAGATGCCAGGGATTGAACCTGGGACCTTCTGCATACCAAGCAGGTACTCTACCACTGGGCCAAGGGCCCTCCCCATATATAAAGGCACATGGTTACTTACCAAGGTAAATGGAGAAACACCAAGGGAATGATAGAAGATTTCTTCATTTTAAGTAAAGACCACATGGAAACAAACAAGGAAGAATGTCCCTGTAAAATAATAAGTGCTAATGATTTCCATCTGTATTCAGGGCAACCACCCTGATACAAACAAACCCATTTTGATAGTAATCAAAGCAATTCCTTTTGAAGATGGATATAAACTGCAAGTGGCCCATTTCACTAGGAGGCAAAAGACTTGGAAGCAAACAATCTCCTGTGACTCTGGACCTGTAAACAACAGAACTGCTCAAGAAGAGCTGGCTGAGAGTAAAGTAAGAACTAATCACCCCATCAGTGAGTCCATACAGATGATTAAATTGCCCTTGACAAAACTTCACTGCCCAGTTAATGCATCATCTCTAGCATTCTGCCAAGCTGTAAGAAGAATTCTTAACACACCGCAGGTACAGAGGTATGGTAGACTGTGATAAAAAAAGGTTGTCTGGACAGGGTCACTCTGAAAATGGGGGGAACTGAGGATATGTTGATCCTCAGGAATCCCCATTTCAGTAAGTGTCCATATATTCAAAAAGACTCCAGGGCTAATAAAAAATAATAAAAGAGTCACCAGGTATGGTACCCAATGGTATATCAGATACCCTAATAGATGGTCAGTGCCAGACAGCTTCAAGATCAAGAAAACTGATAATCTGTTTGAAAAGGAAGAAAGAATTTGTTTGTAAAGCCAAAGTAAGTAAGGTAAAGGTCCCCTGCGCAAGCACCGGGTCATTCCTGACCCATGGGGTGACATCACATCCCAACATTTACTAGGCAGACTTTAGTTTACGGGGTGGTTTGCCAGTGCCTTCCCCAGTCATCTTCCCTTTACCCCCAGCAAGCTGGGTCCTCATTTTACCGACCTCGGAAGGATGGAAGGCTGAGTCAACCTTGAGCCGGCTACCTGAAACCAACTTCCATTGGGATCGAACTCAGGTCATGGGCGGAGCTTTGACTGCAGTACTGCAGCTTACCATGCTGCGCCGTGGAGCTCTTAAAGCCAAAGTAGGTACAGATTATTCCACAGCTCTTCCAGTAGCCAAAACAATACTGATGTAACATTTAAGCTAGTCATCTAAGACTGTAAAATAAACTAAATGAAATCTCGGGTTTAAAAAATCTAGTTTGTTAATCTGACTATAATACAATGAATGGACCACAAATCATCAAGAGAAGTTTCTAGTTCCTTGGACTCATCAATTTTAAACTAATGTCTGAGGGACAAAAAACATGTACAGACAAGAGACAGCCAACACATACATATATTGCTTATCAAAGCAGCCCTTGTCTCATTCTTGTATTCTGCAATGAAATTAGGAAAAGAAGCCTCCCCACCACTACCACCTCATAGATATGTTAAATTTTTAGGGAATGGTGGTTTTATATAAATAGAGCAGAGGGAGGTCAGATGTTGTTTCCAAAATCTGCTTCCCAACAGGCTGTCTGCCCAGCTTCTGATACAGACTCAAACGGCAGAATTTGAAGCGAGTTACACACAGTACTTGAATAAGCAGAAATGAAATCTGTAAAAGAAGAAAGACCAAAAGGTTGGGTAGAGAGAGTGCAAAAGGTGGAACACACATGAAAAAGATGGTAAGGAATCAAAATGTTTATACCCACCTTTCCTCTTGGTTCAGGGCAGAGGACAATAGGGTTAGCAAAAACTACTTGAACCCAGATAATCATATAATCCCATATACTCAAGAGCAAATATCAAGAGCAAATATGGGGGGGGGGACATCAGTTAAGCATATGACAGGGTTCTTTTATTTATTAGAAAAGTTACATGCCACCTTTCCAGAGGTCTGCTTCAGGAGGTACACAAGATTGACATTTTATTAATTTTGGAAGAAAATCTAGAAACAAATTCACACATGCATGTTGATCAATTGCTTTCTCAGCACTTGGTAACTTGTAGGCAAATGTGTGTTCAGAATCCACTGAAACGTTTTGTATTTGAGTTGATACAAGGCATGAATCAGGAGTACATGGTTATACTATTTTAAAAAAACAAAGAGCAGAAAAGGGAGAAGACAAGTGACAGATTCTGTAAGAATCTCTCTTTGATCACTCAATTTACATGTGTAACCATCCCTTGATCAAGAAATGGACATCAAATAAGCACCAACATTCATATTTTGTTATATTTGTAATGCCTTAAGACGTGCTTTCTTAGCATTCATTAACCCTTTCTAGTAGCTACACAATGTAAGAAAGCGCCTTTTCATTTCAGGGCACTTGTGGCTAACCATCCTTAAAGGCAAATTTCTCTGAGGAAACTTATACCCATGTGCACATCTTACACCAGGTGTTCCCAACCTTTTAGAGCCTGTGGGCCCATTTGGAATTTGGACAGGTCATGGTGGGTGCAATCACAGGAGCCAAAGCCCGTTGTAAAATGGCTGCTGCAACTTACCTTCAGTAAGAAGATCCTTGTGCAATGGTGGCAGCTGCTGCCAAAGCAATGTTTAAAAAAATCCAATCTCAAGCGGCCAATCAGAATCCTTGCTGGGCAAAAGCCCCACCTGGCCTGCCCATGTTCTAAAAACATTTGGTGGGCGCCAGGAAAGGTGTCAGTGGTGTCCATGGTGCCCACAGGCACCAAGTTGGGGACCCCCTCCTTATCATTCATACCAACACAACAAACTTCTTCTGCTTTCATCCTTCACTTAGTTTCTCCCAAACCCTCGGTTAATCCATTTGCATGGAATTGCATGGGCACTTGGGATGAAATGTGATCTGAGTAACTGAGGTTTGGTTAAACGACAACGATGATGATCATCAGAGGATTTAAGGACTATGATGGAATAAGTGGGGTCCTGTGTCAGGGTCACTTTATATATTCAAACTTTCAATTGTTATTATCTTTTGAAGTAGCCATGCAAATAACAGAAACGTATGAGAGGAGGAAAGAATGCACAGTGTTTCTAAAGTGGGTAAGGGTTAGGTTGTAAAACCAGGATTAAGTGCACAGACAATCATTCAAATCCTGGTTTGCCTTGAGAAATGTTGGTTTTATCACCTTTGGCTCTCCAGCTGCACAGTGAGGGTGTTATCCAAGACCAGACTGCAACTAAGAGAGTTCAAGAGCAAGCCAAGCAACACAACCAGCACAACAGAGGCCAGTTGGCTCAGACCCAGCCAACAGCAGCCATGACAAGATTTTTGATGCGGAGCCTGAGGAGGGTGGCATTTGGGGAAGGGAGGGACTTCAATGCCTTAGAGTCCAATTGCCAAAGTGGCCATTTTCTCCAGACGAACTGGTCTCTACCGGATGGATATCAGTTGTAATAGCAGGAGACCTCCAGCTAGAGCCTGGAGGTTGGCAACCCTACTTATTTAACAGAGCGGTCCACATTTGGGCAACCACATTCCTCATAGTTAATTACTATTAATTTCTTAACTGAACCCTTCTTTTAACTACTAAATGCTCCAGAGACAAAGACCAAAGAATTCCGTAAAATAATTGCCAGTAACTGCATGTGTATCGATCACATCTCTTTTTATGAGCACAGTGGCAACTCAAAATTTGAGAGCACAAAATGTCTTTAGCCATTGATGGGTAGCTTATGAGCACTCACTGAAAAGTATTCTCTAGCATTGTCCAAAGTATGGCACAGCTCAAGGCCACTTCATGAATGTTATGCTGAAATGTCATTAAGCAAGAAACCTAGTGAATCTAACCTATATATGACACAATGCAGATACTGAATATGTAAATGTTTTAATGTTTAATGGATGTTCCTGATAACTTCTCTAAAAAAAATTATGGATGGATGGATTGATAGTCTCAAACACAATGTCAGGTTCCAATGCATTGGGTCACAATGTGGCTTTTAAAAATATGTGAATAAATTTCTTGCAAATAGGCAGCATGCTGCTTGAAAAGTAATCAAATTGACCCTTTTCTCATGTTATTTTGAAGCCTAAGGATATTGATCTCTGCATATATACAGTGGTACTAGGTTTCAAAATTTTGAGGAAAAAACAAACTTAGAGAATTCAAAATTATCAATCAGGTTTTATTTTGATACAATATCAGCTCTGAATAAAAATCAAAGTTAGGTTAAAATAATAAAATAAAATAACAAAAGTTGATGATTCTGGGAGGGATGATTTGAAGAAGAGGAGGAAAGATCTTCTATGGGGAAAGGTTTTCAATTAGCTGTTTACGAATCTCACTACACCGGAGGCAAAATTTGGCTACTTGAATGGTTATCTCCCAAGAGGAGTCTGCTAAGAGAAGGGAAACTTTAGCTTCTTCCGATCTCCCAGGAAAGGATGACAATACAGGGAGAATGTACTGCGATCTTATGTCGTTGTAGAAGGGGCATTGCAGCAGAACATGTTCTATTGTTTCCACTGTCTCTGTTTTGCATGGGCATAGTCGTTGATGAAAGGGAGTACTGAGATACCTGCCTTCCAGGAGAGCTGAAGGAAGGCGTTGAAATGCGCAAGAGTAAAGGCCCTTCAATATTTGGATACTTCCAGGAATCCAAGGTACATGACAACGCCCATTGAGGCATTTCTTATAATTTTGACTACCTTGGATTCAAAATTATAAGAAATGCCTCAATGGGTGTTGTCATGTACATACACTAGCATATTCCAATATAACAGTGGAAATGTCTGCATCTGGTCATTATAAAGAGAATCTTCCCTCACATCTTGTGTGTGTGTGTGTGTGTAAAGTGCCGTCAAGTCGCAGCCAACTTATGGTGACCCCTTTTGGGGTTTTCATGGCAAGAGACTAACAGAGGTGGTTTGCCAGTGCCTTCCTCTGCATAGCAACCCTGGTATTCCTTGGTGGTCTCCCATCCAAATACTACCCAGGGCTGAACCTGCTTAGCTTCCGAGATTTGGCGAGATCAGGCTGTACCATGCTGCCTTCCCTCCTTCACATCTTGTTACCCATCTCTTAAATAAGTTTTTATTACACACCTCTGTCCTATACTCTATCTAGATGAGAGCCATCTGGATGCAGTAACCATAGCATCACAACATGGTTCACCAAAAAACCAATTCTAAAAATGTACTGTTCATTATTTTCCAAGTTATATTTTCCAGTGCTTTGATATCCTGCAATAGACAAAAAGGCTATCTAAAGAAAAGATATACGAACTAAGTGAAAAATAGTTCTAAAGTAGAGACAGACTGCCTCTTTTATCTAGGCACCTAGAGACAGTGAGCACCAGAAATCCAAGATTTAGGAGAAAAGGCTAAAGACCATCAGTGATTATTTCTCTTATCCCTTTCAGATAAATAATGTCAACCAAAATTGTTCTGGTTGTTCCAGGACCCTTCTTTTTCTTCAGGCCTTCCAAGTGAAGCTGGGTATATTTAGCCTGAAGAGGAGAAGACTGAGAGGGGATATGGCAATCATCTCCAAGTACTTGAAGGGCTGTCATATAGAGGATGGTGCCAAGTTGTTTTCTGTTGCCTCAGAAGGTCAGACCAGAACCAATGGGTTGAAATTAAATCGAAAGAGTTTCCATCTAGACATTAGGAAGAATTTTCTAACCATTAGAGCGGTTCCTCAGTGGAACAGGCTTCCTTGGGAGGCAGTAAGCTCTCCTGCCCTGGAGGTTTTTAAGCAGAGGCTAGATGGCCATCTGTCAGCAATGCTGATTCTATGACCTTAGGCAGATCATGAGAGGGAGGCCATCTTGGCCATCTTCTGGGCATGGAGTAGTGGTCACTGTTAAGCTCAAGACCTTTGGTCAAAGGAGCTAGTAAATAAATGGAAATGGAGTAGTGGTCACTGGCGGGGTTGGGGGAAGGTAGTTGTGAATTTCCTGCATTGTGCAGGGAGTTGGACTAGATGACCCTGGTGGTCCCTTCCAACTCTATGATTCTATGATTCATGTGAAGAATTCATGTTGGTGGGTGGGGCAGGAGACTGTTTTTTCCCCTCTCTCTGCCCTTTTTTGCTCTATCTTCTACTGAGCCTCAAATTCCTTAACCAGAGTACAAAAAGGCTCCTGGAGGGCACAGAGATATCCCAAGAGCTCTCAGAATGGAGAACTGGGCCACCTCAGTCTGCTCAACCTGCAGCACTACAGAACCTAGTAAAGAGGCCTGGTGCTCAGACGACACCATGCTGGGCCTTTTCAGAGTCCACTTGCCTTGCCTGGCACCTTAACAGAACTCAGTAGCATTTTAGAGAGACCAGTGCACCTACCCAATAGTTATCAAGATACAACTAAAGCAGCCAAACAATTGGTTTGGCTGCCTAAGGAGTTGTTGCATGCTCACTGCTTCTGTGAGCAATGAGAAGTAGCCAGGGCCGAATTAGTTGGATTGGTTACTTGTGAAGGAGAGAATGCTGGATACCTGTGACTGTCAGTCTTTGTAGGGCAGAACATTCCTGCCTTTCCACAAATATAGAATTAAGACTGAATAAGGATGAGGCTGACTGACTTCCATCCTTGTACCAGTGGTAAGTCAGGAGGGGGCTGGGGACGGGTGAGTCTGGTGAGGAAGTGCCTCTCTTTGTGCTAATTGGCAGGTCTCCTTTGTTCCCAAGCCTGCAAGTTGTTGAATTCCAGCTTTCTTCTTACTGAAGAATCCCCAATAACCAAGGATTCTGTAGATTATAATTTGAAAACACTGGTCTATTATTATTTTGACAGTATTTGATGACCAGCATGTAACAATATTTAATATCAAAAAGTACAAACTGAAGAATCACAGGAGGCAGGGGAAGAGGTAAATAACTTGGAAATTTGCCTTCTAACAACACCACCAACCCACTAGGGTTGACAGTCGGTGGGAGGTTTTGGGGGCAGAGCCTGAGGAGGGCAGGGTTTGGGGAGGGTTTTTCAATGCCAAAGAGTTCAATGGCCAAAGCGGCCATTTTCTCCAGGTGAACTGGTCTCTATTGGCTGGAGATCAGTTGTAATAGCAGGAGATCTCCAGCTAGTACCTGGAGGTTGGCAACCCTACCACCCACACCAAATCTGCACAAACATAAAATCTATATACATTCCAGTGAATGCAAGTAGATCGGGGCAGAGCTTACCAATCCTTGTTCCCTTTCACCATACACATTTATTCTCCCCAGTTATAACCATACACATTTATTCTCCCCAGTTATAACATCTGACATGGGCTATTGGCAGTTAAGATTTATGAGACCAAATGCAGTTACACAAAAGTTGTTTCATTCTCTCAGCATTGCCTGTCCTAAAGTTGTTTCATTGCTCTGCCTTCTCTCGCTTTATGGCACGAAATGAGAGAAACGTGGGAGAAGAAAATGGTTGGAATGTGTACACACTTGCATGATTTTTTTCCTGCCCTTTAGTCATTTGCTATTTGCTCTCTGAGCACTGCAAAATTCCATCTTTTCTTCATGCATAATGACCTTGATGACTTATGTTCCAAGAAATTCAGTTCTAAGAATGTGGACTCAGCCTTTCTATGAGTAAAAGGAATATCTGACAGTTAAGACTATTCCCCCCCCCCAAGAGGAATATTCACAATTCATTTTCCTCTACTGGGGCATTTTTTGTTCACAATCATCCTATAAAACCAAAGTTCTAAGACTCTTCTCTCATTTGTATGGATTCCTCCTTAACCCATGAAAAGTAAAAGAGCAATCCTAAACAGATTTACTCAGAAGTCTTGTTCCATGTTTTCAGGCTTATAAAAATTGTGTTCAGCATCTCTGCTAGGGTTGCCAACCACCAGCTGGAGATCCCCTACTATTACAACTGATCTCCAGCCGATAGAGATCAGTTCACCTGGAGAAAATGGCCACTTTGGCCATTAGATTCTATGGCACTGAAGTCCCTCCCCACCCTCCTCAGGCTCTGCCCCAAAAACCTCCTGTCAGTTGCGAAGAGGGACCTGGCAACCCTAATTTCTGCTTGAACTATTCACATGAACATTGCAGTCCATACATTTCAAATCTCTATCATCTTAAAAAAAAACTTCCCATGATTCTATGCTCCCTACCATACTCTGACTATCTTTCTCCTTTGCGTCTAAACTCCATCAGTTTGTAACTTGTGCTCATGCCTTTCACAGACTTTTGAGCTTGACCCAGAACAGCATACCTGCGGTCTCATCAAACCGATCCCACAAGTTTTCCAACTATATTGTTTGGGGCAATCATACAAGTCTCAGGGCCAAAGTCCTGTTGACCAGACATGCTGGGTCTTGCCTGCTTGGAATTCAGTTTCCAGGCATGTGAAGGTCTAATTTGGATCAGGACCATGGCATGTGGGACGAGAAGGTTTATACCTCATCCAGTGTACATTTCCTGACTTGAAAAGGTTTGATGGAGCTGCTGTTTGCCCCATTCAGGAAAGGCATATCGAAACATAAACTGATTTGTGAGTAGCCAGTCAGTACATATGTGTTTCCCAATGGAGCAAATGCCACCTCCCTGGGGCCTGTTCAGGTCAGGCAATCAGTGCATGGGAAGGTTTAAGGCCCCTTTCTCCATGAGCCAGATCTAAATCAAGCCCCCATGCACTTGGGCATGAAACTCCAAGTATAGAACTGTGGTCAACAGGACCCAGGGTGGTTCCATAAACAATGTATCAATTAAATAGACCCTCACTTGGTTCAACCTATCCGTCTCCTATCTGTCTTAATCATCCTTGTCCAAACTAGCCCATTTATGCTTCAGAAGATTATTCAAACCATATTCCATTATGTTGGTAGCTTGACTAGTTTTTGGAGCTAAAATGTTTTAAAAAATCAACACTTCATATTCCCCAATAAGTATGTCCTTGGTACTGTAATGCCTGAAATCATTATATGCTATGGGAAATGTATTGGAAATGTATTCTTTGATTTGAAATATATTCTTTGTACTCAGTAAAGTATATCTGCACTTATAAACATGCCACTCTCAGCATATAAGAGGTGGCATCCCTTATTATAGTTACACCAAGCACTTGCATATGTTACAGGCCTCAAGTATACGAGGCCCAGTGTTGCTCCTTAGTTAGAAGCTAATTAAAGAATCCATAGATGGCCTTAGTATGTTTTCATAAGCTGGTTTTCCAGAGATAAGAAGCAGCTAGGAACCCCCTTAGTTAGCTTTGGCAGAAGCCAAGGTCCAAGATAAGAAAGACAGCAGTAATTTAGGATCAAACAGAGAAGCACCTGGGAATGTGTGTCTTCACTGCTCATTAGTGAGAATGAGATCACCACTTCTCTGCAACGCCTCCGATTCTCTAATAGGGTATGCTAATTCTTAAGTATCTATTATTGGTTATTTGTGTATTGACGCCATGTATTGCGTCTTTGTACCACCCATTACCAAAGATTATATCCGTGCTTGCAATCCTTTGATGTTTGTGTGAATTGTCCTGCGCTTTGGGCAATTTTCACCGTTTGTGTATTGGGCCAATAAACAAACTGCTTTGAAATCTTCAACCTTCTGCTGTTTTATTGTCATGGGGTATTGATACAATAATACAGGCATTTCAGTACTATGGTACTTTTTTTCATTTCATGGGGGAAATCATTGTTACAGGTGCTGTGTGACTTTACTTGGTTAAGAAATGTCAGCTTGCAGCTCAGGATGATTAGTTAATGTGTTAGTAATGGGAGCGAATAACAGGAGATGTTCTCCTGATAACTGGTAATCTCTCTCCAGCTTTTGGAGTGGAATCATCAGAGCTTGGGAAGGAAGCATCTTCCAGACAGTGAAGCAAGACAGAGAAACAACTTAAAAGGGAGTTTTTCTGACGTATTCTGAGAGAGTATGGAGCTGTGAACTGGCTGAAAGTGAAGTTGAAACACCTTGGGATACAGGAGCTCTCTTTGAGAAACTGAGGCAGAGTTAGCAGATTTGCTGCCTGCTGTGGTAGTGTCTATTTGCTTTCAATATGCACTCCTAGCATATGTGTAGGACGAAATATTTACTATAAAGACATTGTAAATCTCCAGAGCCATGGGAAACTAAACCATATAACACTGCCCCTGGGAATTCTCACTGCTTAGGCAAGTGGAGGAGTTGAACACCATGAAAGAAATTGACTTTCTAATTAGTGTATGGAATGGAATGCTTTTCTGTGTATATGAGATTTCCGGAAAGTGGGAGGGAATATCCCAGAAACTTTGGCCTACCATTTTGCAAGTTCTTGTTCTTTGCTTCAGGATGTAATAAGCTTTTAAGGGCAGAAACAAAACCAGGTTGAGCCAGCTGGGAGTGAGACACCGTATGATGGAAATTATGATGAATGAATCCTAGAGTTGAGCAACTTTTAAAACATTGCAGTACTGGAAAAACTGGCTCTCAGTTCAGGGGAAAATAAGCCACTATGATCTAAGTAGGATCATGTATTTAGGTACTACTTTGACCCTTCATGCTTATCCCAGAGTGGGAATTAATCAAGTTAAAAAGTACAGATGAGCAATATTAACCAGCTATTATGGCTAGGGATGAGTAGATTTGCCCCATTTCATTCCTTTTTATGATTTTGCAGTCTTTCTCTGCATTATGTTCTATTGCTCCTGTATTCCAGTTAAACGGGAAATTTCTTAACATGAATTCTAGAACTGGAGTGCATGCAGTTTGCAGCATCTTTCAATTCCTTCACTTAACTTCCTATACCAGTGCATATGTGTGCAATGGTACACTGTAAAAAAGCAATTGACGCGAATGTATAATTTTTTTTGTGCATTGTTTTACTGATACACTTGTGCAGTTTTGTACACTGGTAAACACCATACTAAAGAACCTTAAAGCAATCATATGTACAATCACATCAGTTGCTTCACCATTGGTAACCTTTGGACCTGGCTCTGCTGATGGATAACCAAGTCAATGCTGTTCCTAAAAAGTGTCTTTTCCCAACTACATTTTATGTGGCAATCTACCCCTTCCTTAGATGGGACTGATCTGGCCACAGTGATCCATGATATTGTAACTTCAGGACTGTGAGACTGCAATGCATTTTACACAAGGGCTGCCAATCCAGAAAATTCAATCAGCTCACGAAAATGTTTTCTCTTTTGACTAAGACACATCCCTGTTGTCAGATTACACCTGTTTTAGGCTGCTTTCACACACATTGGATAGCGCACTTTCAGTGCACATGTGTGAAAACAGCCTTCGAGTGTATATAATGAATACAAGCATGTTTCCAAGGCTCAATTTAAGGCGTTCACTTTGACCATCAATGCTCTTTGTGGAACCCAAATTCCTAAAGAACCACTTCTGTACATGAACCTGTACACCAGTTTTATTCATCACACCAGTACCTACTCACTGTCCCTTCCCATAGAGGGGTTCATACACAGGCAGCCCATTCCAGGGCTTTTTCAGGAGATGCACCAATGCTCTGAAAAGCTGCCAATGGAAGTGAGAACTGTGCCCTTCCTGCCAATGTTATTCATTCATTTATTTTATTTAAAACATTTCTATGCTGCCTTTCCACCCAAACAGGGTCTCCAAGGCAACAAACATTAAAACATTTCAGCACTAAAGCAGTATTATGTTCGGGACAGCTTGTATGACAATTTTATTTCAAAGGTTTATGTGGCTGATAAGGCCTATTCAGATGTTATGTCTGTGCATTCCAGAAAGCCAACAACCACACGAATCATGAATGCGTACTACCCTTGATGCCGCTAATACATGATGTCTGAACAGGGGTGACACATGTATTTCGTATGTGTGTACAGCTGAAAAATTAGGGTTTCAGGTAGCAAGTATTGGGGCTGGAAACACAGATTGCACATGATGACTGTGTGTATCAGGAGAATCTACGCACATTTGCTGGCCTCCTAGTACAAATGTAAAGTCTGAAAGGGACTTCTGTGCATACAATACCTGATTTTAATTCATAATGATGGTCTGTTTGGGGTCTTTTATTGTTTATTTTGGAACGAGCATTCAGGCCATGCTATGAGGAAAAGCACTCTAGAATATTTTAAATAAATAAAGGGGAGCCGGCAAAGGAAAGGAAAGGTACCGCAACGCACTTATACAAGATTCAGCAATTTAAAAAAGGGAACAATTCCTAATACATTGGTTCTTTTTCAGAAACCAGTCCCGAGAATTCAAACTTCTAAAATCTGCAAGAAATTCAGATAAGAACGGTGGAAGCATCCCTGCATTTACCAAAAATGTTACCAAAAATAGGAAGAAACACTGATTTGTCTACTTGTTTCTTCCTCAGGTATTTTGAAAAATAAAAGGGTTTTAAAAATCTATTTTCCCTTAGTCTCATCTGATGATTTATGCACTTTATAATTTGCTGTGGTGATCAAAATACTTTTTAAGCATTAATAAAAGCAGTTGAACCTTAAAATCTAGTGTCACGTCTCACCAGCTGCTATCAGCTGTTTAGCTCTGTCATTTACTGGGTTTTTGCTGCTGGCTTTACAGTTACTTTATAACAGATTTTTTTCCTCTCTCACCTGCCATCTGAACTTCAACATGTACTCCTAAAAAATGGCATTTAAAAATAATAATAATATTTTATTAAGGTTTTTTTGGGATACAAAAATAAAAAGGGGAATGGGAAGGGAAAAGGGGAAAGCATTTAGTTTTCTGTGTCCAAATGTTTCCAATACACTATTGACATGTCCCATAAATTAGTGTTGTTGACAGTACAAAACAAAACCTGCAAATTTTGACAAAGTGTACATATAACATCTGACTAAAGCTCAAGAGAATAATATGTGACTCCACACGTGAGCAGATTTCCCCCACCTCATCCATACGCCTACTGTATCATTCTGAAGTATTAAATGGCTTTTACTGTTTTTTTCCCAAAGAGAAGAGAAAGGCTCGGATCCTGCCTAGCATTTTCACAGGCATCAAAAGTGATGCTCCTCTCCCACGGGACCGCCAATGTTTTTCTTTGGACTAATCAAAATACATAGCTTTCAAGTTGCTCATCTCCTTCAGTTTACCTCTCTTTCAATATAAGTATCGCCTAGGGTCGCCAGGTCCCTCTTTGCCACTGGCGGGAGGTTTTTGGGGTGAAGCCTGAGGAGGGAGGGGCTTGTGGAGGGGAGGGACTGCAATGCCATAGAGTCCAATGGCCAAAGAGACCATTTCCTCCAGGGGATCTGATCTCTATCAGCTGGATATCAGCTGGAATAGCAGGAGATCTCCAGCCAGTACCTGGAGGTTGGCAACCCTAGTATCGCCGCACCCAAACTCCCCCTTTCCCCTCCAGCATTTATTCTCTTAAAATATTTGTTGCAGGAGTCAGGTTTGTATAAAATGGAAAGTGCTAATAATGGCACCATTTGAACCAAAGTAGCAACGTGAAACACTTTGTTTCACAAGTACATTTTTGAATGCAATAAAATAAAGAGTGTTAGTTAAACAAAAACATTTTCACTATGTGGGCTGCAAAATTATTCAAAGTTCTTGATTTTAAAAAAAGGAATACATGGAACACAATTGGTAGTAAAGGCTGGTCTTCATCTGCTTCAGGCATGGCATCAGGTGAAGCCAACACAATCGGCCTTTGACAGGCAGATCCTGTAAGCACTTCCAAACTTCAGCCTTTAAGCACACATTCCACAACTTGAGATTATGACCTGTGGAAACATATCTCCTGTTTACTCTCACTGTAAAATGAATTGAGAAGGTTGCTGAATGTCTTTTTTTTTAATATTGTTTGAAGGGAGAGGATTGCTTGTTTTATTGTTATTATAGTTCATTCTAACAGAAGGCCAAACTAGGTGTTGGGAGATGTGTCATCAATGCAAGAGAGCCAGCGAGGTGTAGTGGTTAAGAGTGGTGGTTGGGAGTGGTGGACTCTGATCTGGAGGACCGGGTTTGATTCCCCACCCCTCCACATGAGCGGGGGAGGCTAATCTGGTGAAGTGGATTTGTTTCCCCACTCCTACACACGAAGCCAGCTAGGTGACCTTGGGCTAGCCACAGTTCTCTCAGGCCCACCTACCTCACAGGGTGTCTGTTGTGGGGAGGGGAAGGGAAGGTGATTGCAAGCTGGTTTGATTCTTCCTTAAGTGGTAGGAAAAGTCAGCATATAAAAACCAACTCTTCTTCTTCTTCTAATATTAGCCATGGGGAAGGTGAATTGGGAACGGAGCTACGTTAATTCTTTTCTTCATGTCATTTTCCTGATTTATAATGCCACATGTGCACACCAAAGCTGCTCTTTGCTTCATGGGGGTGGGGAGACAGGAATCTCCATGGGATCTTTACCTTTCCCCCTACAAATCCAATAGCAGCTCCAGGGGAAAGGAAGACTGTAATCAGAAAAAGGGACTAGTGAGAGAATTAAGCACCCCTTCCATTGGCACTATGGATCTGACACAACACAAGGCTTTCGCATAGCTGCTTTAAGGTGTTTAAAATGTATGAGATCTGGTCATGGATCTCTTGTACTTTTGCCCACTTTCTCCCTATAGTGTCGACATAGACGTTGTTTTTCCAGCACAACAGGCACCAATGAATAAATCAGCTTCATACTAATTTAGCAGATATATGTAACTAAGGTTTTCTTCTTATCACTAAAGAAGTGGACCAGATTTTCTATCATTTCTATTCATACCAGGCTTTTGCTTCTTAGACAGATTAGCAACCCAAATTTCTCTTTTCTCACTACTGTTTGAATCCGTCAAACCATGCGTGTAATTTGATGCAGCATAAATTTCATCTTGATGGAAAAGGAATTTTTAAAAATCACACCTGGTGCAATAGAAATGTCATACACAAACGTCAGAAACATAAACAGGGCCGTGAACAAGCCAGGATGCTTCAGAAGCCAAGAAAAGGCTAGAATAGAATAGTGACTGAAAAATTCAGCTTCCTAGGAAGCACTAAGAAGTAAGGTAACAATCTAGCCCTTCACCGCTTCCTGTCTTCAATCTCTTATGTGCAGGGTTATGTCATCCACCACCCTCTATGCACAGACCCAGACTGAACAGTGGCCCAACTTTCTAGGCAATGAAGTGATGAAAATACACTTGACAATATGTGGATGATTCCTGGAAAAATCTCTTGAGCCAAAGGAGTAAGATTTCCAGTGGCCCACCTCCATATAGTTCCTTCCCTATGACTACAGTATCAGCATGTAAAGGAAATGGTTGCCATGAGGGCGAATAAAGCTGAGATCTGGAGGGAAAGAGTTAGATTTGCCAGCTATGGGTTTGGAAATACCTGAAGATTATCGGGGTGGAGCCTGAGGAGGGTGGGGTTTGGGGAGGGAAGGGACTTCAATGGTTTATAATGCCATAGAGTCTACCTTTGGGCTGTCGATTTGGTTCGTCCGAACTGAACAAACAGCCGAATTTCCCCCGATTCGGGGGTTTTCAGTTCGGATGGAACTGAACTCAAAAAAGGTGGGGAAAAGACGCGCTGAATTTGGTGCGTTCCGGCGATCGCGGGATAAATTCGGAAGGTTCAGCATTCGCCGAACCTGCCTTTTCCTGCCTTTAAAGATTGCTCCGCCCGGTTTCCTGGGAGTCCCAGGAAACCGGGCGGTGGGTCTTTAAAGTGCTCTGCGCTGCCTGGGCAGGCAGCGCGGAGCACTTTAAACCCCCACCACCCACTTTTCCTGGAGTCCCGGGAAACCGGGCGGTGTGGGGGGGGGTTAAACTGCCGTTGCCGAGGTGCTCCGCAGATCCCCCGCCCAACAGCTGAGCATCGGGACCCAGGCAGCAGAGCAGTTTAAACCCCACACACACACACCGCCCTGCTTCCCAGGACTCCCGGGAAGCCGGACGGTGTGGAAGGGTTAAACTGCTCTGCGCTGCCTGTCCAGGCAGCGCGGCGCAGTTTAAAGCCCCCTCCCATTTCCCAGGACTCCTGGAAACCGGGGGGGGGGTGTCTTTAAACCGAATTTGTTCGGGAATGTTGAATTTCCCGCCGAATTCGGCATTCCCGAACAGGGGGGGTTCAGAATTTGGCCGGACCGGACCCAAGTCGGGCCAGGCTCGGCCGAATCCGAACCGGACCGAATTTTTTTTTTCAACAGCCCTAGTCTACCTTCAGACACAACCATTTTCTCCAGGTGAACTGATCTCTGTCGCCTGAGGGTCAGTTGTAATAGCGAGAGATCTCCAGCTACCCCCAGAGGTTGGCAACCCTAGAAAGAGCTGAACAGCACCCCAAGTCCCCTGTCTTCTTCCTCACGCTTGGACATCAGCCTTGTAGCTAAGCTGCAAAAAAAATCTTCCTTGTCTATTGCTTTCATAGTCCAAAATGGTCCATCTTCTGGCAGTGCTGTCCCTCCAGTTCTCTCAGGCCTCTTGCAAATACTTATAGATCTTCCCAGCCCAGAAGATTTCCCCCCACATCACAGCAACTAGGCCACAACTCCCTTCATTTTCCAGCCTGACAACCTGGTAGGTCTTCCATCCCATTGTCACAATGCTCACCCATACCAAGCTCCGCCATGGCTCTCCAGTTCCCACATCCTCATTGAGAACTAGGCTAAATTAATTGTCAAGTATATATGCTTTGCTTTCTAAAGAAAGGGAATCTTCTTCCAAAGTTTTTTTAGAAAGCTTTAAAAAGAAACAGTCCTAAAATCGTGACTTTGTTGAATTGACTGAACAACTCTCAATGGCTTTAGCGTACCCAAGAATGTTCTTGATGCATTTTTGACATTCCTATTCTTAGAGAGAATGGCTTTGTTTGTGTTCAAGCATGGCCAAAAAAAGTCTCAATGAAACTTTGAAAATATGAATCTGTGCTTCCGATAAAACATGTGGATCAGGAATGTTAAAATGCTGCAAGGCATGCAGTTGTATAAGAAGAAAGTGGCCCAACCATTAGAAATCAAAAGTTCTCCTCTGTGTAAGACCAGGGTGTTTCGTAGCCTACGTAAAGAGCGACATGGGCCATGAATTTGTTCTGAAGGGAAGAAGAGCTTAATTCCATTTAGCAAACATGAATGTCAAGGGATCAGAAGCAGGTCAAATTCTTTTGAAAACATTTTAAAGAAGCTGACACAGAAGAGGCTAGTCAGAAATAGGTGCATCCACATGGCACAATGTTTCATTCATTGCTTGTTTGAGACTCATGGACAGTTTTGGATGGTGGTGAATTATAATAATTTCCATAGCATTTGGCAGTATGCCAAGTTCTTCCCCGTACTTATTGATATAACCTAACAACAATTCTGCAAGGTAAACTAGGTTGAGAGGCTGTGACATGCTCAAGGCGCCAACTGTGAGATTAATGTCAAAGTTAAAATTCAAACATGGATTTTGCAACTCTGTTCACTGTTCTTTCACTTGCATGTTTTCTTGCCTCTCTTAGACAGTCGTGAGAAGCAGACATGAGGAAGTTGTCTATTTTTTCCAACTGCAATGACATCCTTATAGCATATGATGTATTTATTTTTACCTTTTTTATAGCCCACTTTTCTTCACTGAGACTCAGGGCGGCTTACAGAATATAAAACAATACAATCAGACACAATAAGACAATCAATGAACACTAGGGTTGCCAACCTCTAGGTAGTACTGATATAAAATTGTGCAATCCTAAGAAAAAATCTCAGTACACTGCCACAACTTTCCTTTCAAATATATTTCTCTCTCTCTTCTTCTTTCCAAAGTTTCTTTACTTGTCTTAACAATTTATACAACTACAAGGTTATAAGTTCCAATACAGTTTAACTTCACTATACAGTTACTTCATTACATTTAATACCTTCTTCAGAATCTTTAACATAAATGAGTACCCCTCGGGAACAAAGAAATGCCGGCAGCAAAGTCCTTACTCGCAAGTAAGCGGTATAAAGACAATATTGTGGGGATCGCTGTGCTCCGCACCACTTCCGCAGTCAGGTGATGTGGACGGTCCAATCACAATGATGGAATCTCGTTCCTGCCGATGTTTCTCTTTTGGCTGTAAAAAGCTGTGTATTTTGAATGTGGATCCATTCAATATTCATATACAGCATATGCCTAGTTCTATGACTAGGAGTCATTCCTTTGAACTGCAAGGGTGCAGTCAGAATATTAATACATGGTCTGAAGAAGCTAATTATACACAACGCGAAACAAGAGGCAACCGGGATCTTGTTACATCTTTGTATGCTGTATATGAATATTGAATGGATCCACATTCAAAATACACAGCTTTTTACAGCCAAAAGAGAAACATCGGCAGGAACGAGATTCCATCATTGTGATTGGACCGTCCACATCACCTGACTGCGGAAGTGGTGCGGAGCACAGCGATCCCCACAATATTGTCTTTATACCACTTACTTGCGAGTAAAGACTTTGCTGCCGGCATTTCGTTGTTCCCGAGGGGTACTCATTTATGTTAAAGATTCTGAAGAAGGTATTAAATGTAATGAAGTAATTGTATAGTGAAGTTAAACTGTATTGGAACTTATAACCTTGTTGTTGTATAAATTGTTAAGACAAGTAAAGAAACTTTGGAAAGAAGAAGAAAGAGAGAAATATATTTGAAAGGAAAGTTGTGGCAGTGTACTGAGATTTTTTCTTAGGATTGCACAATCTCTAGGTAGTAGCTGGAGATCTCCTGCTATTACAACTGATCTCCAGCTGATAGAGATCAGTTCACCTGGAGAAAATGGCCGCTTTGGCAATTGGACTCTATGGCATTGAAGTCCCTCCCCTCCCCAGACCCCGCCCTCCTCAAGATCCGCCCCAAAAACCTCCCACTGGTGGCGAAGAGGGACCTGGCAACCCTAATGAACACTGCAATGAGACAAGGATTACAGAATCAGAAAACAGTGTGAACAACAAACTAAGACCCAACTAGATATTACAGTATTAATGGGTCTGACCCATAGCTGCCAACACAATTTTTAAAGGTGAACTCAGACATTTAAAAATGCTGTGAGGGCCTGATCCTGGTGATTTAGCCCCCACACACACCTTTTCATGTGCCAAAACAGCCCTCCTCCTGGGGTAGCCAACCTCCAGGTAGTAGCTGGAGACCTGCTATTACAACTGATCTCCAGCTGATAGAGATCAGTTCACCTGGGGAAAATGGCCACTTGGGCAATTGGGCTCTATGGCATTGAAGTCCCTCCCCAAACCCCTCCCTCCTCAGGCTCCGCCCCAAAAACCTCTCACTGGTGGCCAAGAAGGACCTGGCAACCCTACCTCCACCACTGTTTCAGCAACTGAAAAGGCCTGTTGCCGGGAAACAAGATCATCTGGTCCTGCTGCACCGTAGGGCCCTTGCAGTACTTTTTAAGCTCCGAAATGGTGTCAGCATCCACAAGTCAGACCCGTAGTCCCCATAACACCTAGTTTGGCCCCAAGGCAAGGTAAACTATACATATACAGGTTGTTTGAAAAACAATGCTACCCATTTCATTGCCCTTATGAGAATACTCCCCTGTATTTTTCTTAAAGGCATGAATTTGCAGACTTTCAAAGAGAGGTTAACATTTGGCTTTAGACTATACTCATTTCATCACAGAAGATCTTTGACTCTCCTTCTGTCCTCTTTTGTCTGCTACAGCAGGCAAACAGCATTCCAATCCCATTCTGATTATAAAAGAGAAAGGATGGCTCAACAGACTGCTGTACTTTGCATGTGAAAGAAACCATGTCTATAGAAGCCGAGTTCTCACAGACATCAGTAGATGAGGTAGTAAACCTGGTTTCTGAATTATTCCACTGAGAGGAAGGGTCATATGACTGAACGCTCCTCATGCAAATCAGTTCCATGCAGACTGAATTCCAGATGCCATGGAAGAAGGCTCTAGCCTTCCCTGTTCCCTGGTTTTCTTTGTGCAGGGATTTTTGTGCATGTATGCAAGAATTCAGTCATGCCAGTCACCACCTGCATTCACTAGAGGTACAACCCAGTCACAGAATTACTGCTTCCTCTGATATTTGTGAAATTAGGTCTGAATATCCCCTATTTGTGAGCAAAGCTGCAAATACCAACTTTATGTATCTTTAAAATCATCTGGGAGCAATCCAGAATTGATGATAATAGCCAGAATAAGAGCACCTCATCTTCCAAACTCTGATCTGCTAGAAAAGAACAGAACAGAACTATGATCTGAATAGGGCCACATCTAAAATTCCCCTAATCTGAATGTCTTCCCAGATCCAGAAGTTCTAGATTTACCTGGTCTTGTTTTTTGATGAGGATTCAATAAATCCTTCATTGACCTTTTTTAGTTCTTTCAGAGCATGAGCACTTCGTTGCACTTTTCAGCAACTTCCATCATTCATGCCTCCCCCTCCTATGTGTTATGAATTTTCACTTGTGCATTGATAACACACTGAAAAAAAATGCAGCTTTAATGTAGTCAAAATTGCATCAAGATTCTTTGGGTGTAGTGTTTTCCTTGTGCAAAGTAATTAATTTGTCTGAATTTACGGTTATAGCAAAATTATTTGGGGGGGATGTTTTACTGATGTATGGTAGTCCATGTATGTATAAATGACTGCTCAAATAGAATCTAGATGCTGCTATATGCACACTCACATGAAGCATGTGTTGTATCAATGTACCTATGTCTATCTGGAACACAGAGGACAAAAACAGATGCTAGTGAGCTAGGGTTGCAACCTCCAGGTACTAGCTGGAGAACTCCTACTAATACAACTGATCTCCAGCCGATAGAAATCAGTTCACCTGGAGAAAATGGCCACTTTCACAACTGGACTCTATGACACTGAAGTCCCTCCCCTCCCCAAACCCCTCCGTCCTCAAAAAGCTCCAGGTACTCCCCAACTGGCCACCCTATAGTGAGCTGGCAACCCTATAGTGAGCTCAGGGAACCAAAAGCCACAGTGAACCGTACATGCTCCAATGGTAAAAACAACTCAGAAGAGGTGAAAGATAGCACAGCAAAAGCTCAGAAAACAATTAAAATTGGAATCCACTTGATTTCTAGAGCAATACACTGTTCTGGTGTAAGAATGTCTACAGGCTGAAGTTCTGTAGCCTTGCAGAAGTTCTAGCAGCAGGTCTGGATTCTGGAGAGATCTGGATCAGAGAAAGTTTTTTGCAGACTTGAAGGATGACTTGGAAAGAGATCACTCACCCACTGTCACCTCTGGTGAACAGGTTTTGCAAGTATTTCTATTTATTTGAAAGCTTGCGAACCCTGACCAGAGGTAAAATTGGGACAGAGAAAGGTGTGTACATCATTGCAAAGAACTGCCTCTCCTAAAAACGATTGTCCTTCACCAACCATGCATACGGCCTACCCATAGTTTTGCTTTACTTTGCTGCTCTAACTTCACTAACAACAATGCATCAAAAGGATTAAGATTAGAGCACCTATGCTTAGGATTGTACTGTAAATAATCAAGAGAGTTGAGAGGTATGTTATTTTCATATCTTCAGTTCTAATGCCTGTGATTTCTTAAACCACCACCCCTTTTCTTAGGAGGAGATATGTCTAGAGTTGCCAACCTCAAGGTACTAGCTGGAGATCTCCTGCTAATACAACTGATCTCCAGCTGATAGAGATCAGTTCACCTGGAGAAAATGGCCGCTTTGGCAATTGGACTCTATGGCATTGAAGTCCCTCCCCTCCCAAACCCCACCCTACTCAGGCTCTGCCCCCAAAACCTCCTGCCGGTGGCGAAGAGGGACCTGGCAACCCTAGTCTAGAGTCAGGTGGTAACAAAAAGCAGACAATCTGGTTCCATGGATGCAAGGGACAATAATCCAAACAGCCTTTATGTATCTCCATGGAAAGTGCAGTCCATGGCTCTCTCTAAACAATATACTTAGATAGCCAAGGCCAACAGCACCAGAATGTAGGTGACTCTGGCAACAGCCTGCTTTGCTTCTAAGGCCGGTCATCCCTAGTATTACACTAGCAACATATAGCTCCTGACTAAATTTAAATGGTCAACCTGGTGTCTGAAATCAAGCTTAAATTCCAACAAAACTGCAAAAAAAATCATTTTGGCACACAAGAGCTGAGACTAGCTCTGGATTGGTAAATGCATGGAGATTTTGGGGGTGGAGCCTGAGGAGGGTGGGGTTTTAGGGAGGGTAGGGACTTCACTGGGGTACGCCATAGAATAGTGGTGTGCATAGCAATATGCCGAACCCAAAAAAAACTCCTGAAAAATATATATTTGGTATTTTTCAACAATATCATCTATATATAAATTAAAAAGCAAAGGGGACCAGATACAACTCCTGGCACACTCCTTTTGAAGTTACAGCTGGGCCAGACAACCTGGCCATGGATACTCAGTGTGACCTTTAGAGTGGTATTAGTATAGAGGCCTTTAATATGCTACAATAGCCTGCTATCAATATTCAAATAGCTTAATTTACCCCAGAAATGCTGCCTTGGGAAAGGATCAAAAGCAGCCTTAAGATCAATGAATGTAAAATATAGTTGCCTAGATAGTCCATTCACATATTTGTCAATAAGATGTTGTAGTAAGAAACAATGGTCTAAAAGTGAATGTCCTGACCTAAATCCAATTTGTTCTGGAACCAGCAAGTCATTTTTAAACACCCACTCCTCTAGCTTTGATAGGAGGTGTCTTGCATAAAGTTTTACTACAACTCAAGTAAGCTCACTGAACTATAGTTAGATAGATCTTTCTGTCCCTCCTGCTTACAGATGGGTACAACAATAGAACAAGTCCATTCCTGGGGGAACTTTCCAGTTCTGTCCATATGAGGGAACAGATTAGCTAGAATTTGTGCCCACCAATCCTGAAAGGCTTTAAGTATATTGGAGAGAATAAAGTTTTCCCCAGGAGTCTTATCCTTCTTAATTGCTGATATTAGGGATTTTACTTTGTTGGAAGTGACAGGAGGCCAAGCTTGATGAATTTGTCATGGTAGTTTCAAATATATCAACCCCCTGCTTAGAATCATTAATAATTGGAAGCCGTGCTCTTCCCAGCTGGCCTTAGATATACATGAATCTAATTCGCAGTAGACTCTTCTATCTTAATTTGCAAGGAGGTGCCAGAACCTTACCAAGTTCCTGCCATGACTCTTTGTGAAGCAAGCTTTTTCCTCCTAATAAGAGGTTTATAACTATTAGGGAGTTCCAAGAAAGATTTTGGTAAACAATTATTTGGGACCTGCGTATACTTTTAAAGAGCAAGCCTAAGCTCCTTTTTTCTTATTCAGGCATTCACTATTGAACCAGGTGTTATTAGTTCGCTGCCTTTCATTTAAACTTTTTACATTCTTAACCAAAAAACAAGGATTCAAACAAGGTATCATATAGGTCAGGACCAGTGCAGTATCAATGCCTTGAGCTGCAAGGATTCCATCCCAAAGTTTAAGAAATAATTTACTGTTCAGCACCCGTTGTATTTCAGATTAACGTATGGGGGTCCATTGAGCTATTGGTAGAATGCCCATTATCCCACCATCCAAAAAGGTTTTAGGATTGCAAATGTGAAGCATAAGTTGCTGATTATCACTTTTGGAGCACACACACACACCCTGTACTGACAGTCTTCAAGCAGCAGTTGGACGAACACTTGTCAAGAATGCTTTAGGCTGATCCTGCATTGAGCAGGGTGTTGGACTAGATGACCTGAATGGCCCTTTCCAACTCTGATTCTATGATACATAATCAATCACATTTGCTCCCCCTTAACTAGGTTAATTCACCCTACTTGTCTCCTTCCGTGTAGGCATTTAATATTACTAAGTCAAATTTATTAATCAATTGATTAAAAAAATATTCTAGTTTTATTAACCAAGGGGTCTTTTGTTCTCCTTTTCCCATTGTAGAGGACCACTTAGACTACAGTCGCCAATGCGACCATTTAAGTCTCCTAACAGGATAATGGTGTATTTAGCATCAAGTTTAAGAAGATAATCTTCCAGATCAAGCCAACAATAATCATAATAAAAAGGGGAGGAATAGGAAGGAATATAAACTAGTAGTGTCCTATTTTTAAATGCCAAAAGGCAACCATTGCCAAGGACCTTAGAAGCGACCGCAAAGTTATAGTATACTTTACAGAAGTGGAGACCAAGCGTGGCAATCCTCCACTGGGGCGACCTCTATTATTTGAGGGAGTGGTATTAAGAGTGTAAGAAAGATATCCATTCAGCTCAAGGTCTATTGGTAGCCAAAACTCCTGAATACAAATTACATCGTGATGTTATAAATTGTATAAATGAAAGGTCCTGAATTTTATTTAACCAACCTGTCACATTCCAAGAAATACATTTTAAGTAATTCTTAAGCAGGGTCCTTAGCAGTAAGTCAGAGATGGAAATCTGTGATATATTCTGTAAGGGATCATAATATACTGCCCCCATACTCCTCACTCTGTCTGTATATAGCACTGGCTGTTATGGAACTATCAAGGTGAGACAAAGGGAAACATTCTTGGCCTGGCTACAGAACAGAATTCGTTCACACATCTATTTCAGTAGTTTTAGGGGCTGATGAACTGCAGTATGAACCACTCCGTTTGGTTTCCCAATAGTTAATTTAACTGGAGACAAAGTAATAGTATCACGTTTACGATTATTTGACACAGAATGGTTAGATAAATTAAGTAGGTCATTAACTTCAGATGAAATAGACTGGGTTGGGATAAAAATATTAGTCAAGTTGATTACCTCAGGAGGAATTTGTAGTTACCCTATCTACTTCATTCTTAGTCTGTTCAGAGGTGATAACTATATCAGCAACTATCATTAGTTCAGTACTTGGCTCTTACCTAATTTTCTCATCCCCGATATTGCATCCTATTCATAGCACCTACATCCATATTTGATAAAGTCTGAATATTAATATCTACATTACTATCTACCTGTTGGTAATTGATTCTGATACTGTTTACACCCAAAAGTGGGGTTATAGCATAACCCATAGATTATACCTTTGTAATAAGTTCTTATGTTTCAAAATGACTGAAGGTAGTTCAGCTGAAGTATAAATTGCTACACATCTCTTATTTGATCTTGAAGCTGGTAACACATTTACACTGATAATATCACTTAATCTAATTGGCAGATTAGTCAACCATTCCAAATTGGCTCTAATTTGGGATTCTGATATCCATCTAGGGTTATAACCACTAGGCAATGAAAACACTGAAAATGCAAGGGCATTCTTAAGCAGGTACATGCCTCCTTTGTTGCTGCTGGGCTGTGTTACAAAGAATGTGACAAAGAAGTCACATTAGAGTCAGCAGACTTCCCAACAAAAAAATATTTGTTCCCATTCAATCCACTGTGACCACAGGGTGAATCCTCTGAGAAGCTATTGGTTTTATCCAAGGTATTCGTTTGAAGAGATTTCTTTTTGGAAAGGGTTGTAAGAATGCCCTGTATATCAGCCATCTTAGATTTAAGCTTGTCCATAGGTGCATTAATCTCTGATAGACTCAGGAATCACTTTGCAGCCAACTTACTAATTAACAGGCACAGTGTGCTCACAAAATCAAGATAAAATGCAGTTTTATCCTTAGTACACTGGGACAATCCAAAGGAAGAGCTTTTTGGACCCCATCACTAGCATGGATTTCCTCTGGGAAAAGGGATCAATTCACTCTTGAGGCTGATTTTGAATATCTTCCTCATTTAGAAGTGCATGATGAACGATTCAAAGTTGAAATAAGGCTACAAAATCCAGTTGACTTGTCCACTTTATCTAACCTGCTGCAGGTAATTATCCAACTTAGATTGCTTTAAAGGAAGAGTGCTAGGATTGCCAGGTTCCTCTTCACCACAGACGGAGCCTGAGGAGGGCGGGGTTTGGGGAGGGACTTCAATGTCATAGAGTCCAATTGCCAAAGCAGCCATTGTCTCCAGGTGAACTGACCTCTATCAGCTGGAGATCAGTTGTAATAGCAGGAGATCTCCTGCTACTACCTGGAGGTTTGGAAATCAGCATAGATGCGAAAAGATCCAACAAAGTGCAAAATTTATAATGCTACACAATAACACAAAACACAGCAGGTTATACAAACAGATATAACACAACTGTGTTGACTGTGTACACTTACCTTTCAAAGGATTACTGGGTACTTACCTTTTGAAGGACTGTATACCTTTTTGACTATATATGTTGGTCTTGTACTGCTTTTGGATGATGCACTTGTGTATACTGTTTGTGTTATATCTGTTTGTATAACCTGCTGCGTTTTGTGTTATTGTGTAGCATTATAAATTTTGCACTTTGTTGGATCTTTTCGCATCTATGCTGATTTCCAAACCTAGGTACTACCATAGAGGTGCCTTTTTCCTACATACTACCTGGAGGTTGGCAACCCTAAGGAGGTTGAAAAGCTTACTGGCTGGCCTAGTTCTTTTCTTCTGTTTATGAGCCATACCAGACACCAGTCACACAGCCATACACCAATTTTTAAGTGACTTGTCAGTATACTTTTATCTTACACTTAACTCGAGAAACAGTTGCTTCTTCACCATGTAAGCCTCCGGTACAACAGAATTCAATCAATCAAATAATATGTGTAAGTTGCAGCTCCAAAACTTCTAAGCAGTGACTCTTAAGCTCAGAAATAACATCCAACCCTTGCAGTGTAATGATTATTCTGGTTTATTTTTATAGATTATGGTTTCATTGCCTATTAGGCCAGCAAGGGCATTTAATAGCACCAGACAGCTAATTAATTCTCACTGAGAAACAAATGGCTTTCATATGGCATTGTTTCTGCTTGCTGGCAGGCACATTGTTCTGAGAAATATTTCTTTTTTACTATACATTTGCTTTCTGTCGTGATATATATGGTATTTAAAGCCCTGCATTTTTGCACTGTCAGTCAAGGAGCCTATTAAAGTAATTTCTCGGAGATCTTGAATGCTTGGACCAAAAGGTTATGGTATGCATACAGATCTGGGCCACCACTGATAGTACCTTCATATTTTTCCTCTAAAAGCAATATCAAAAGGCTCTATTCAAAGACTGCTTTCCTGCATAACTTGGTGCATTAGAGAAACCTGGTTTGAGGGTGTGAAAGGCAAGGTCATGGGTTTGAGGCTGTATCTTTAGCTACTTGAATCCAGCCCTTCTGATGCCCAGAGGCATCTATAGAGGCGTCTATAGAAATAAGCCAAATACCAATATTTACAGGTATGGGTATTTGGCTTACTCCAGGTTTACCAGAAAAAAATTGGGCCCAATAACTCCCAAACCTGAAATTTACCAAAAAAAATTTTTTTTTGCACGACCCTAGATCATAAGCTGCCAACTAGGATAGATGAGAAGGAGTGGCGACCAAGACTGAAAAATAGGGGGGGGGGGGCTACCCTTTGAAACAATGTTCTGAAAAGTAAGTCAATCATGGTCAAAAAGACCACTGCTTCACCTGCTGATTCTTGGGTCCTTTACCTGCTCCTCGTGGGCTGGCTATCCAGTGACTATCTTCTGTAAACATCAAGGTCCAGATTATACTCACGCCATTTCTGAAAAGGTGCCTGTCAAAATCCAGTTTCCTAACATGAGACAGTCTTCTCTTCTGAGCCACATCACAATAAACCTTCTCCCTTTAATTATGCATACTTAATTACACCATTTATGAGGCCACAGAATGGCCAGGGAGAGGCAACTGTGCAACTCCCTTCCAGCCATCAAAGCTCAAGCAAAGTGAAGAAACACTTTAAGATCATCATAACTGAATAAGTGCTCAAGGTTCCCCTCCCCATTAATACATATTTCTATAAAACATACATTAAATATATGGTACTCATATACTTATTTTAAATAGGGTCGCCAGCTCCGGGTTGGGGAATACATGGAGATTTTTGCAGTGGAGACTGAAGAGGGCAGGGATTGGGGAAAGTAGGGTTTGGGGAGGGGCAGGACTTCAGTGCCATAGAGTCCAGTTGCCAAAGTGGCCATTTTCTCCAGGTGAACTGATCTCTATCAGCTGGAGATCAGTTGTAATAGCAGGAGATCTCCAGCTAGTACCTGGAGGTTGGTAACACTAGTTTTAAATCAACTAGTAACCTCCCTAAACTACCTAGGACAACTTTACAATGAAGATAAATAAATAATATGAAGTAAATAAGCTTGTCAGGAAAAAATTAATATTCTAACAGTTTTTCTGTGCAGGTTGAGACCACAGAATGTAGTCAACCCACTCTCAGCAAACTCCAAGTACAATTGTAAGGGAAAAACATTATTTCCGGAAATTGGAACATTCAACTCTTGCATGAATCTTTTGCTTTCCCTAAAATGCAGACGTATCTGCCTGCTAGACTAGCAGCACATTCCTGCGCTTTAAGGGCAAAAGCCCTTAGGAGGCCAGGAAGGCGCTGCGCCAGCGTTCGGGGGCCCCGTGCCGGTGCCCAGGCTACTTATGACAGCGTTAGTGGCCCCAGCGCTGGCATGGAGGCCTGGGTGCTGGGCGCTGCCATTGCAGCACCACCCCATAACTCCAGCGGGGTGTCCCACCAGCGTAAATGCCCTCACTGGCGTTCCAGGGGTCGTTCTGGAGTCCTGGGAGGCATTTTCAGGGCATTCTAGGGGGGGAGGAGCTGCCATTAGGCAGCCTCCTGTCCCCGTTCGCCCCGGGTACACCGGTGGTGAAAAGAGTGAGGCTTCTCTATGGGGTGAAAAGCCCCATTTAAAATTTAAAAAGCCTTTAAAAGGCTTTTTTTCTTTAGTTTTCTGCGCCAGGGAAACGGGTTAGGAGGTGCTGCAGCGGCACCTCCTCCCCGCCGTCCCTGAAAGCCGAAATCTCAGGAATGCACTGTAGCAGTCCCATCCTAAACAGAGTTATACCCTTCTAAGCCCACTATCTTGAACTGACTTAAAAGGGTATAACTTTGCTCTGCAGAAGCAGTGGTGGCATACATACGCATACACATTAAAGAAAGCACTGTTGACAAGGAAAGAAAATGGGGGGACTAGAGCATAAAGATCTGCATGTACTCCAGCTGTTCAGATGAAGAGCCTTATAGTCATAGAGGACCCGCTTTCCCAAGCCTGTATTGAATTTCAGCATTCCTTCATTTTCATCAGCCTCGCCCACATTCCAGTGCGTGACTAAAAAAAAAAGTTAAGATATTCCTTTGTGCTTTAAAATGGAGAAGACTCTAACTCCAATCGAATTATAGTTGCACCGAAAAACAAACACTTGTAGATAATTTAAGATACTAAAAAAGTTAACTTTTTAATAAACTAGTTATCTCATTTTATTGCAACCAAACTGACAGCATTCTCAGATTAATCACTGGGAGTGATAAAGGAGTAATTTAGGAATAGATTTACAAGGAGGAAAAGATAACCTTGATATCTTTGATTAAGCTAACTGATGTTTTTGTAATTCTAGCAGATGGTTATTGAGAACAGAAATGACTCCATGAAAAAAATACTGGGATTCTACCTACTGGTCCCACCTCTGACCTTCTTGACTTCTAGGTAGCTAGGCATGATTACACCCTGCAAAAACTGAAAGTAATAATTACTACACTGAGGGAACCTATCAAGTGTTCAAGTTGATGCAAATCTGTGCAAATCAGATTTTGAACTAATGGGGACTGGGCATGGGGTCAGCAGACATGATCCTGCATTCCCAACTACATGTTAATTTCAGCATAGTCCTGAAGAAAAGTGTCCTGTCCCTTTAACACACACATAATGTGTGAAAACTGACAGTTAGAGCTTTTCATAACACGGTGGTAAATAACATCACCTATAGGGTTGCCAACCTCCAGGTGGTAAGCTGGAGATCTCCTGCTATTACAACTGATCTCCAGGCAACAGAAATCAGTTCCCTTGGAGAAAATGGCTGCTTTGGCAATTGGACTCTATGGCATTGAAGCTGTCCCTCCCCACCCCAAACCCTGCCCTCCTCAGGCTCCACCCCCAAAATCTCCAAGTATTTCCCAACCCGGAGCTGGCAACCCTGATCACCTAGCAAGAGACATTCAATGGCCATCTGCACAGCTACAGTGAATGGAACTAAATTAAACAAATAATGCTAAGGAAAACTTGTTAGCTATTAAACATTAAACGGAGGCAGAATGCACTAGTAGAACACTGGTTTGGCATGAGTAAAAATCCAAATGTTATCCCTGGCATACCCTGTTTAGTCTATCATATCTGAGAATGAAACCCCTTGAACCCATCAAGATTTAATTTCAGGTAAACATGCTTTTAACTTGCCCAAGAGCTTGGGTAGCTGGGAGTGGAAAACGTATCTGCCTATCAGACCATCAGTGTAGACTAGATGGGCCCATATTCTGACTGTAGATCCTATATCCCTAAATTCTGTAACTGAGTTGAGCAGGATGTAAAGAAATGCTATTTTTGCCATTAGAAGATTCATTGAGAGAATGAGTGATTACCATAAATATGTAGATGGTTGCCTTTAGGCTTAAAATGTAAATAACCCTGTTCTTTGCCACCCATTCTATCCTTCTGGGCTTTAAAAACTGCAGTCTAAAATCTAGCCACCTTCAGGATGATCAGTGGGGGAAGCAAAAATTCTATCCAAACATAAAGATGAATGAACATACCTATGTGCAGATGAAGAAGGATAGCCCAGGCTCACCCGTCACTGGCTCATCCCTAAAAAGCTTGGCCTGGTTGTACATTTTAACTACTGCAGCTTGAATTGAACCACTGGAGCATTTCTTCTCACAGACTTTATTACCTGCTAATGTCCTCAGGTTAAAGAAACACGGGCCGGTTAAAAAAAAAAATGTATCAGTCCTACACTCAAAACTTCCCACTGAAAGAACTGTGAATGACTTTCGTTGTGGCTGATTTAATGTCCTTCACAACTAGTTGTATTATAAAAAGTTGGCTATTAGTTGCACACATTTCTATACAATTTCACTGCACACAAAGAAAGCTTAAACCTTTTTAAACACCTGCAACTGTTTGGTAGATGTACTCAAACCAATTATGAGAGAGAGAGAGAGAGAGAGAGAGAGAGAGAGAGAATATTTTTGCTTCCTGTACTTTTATTGAAATGTGTCTATTCTAAGTCTTCATGCTTCAGTTTGTCTTTTCATAAGTAATTTTCTAATAGCTTAATCCTTGGCACACAGTGCTTATGTTGAACGGAGCTGACTATTCCCAAAACTTAAGCACAGTCCACCATAATCACTGATCTGTAAGAACACACAAGGACTCCTGTTGGCATCTAGCTTGGCGAACAACATCCTGTCACTTAAATAGAAGCTTAATCTGTGGAACTGGCAGTTGGAAGATTTTCATGGCATGAAAGTAAATAACATTACCAGGTAAATATAACACCCCTTTACGCCTTTGTTAAAGGAACAGGTCATTTTTCTCCTAGCCACTTGGCAGCCACACCTGCTGGATCAGACCAAAGGTCCATCTGCTCCAACATCATATTTTCCACAGCAGCCAGGCATGGGAAACCCATAAGCAGAACAAAAAGGCAATATCTTCCACTCTAGTGTTGCCTGCCCCACCAGTCCACAATCCGTGATATACTATTTCCATTTAGCAATCATGGTTAATTTGCCATTAATCTGTCTTTTAAATATTTCTTTTAAAGCCATTGGAGAGCCAACATGGTGTGGTGGTTAAGAGCGGTGGTTTGGAGTGGTGGAGTCTGGTCTGGCGAACCGGGTTTGATTCCCACTTCTCCACATGAGCGGCAGATACAAATAGAGAGAGAGAGGCAGAACCCATCTTTTGACCAAGTTGCCTGCTTTTTTTTAGCGCATATACTCGGTATAGCTATGTAACCTGCTTTCTAGTAAGCTGATACAGGCCACAATCCTTTGCACACCTACATTGCTGTAGAGCTCATTGGACTCAAGAGGATTTAGTTTTGAGTAAACAAGTTTGGGCTCTTAAAGCCTGTAGCTATATTTCCACAGCATTCACTAGCAATGCTGGGTGCTAGTGTCTTGTATGTTACATGCTGTCTTCCTCATAATATTTCAGAGTACAAAGTAGATGTCTACACATAAGGGTGGATGTTTTTAAAAAGTTGCTTTTAATTGTACGTTTAATTATTTTTTAATTAAGGACCAATTTACAATGACAATTTAATTACAAACAACTTGCCCTTTAGATTAATTACAATGAACATAATTAAAGTAGCCTATTGTAATATTTTAATGCAACTGAAATATGCTTCATCTTAATTCTTCTAATACCATATCTCTGTTAACAATTTACAATCAGCCCTGATGTAACATGTACCTCTGTAACAGATTAAACATGAGGATTGAATAAATAAATACCATGAAAGTAACTTTGGTCTGAGTAACAGAGGAAGAAGTTCTTGTATGTTATTATTCTTACAAACATGGATTCAAAGGAGAAAAAAGTAGAACCAGCTTTTGTGCTATGCTTCTTTAAAGAATAAATGTACCCAGAGATGGGGCCTTGTAGGGGATATGTTTTAGCCCAGAGCAGATTTTTTATGGCTGAGCTAAATTACAAATCCCCGAAGGTTTATAATAGAAATGCTGACAGACCCTAAAATATGGTGGTATAAACGGACACCAGTGTAATAAAGTGCCATTTAAGTCTTCTTTGCTAAGTCTTTGATTTCTAAAAAGGTCACATTTGAATAAAAGGCTGCATCGCTATCAGTAAACTTCATTAAAGTATTATCTTTGCCAGAACCACATTTTCCCCTTTGTCTACATTTTCATGAAGAATTGTGTTGGGGGAGGGGGGGAAGTGTGTGTCTGTGTATACATATATATGTATAGTCATCCTTTGATAAAGGCTTCTAAAGGTAAAGCCATAATGAGCAACTTCACACCCAATAAATCTAAAGCACCCTGCTGACTGAGCAGTTGCAACTGCAAACAGCAGCCAGGGGAAACTCTCTTGGCTGGTGCCCAAGCTTCTTTTCTTTCTGCATATCCCCACAGGGGTGCTTAGAGCAGCTTAAATATTGTGCAGGACTTTTACACAAGAGAAAAGCATTTAAAAGGCTGAAAACAAATGAGAGGGAAAGGGAAACGGGCATACTGGTAGAAGATTCTGACAGCAGGTTAAAATACGACGCACATTTTTAACGCTAGGTTTCTCCAACTTTATCCGAGAGGCCATCCCCCAAGGTAAAAATACTACTGTTCAAATATGAGGAAGGTTTTTTTTTAAAGGGCTGACACTTCCTCCATTTACCATTCCCAATTGTGCTTAACTTGCTGGGGAAACAGATCAAGGGGAAATAAAGAACACAGAGATTCATGAAGCTGCAGAATGTTTTAATGTCCCTGTAGGGCAATCCCAAATGGTTGCAAAAACTAGATGATATCACCCCATTAGCATCAATGCAATAAAAATAATTCAGGAGACAAGTACCCCTATTTTGTACTGATGTGATTTTTATTTCTGTTGTTTATAGTCCGCTTTTCTTATTGAAACACAAGGTGGATCAACAATGTAAATCAGTGTAATCAATAGAATAAGACACCTGATAAGTAAAGTAATAGGACTAGCATTACAGAAATCTAAAACAATGCAGAAGCATTAGACGTGATAAGTCAAAAATGCCAAAAAGAGGAATTACATAGACAGGAAATAATGCAGTGAGAACAAGATAACCAATATGGCTAACAGATAGTATATACTATACACAGCATTGTAGCCCACAGTCCTGTTGAACCACTGCATTATAATATAGCCTTTATAAAAATGTCCTCCTGAACAATTCTGTAAGTGTGGGGGCCTTAGGTGCACTTGTTCAAAGGGAAGTACTGAGATGAAGGGCAAAAACGCATGGTCACTTTAGCCTCCTTTATTCCCTGTTTCAGCCAGGATTTAGCCAGGATTGAACGCACGTTCGGCGAAACTCATACATTCAGTCCTGGCTGAATCCTGGCTGAAACAGGGAATAAAGGAGGCTAAAGCGACCACGCGTTTTCGCCCGAAGATAACAATGCAGAAGAAAGGGTTCAACCTCATCCTCACCTCACACACACACCCAGAGCCCTGATCAGGGCCCCTAACACTGCAGAGCTAACAATGGGTGCAAAGAAGAGGGAGTTTTCTGTATACCACGGAGAATCCCCAGACATGCATAAAAATGTGACCTTCTCTCTTCACCCTCCCCAAAAAAGAAAGCCCCCCAAAAAGGCACTAGATGCAAATTGAGCTTTGACGATACATCCATTGGCTTGATCAGGGTGAACTGTTATTAAATACCGGTATATGTTGTGAAGCACAGATTAGATTATTCTTGTGCCACTTGTGACCCACCAACCTAATTCAGCCCAGCAAACATGTACTGTGGCCTAACCTACTTTCACAGTCACAAGCATCTGCTCTCAGTCAACCCAAGCAAACAGAGGCCATTGGTAGCCTTGAGTATGGGATAGGGATGCCAGCTTCGGGTTGGGAATTACCTGGAGATTTTGGGAGTGAAGCCTGAGGAAGGCAGGGTTTGGGGAGGGGAGGGAGTTCAGTGCCATTTGCCAAAGCAGCCATTTCCTCCAGGGGAACTGATCGCTATCACCTGGAGATCAGTTGTAATAGCAGGAGATCTCCAGCCACCACCTGGAAGACGGCAACCCTGATATGGGACCATTAGGAGGCTGAGCTGTAGAAGTGAGGTGACGTGAGAGATCCACTGAGGATAACTGGTAGGCAAAGGGGGCACATCCTAATCTGCTTGGATGCTGTACGGACAAGACAGAAGGAAGTGTTCTGGGCTGGCCACTTGCAATCTGAGCACAGGTTATCCAGTATCAGGTGTGCCCTGCAAATGTCTTTAAGTGCATCACAAAAGGTAATGACTGCAACTGACTGTAATGAAAATAATCAATGCCAGAATGTCTCTGCACCAATAATCTGTTATCAGGTTTTGTGGCATTGTGCTCAGAGAGCAGTGGAAATGCCCCTTGTTGCTAGTGTAGCAAATGTGCCAGTTGTTGAGCATTTTAGACATGACAGCTCACTGGGTACATTTTTAGAACCTATTAAACTGTGCTGGTTTTAAACCCCACAAGTCCTTGGGGGTTAAATTCCACAAGTCCTTGGGGGTTCCCTGGCACTACACACTGGGCCACAGTTATCCTAGGCATAGGCTTTGGGGAGGGGGGTGAGAGGGAAAGCTTAAGACAGAGGAGCAGATAAAGGTAGGTTTGTCTGTTGGATGGGAAGGAAATAGGGTTGCCAACTCCAGGTTGGGAAATACCTGGAGATTTGGGGGTGGAGCCTGGGGTTTAAGGAGGGAAGGAACCTCAGAGGGGTATAATGCCATATACTCCACCCTCCAAAGCAGCCATTTCCTTCTGGGGAATTAGGACTTCCAACCTCCAGATGGCAGTGGAGATCACCCAGAATTACAGCTGCTCTCTAGAAGATAGAGATCAGTTCTCCTGGAGAAAATGGCTGCTTTGGAGGGTGGACTGTATGGCAGTATACCCTGCTGAGGTCGCTTCCCTCCCCATACTTCTCCCTTCCAAGACTTCATCCCCAAATCTCCAGGAATGTCCTAACCTGGAGCAGGCAACCTGAGGGAACTGGTCTCTGTAGTTGAGAGATCTGTTGTGATTTCAGGAGATCTCCAGACCCCACCTGGAGGTTGGCAACCCTAGAAGAGTAGGAAGCAGGAAAAGGGGAAAGGCTACGGGTGTTTTCAGGAAAGGAAAAGAGGAAATAGTGGAGGGGCAAATGAGATGCCTCCCACGTCCTTGCATATTCCCACTTGTATATTTTAATCGTAAAGTTGGTCAGGTCTGAGGATGCTTAAATACAATGATTGGAGTTGTGAATGGGCAGGACAGATATTTCTACAAACCTGAACAATGCCCCAATTTGCAGAAAAATCTGAAATCTAGCAAAATTACTGAAGTGGCCATTTTCTCCAGGGGAACGGATCTATATCTGCTGGAGATCAGTTGTAAGAGCAGGAGACCTCCTGCCACCACCTGGTGGTTGGCAACCCTAAGGTTATCCTCTCTCCTCCGCAATATGCTGCCGCAGGGCACTGTTCTCATCTACCACGCCAAGCATGAACCCCTTTTCATAAACATTCTCATTGACTCTTCAGGTTCCATACAATTAACCTTTGTCGCTCTCTTGATAAACATCGCAGGAAAACTGTATGTGTTCTTGAATTAGATTCGCAGTTTGCTTGGAGTACTGAAAACAATTGTTCATTTTATTAATTAACATATGTATACCTTTTCCCAATATCTTCTGAATGTTGACACCAATAACTAACATGCACCAAAAGTAAAGGCGAGTTTACCAGGGTTGCCACCTCCAGGAAATTCCTGGAGATTTGAGGAGTGGAATCTTGGAGAAGGCAGGGTTTGGAGATGAGAAAGAGCTCAGCAGAGTCCAAAGCAGCGATGTTCTCCAGGGGAACTGATCTCGGTCGTCTGGAGACCAGTTGTAATCCCAGGAGATCCAGGCTCCACCTGGATGTTGGCAACCTTAGTTGGTGCCAACTTGCCTTTCCCTCATGAAAACATTTTGTACTATTATTTTTTAATGGCATGTTGACAGAGAACTTGCTATATTTGGAGTCTGTTACTTTAAGAGTAGCCAGAAATGGGACTAAAGCCTGAAGAACCTTTTTTAAAGCCAGTTTGCCTGTTAGACAGAGTAGTTTTTTTTTTATTTTTGCATGATCTCATATTTGAATTCAAATTTGCATAGATTTTCTATAATCACAGAGATAATGGTAACATGAACTGACTGACAACTGGTATTTAAATATTGATGAGCAATACCTTAAGAGAAGAAAGCTTCAGAAGAAGAACAATTGTCTGATTTTTTTTCCCACTGTTGCAGTGTTAATGGATGTGTTTTAAACACAACTTTAAAGTGTCTCACTGCCCCCAAAGCATTTTGGGCAACAGACATAATTCCATATTCCCCAAGCACACAGTTACATACACAGATACAACCACGTACGCTCCCGCACAACGCAACCGTTTGGTTTTGCTTTCTCCTGGCGTCAAATGTCTGACTCTGAGACTCCTTTAAGTGCAGCCGGGTCAATGGTCTAATTTGCTAGTGGTATTTAGCCACCATCTCAGACATTTTAATGTATCTATTGGATTTTCTTTTTATTAGCCTTAGCTAAAATATACAGTAATATCACTAGATCAAATTAAACATCCTGTTTCCATAGACAAAAGAGAAAAAGTTGATCAAATCAGAACATACGTTTGTTTTCTGAACCTTACAGTTTTAAAAAAATATCACAAGAAAATACAGATTATTGCTGTCAAGTTACTTCTGAAACCAGAGAACCTCAGAGCTGTGCATAATTTAGGAACCGAGATTAACTTTAAGGGCTATTTTTAGTGTAATTTCCCTTGGTTCATGTTTTGAAAACACTGCCAGAAAATGCCTGAGGGCATTCATCTTTATAATAGCAGAAGAGTAAGATCAAATGCAGGAGAGGAACCCAAAAAGTAAAAATACACACATTACAATGTTAATGGATAAAAATACACAACATGTGCACAGAAGATACCGGCACAGAGGTAACCTCGATTGGTAGGGTTGCCAGGTCCCTTTACGCCACCGGAGGGAGATTTTTGGGGTGGAGCCTGAGGAAGGCAGGGTTTGGGAGGGGAGGGATTTCAATGCCATAAATTGCCAAAGCGGCCATTTTTCTCCAGGTGAACTGATCCCTATTGGCTGGAGATCAGTTGAATTAGCAGGAGATCTCCTGTTACTACCTGGCAGTTGGCAACCCTATCGATTGGGGCACAGTCTATGCAACATGCCCATGACTGTTTACCATGTCTGTTTACCTTCCACTCCAAAAAGCAGATGAGATGGAACATCCCTTTACAGAAGTCATGGTGCTTCCCCTAAACAGGGCTTGTACCTCTATGTACTTAATAACTCTTTCGTAAACAACAGTTTCCACAACTATCTGGAATGGATAACAGGCTAACTGGTCTCTACTTCCCATACCTCTTTTGTATCACTTCTTAAAAACTGGAGTCATATTTGCTGGAAGAGAATCTGATTTTAGCAACAGGTTGCAAATTTTTGTTAGGAGAGCAACTATTTCAAATGTCAGTTCCATGGGAACCTTCCAGTGTACATATAACATCTGGACTGAGAGATCTGTTAGTTTTTAACTTTCAGCAGCCCTAGATCTTTAGCTATCTGTCTCCACTAAATGTCCCAGTCCTTCTAACACCCTTCTTGAAAACAGTGGCTCCTATCTGGGCTACTGCACTAAAATATTTTCCATGAAAAATGACTAAGTACTCACTCAGTTTTCTGTAGTCTCATCTTTGATTAGTCATCATTTTTCTCCTTTGTTGTCCAAGTGCCCACCACCTACTTGGCCAGTTTCCGGGTTCAGATGTAACACCCTGGAGAACGGCTGCCAATCCAAGTGGACAACACTAAACTTGATAGACCCAATGGTCTGACTCAGTGTAATAGAGCTTCATCTGTTCATGTGTTAAATAAATTCAGGTGGGCTGCTGGGTGAAACAGGATGCCGGACTAGATAGTCAGACCACAGTTCTGATCTAACATGGCTGCTCATATGTTATTGTTTTAGGGGATATTATTCTTGTACATTATGAAATATAGATGGTCAAAAGTAGTATTTGTCAGGGGCCAGGCCTGGAGGCAGGGTCAAGAGCAATCCAGAGTCAAAGCCAGGTTACCTGCAGAGTTTGGCCTCAAGTAGTAGCCCAAGAGAATAGTCAGAGCCCAATCCAGGATCATAAGCACAGAGAGTTCAGAAACAGGTAGCAAAATATGATCCAAGAGAATAGTCGGAGTCCAGTCCAGGGTCATAGGCATACAGCGCTCAGAAACAGGTATAGTTGCTATTCGCACAAGTTGTTCCCACACTAGCCTGAATGCAAGTGCTTGCTGAAATAGGCCTAGGTGCACCAGCTGTTGCTTGTTCCTCTGACTCAGCATTTCCTGCTGGCTGCAGCTCATTAGCCTCATTATTGTCAGCAAGGAGTGTCCTTCTCTGGGCTTGTAGTCTAGCGCTCCTTCTACACTCGTGTAAGAGTGCTCTGACCCTTTGGTGCCTCTGCTGCAGTGGCTTTGGGCTCTCTGGTAACTCTGCCTGTGGCTGGCCCTCTGACACAGGTGAGTCCCCTGCTCTAGGCGGTTGTAGGCATGGAGGGAACTCATCTGTTGGAGACTGCTCAGCCTGCTGCTGTTCCCCCTTTCCACTGCCTGCTGTTTCAAGGTCCTCCTCATCTGAGGAAGCCTCAGCAGGCTGCCCTATGACAGTATTGTTCTTGTACATTACCCTCCTTGAGTGTGCAAGGAAAGGAGGCCATTTATTTACTTCATTTCTGTTAAATACATTATAGGATACAACTACATACAGTGTGCCCATTTTGCAACATGGTATTTAGCCTTAATGTGTTGCATGCTTCATGGGATCTCAGCAGAGCTAAGAAAAACAGCAGTTTCTGAGGTCCTGGAGACCAGCCACTACACAATACCTACAGTAATAAGCAAGATGGACTATTGGACTCACTCAATACAAGGCAGCTCCTTTTCTATATCTGTTTGTTATAGTGACCATCAATATGGTGAATAGCAATGTTCACATGTTTACTTTGACATTCCCAAATGAATTTTGGGATTTTTTGCCCCAAAACAGACACACGTATTTCCCACATTTCATGTGTACTTCCTTAGTTCTTCTTTGCTGTGTAATCACTACAGTGTCCTCATATACCTGTTTCTTGATAGGGGATAGAAGATACCAAGTCTTCTGGAGAAAATGGCATCTTTGGAGGGTGCTCTACAGCATTACACTTTGCTGAGTCCCCCACTACCCTCCCTAAGCTCCACCCTCAAATCTCCAGGGATTTCTGTACATGGAGCTGGCAATCCTAACTGGGGAGGGCGTACAATCTTGAAAAGACTGGGATTTGGTTGAATCACATACATAGGGTTGCAAGCTCCAGGATGGGAAATAACTGGCGATTTTTGGGGCAGAACCTGAGGAGGACAGGGTACCTGGAGGTTGGCAACCATACAAATACATGGCTCTGAGTTCCAAGCCTCATATCTAGTGATTTTGAAAGAATTTCATGCTGCTTATCAATTGGCACTAGGGTTGCCAACCTCCAGGTACTAGCTGGAGATCTCCTGCTATTACAACTGATCTTCAGCCGATAGAGATCAGTTCACCTGGAGAAAATGGCTGCTTTGGCAATTGGACTCTATGGTATTGAAACCCCAAACCCCGCCCTCCTCAGGCTCTGCCCCAAAAATCTCCAGGTATTTCCCAACCTGGAGCTGGCAACCCTAATTGGCACATACACACACCACAACTACGTCTCATGTTTTTACCCCTGTGAATGCATGTACACTCTAGGGACAGTTTGAACCATGCAGAAACTCCTTTCTAACTATATATTTCTTCTTCATTAGCACGGAAGGATCGCCTGAGCAAAAATTCCCGAAATATATATTTCCATTTTAATTCTTTAAGGAATGTGCCACTGATACACTTTTGATATTTATGAGCAAATGGGGTTTGGCTAAGGCAACACATACATCAGTGTTTGGATTCTGTCCAATATCCTATAGGAAAATGCATGGATTCTTCAGACTTCAGTTCTGTCATATTATTATTATTCTCCCTTGGGCAAGAAATGTACCTTACTTGAAAGGGAAAAAGGATCCCCTTGCTCTCATGGGAGCCTCTGTCTTAAATCTATCAGAAATGAAAAACAACTTCAGACAATCTTATAATCAGGTTTTCTTGTGTGTATACTTCAAAAGCAATCTTTAGATTTTCAATAGCCTCATCCAAATAAATGGTTAGTATAATATTTCCTGCTGCAAACTTTATAAAATAATGCTACAGAAAAGTCAGCTATGGAATAAACAAGCTTTACTTAACGCTGTACAGCTTTTTCTACCAAATGGCTGTTGTGCTGTGTTTCAATATTTTTATTGTATTACCTAGAACTTCTTCCCTCCAAACATACTTTGGATCCTACTATCATTATATCTACATTAAATTTCTTATCTCTGAAGTTGTCTTATCACTTCTTGATGTAGCTATGGACAAGTCTGTGTCAAAACACTTCTCTGAAATCCCAATAGTATTTTGTGCTACAAGTGTTTCATTCGTCTGTCTTCAGACTCCAGCTTGTCTGTATCTGATGCAGGTATGTCTGCTTTCTCGCTTCTTTCATCCATTTTCAACTCCAAACTTTAATGGATAACCAGATATTTTCTGTTCCTCTTATGGACATCAGCAGCATCAATCTCAATCGATATTGCCTTTGCGTTCACACTTTGTTTTAACAGATGGTAATTGAGTCTTTTTGGTTTTAGTTCTGCGGGTTTGACATCTGCCGTGACTGCATCAAGTCTACAATTTAAATGCACATGACTGGCCAATTAGCATCTTGGGCCTTTCTTTTACAAAGCTCATCTCCCAAATGATTCATGTATGGTATCTTCTGTCTCTTTGATACTATGATTCTGTCATTCTTTTAAAAACCAATTTGTTCATATTTAATTCCCCTCTAGCTTCAGTAAACATGGACATCTTTTAAAGGTTCTCCTCTATCTGGCAATCCTTGAAAATGAGTATTTTTTAGGATATGGAAAACTCTTACCATTTTGAGTAGCTGTTTGAAATTCGGTCTCAGTTCTAAGATTGGTAAATAAAACTTCATGAGATAGTAATACTGGCCTCCTCAGAATTCACTCCTTGTCCTTGTTCCATGTATGCCTTGGACAGAACTTCAGCCATTTGAAACTCTATGCCCAGTCTATATTCCACTTTTAGATAATACTTCTGTAATGCCAGTAGTAGACGAATCCTGCAACAAATCTCCACTAACAGAAGGAATTTCCTTCAGAGAACAGGAATTCCTCAGCTCCCCCCTTCCACTGTAGCCCCAAATGATCCCCAAGAGTAGCTATCCAGGAATATCTTGAGGGAAGTCAGATCTACAGCAGGAAGGGGGAATCAACAAAAGTATCTCCCCCTACCAATGGCAGGATCTTTTTGTGAGAATCAACCCCGGTAACTACAGTTTCCTGGACTGGCATCTAATAAAACTCTGCATCTTGTGTCAGTCTTAATGATGGTGGCACTGTGGCCATGCTTGTAATAAACATTTGTAAATAAATCACCATTCCTAGGAATCTTTAGTATATCAGCATTGTCCTTTAGACAATACATTTAAGCTATGACTTCTGTTTTTTCAGCAAGAGGTATTATACCCAACTTTGGTTAAGGTATGCCCACAGTATTTTATTTCTAATACAGTAAATTTGCCACCTTTTGCATTGTTAACATATCATGTCTAATACTTAATGCTTTGTTTTCAGATTTCTTCAAACCTCAGTTCACTTATCAGATGTCTTCTATTGATTGCACTGACTGACAGTGCAATCTACCTTGAGTCTTAATGGGAAAGGTGGCCTATAAATAACTTAAATAAATAAAATTCCGTTATTCATTTTCAAGCTCCTCTCTCAGGCACCCCTCCAGAATTTCTTTCAGCCTCTTATCATGTTCTTGTCTGATCTTTCCACATCATCAACACATTTAAACGTTTGTTGGACTACCCTTTGGTACACCACTGGAGCTGAACAGCTACCAAACAGTAACTTTGTAAATCAATACCCACAAAAAGGTGCGTTGAATGTACACTGTCTCACATTTTTGTTATCCAGCTGAATTTGTTGAGATTCATTAATGGCAACAATGCCTGCAAATAGTCATGCTCCTGCTAACTTACTGGCAGCCTCCCCTCCCAAAGGATGAAACTTAAAGGCCGTTTATCCATGGTCAATTTTGATGCTCGCTCAAAGCTCTTTTTTTAAATGCAACTTTTAAAATGCCTATTCACGGTCCCGACGCAAAAGGAGAAATTCCACCCACGCCCCAATCGCCTGCTCCTTCGTTCCTGTTTGCATAGCCATTAGCATGTGCATAGCTAACACGCAGCTGTTATTTTGCATGGCTCCTCAAGGGGATTCTTCGGGGCAAACACCAATGGTCACGTTAAATGGGCTTTTAAATAATGCGAAGCAGGTATGCACCTGCTTTGCAGTCACTTCCAGAATGACGGTTCAGTGTGAAAAATTAAAAAAAATATGCAGGGCAATTCAGCTTGGAACGCACTGCTAATTACCATGCATAAATGGCCAAAATGTTCTGTTAGAATTGCTTTGGGTCCAAACACCTTTTTTCTGGTCTCAGTTAGGTTTGACTACAACAGCTGTAGTATTAATCCACTCTGCATATTCAATTTATTCCTACTTTTCCATTACTTTTCCTCCTTAGAGCTTTTGCAACTTTCTCAAGTACACGAAATACAAGTGGATTTATTTTTCTGTAGTGCTGCTCTGCTAAGCAGCCTAGACCTTAGAACACACCTTGTAATCCCTGCCAGTATTCCATTGATGTCCTGGATCAGTTTCTATTACATTAACTCTTCATACCAAATTCAGATGAGTCACAGCCTTTAGAACAAGTACAGCTTGTGCATCAAAATCCATTAGCTGGGATTCAGGCTAAACTACCTAGTCTTTATACCTACAATTCCAATTACATTTACCAAACACTTTAAGCATTTTCTCATAGTATGTTATTTATTTGGTATTTGAATACTGAAGTAGTTCAGCTTGTAATGCTTGTTAAGTTTCCAAAGACAGCATCCCTCTGGCATTTTTTGAAATCCCTGTTTTTCATCACTCACGCACTGCCCATCTTCTGCAGTTAAAGAATTCACAGTGCATTCCTAAGGAGAGTTACTCCAGTCTTAGCCTATTCATTTCAATGGGCTTAGACTGGAGTAACTCTCCTTAGGAATGCACTGTTAGTGTGCCAGCAAAAAAAGAATGTGGGTTTCTATATGTTTATGCCAGTGTAAACTTTGTGTGTGTGTGTGTGCACATTTGTGCGCAAGTGTGTAAACTGCCACCAAGTCACAGCCAACTTAAGGTGGCCTCATAGGTTTTCAAGGCAAGTGATTAAGCAGAGGTGGTTTGCCACTGCCTTCCTCTGCAAAGTCTTCCTTGGTGGTCTCCCATCCAAGTATCGACCCAGCTTAGCTTCTGAGATCTGATGAGGTCGGACTATACTATACCATTCCACATCCCCATAAACTTTATACCACACATGATGCTATCTTTAATAAATGATTCCCACAGCTCCCTAGATTCATGCCAGCCACTTTAAATCAGAGCCAAGATACATCTTCTGGGCATGGAGTAGGGTTCACTGGGGGGGGGTAGTTGTGAGTTTCCTGCACTGTGCAGGAGGTTGGACTAGATGACCCTGGTGGTCTCTTCCAACTCTATGGTTCTATGATTTGTCCAACAAGTGCTAGATCATGGGTGTGTGGTGGAACTAGCAGACAGATGTATATTGGGGGAACCCACCTTAAAAAGTGCTAATTTGCTTGGAACAGTGAGAAACCACCGCAAGGAAAGGGGCAAAAAGCCCTTCTCCCCTCTCAGAGCACTTCTTGCAGCTCCGAGCAAATGAGCTCTTAAAGGGGAGCTCCCTGAATACATCTGTCTGTGAGTCTGGTCATGTACCTGTGACTTGGCACGTATCGGGTGTATCGTGTAGTTACGCCCTAAGTCATAGTGCAATCTTTTACAAAGTTATTTCAATCTAAGCCTACTGAAATCAATTGCTTTGACCAGAGTAACTCTGCATGGACGTGAATCATCAATCATATATGGGTTGTTCAAATACTTTGGCTGATCTGGAGCAGTTGCGGAGTAACACTGCCTTTGAAATCTGCATGCTAACACAATAAAGAGAGCTGTGCAACCACAGCAATGACACAATGCAGCTGCATCCAGCAGCTTCAGGCAGAGCTGGATTTATGCACAAGCTAAACAAGCTGCATTTTAGGGCTTCAGATTATGTGTGTGTGTGTGTGTGTTAAGTGCCGTCAAGTCGCTTCCGACTCATGGCGACCTTATGAATCAATGTCCTCCAAAACGTCCTATCTTGGACAGCCTTGCTCAGATCTTGCAAATGGAGGGCTGTGGCTTCCTTTATTGAGTCAATCCATCTCTTGCTGGTAGGGTTGCCAGGTCCCTCTTCGCCACGGGCAGGAGATTTTTGGGGTGGAGCCTAAGGAGGGCGGGGTTTGGGGAGGGGAGAGACTTCAATGCCATAGAGTTCAATTGCCAAAGCGGCCATTTTTCTCCAGGTGATCTCTATCAGCTGGAGATCAGTTGAATTAGCAGGAGATCTCCTGCTACTACCTGGCAGTTGGCAACCCTACTTGTTGGGTCTTCCTCTTTTCCTGCTGCCCTCAACTGTTCCTATCATGATTGTCTTCTCCAGCGACTCTTGTCTTCTCATAATGTGACCAAAATACGATAGCCTCAGTTTAGTCATTTTAGCTTCTAGGGTCAGTTCAGGCTTGATTTGATCTATAGCCCACTGATTTGTTTTTTGTTTTTTTGGCCAACCACGGTATCTGTAACACTCTCCTCCAACACCACATTTCAAAAGAATCTACTTTCTTCCTATCAGCTTTCTTCAATGTCACATTATGAGGTGCCTCTAAATACAAACATATTTAGTAAACATTACAGAATTGCCCTTCTTTTGGTAATGCTATGGGGCCTCTTCGACTTGACACAGCTTAGGGCCTCAACATGTGTTAATCTGTTCCTGCCTTCAAGTAACAAGCCTTTCTCCCCCTTGTGCAGATAAGAACAGCTTTAGGCAAAGGGAAATTTAGTTTAAGGAAATAGCACAAGAGGGCAAGCAGTTCTTTTGCAGTGCCACTTCTACAGTCAAATTGGCAGCCCTATACAACTACTCTGAAATTAAAAAAGAGACTGAGAGATCACAATACCATCAATTTAGACCCTCAGTGTGGCCTGTCGGTAACCAGTATGAAAGGGCTGCATTAAAAGAGACAGTTTGTCATTAGATAAAATGGAAGGCCTTTAGATACTACATTTATTTTGTTGTTAACACCCCTGATTTTGGTTCAGGCTAACAAATTCAACAGGCATTGCATTGAACATGCAGTTTCTACCAAGGAATAGCAAACCACACAGTAACACAGGTCTCCCATGCTAATCCACAGCAGTCCAAACAAGAGAGAAGGAAAATGTGGAGGCACCATAAGTGGTACAAGTAAGGACATCCAAATGTTTGCCCAGTATTTATGCCATGGGGTTGTCAGGCCCAGACTGCCAGCCAGTGGGAGATTGGGGGAACAGGGACATTGGAGGGAGGCTATCAGTGACAGCATGATGTCACGTCCAGGGAGGTTTTGGGGGCAGAGTCTGAGGAGGGTGGGGTTTGGGGGGGAGGGACTTTAATGCCATAGAGACCAATGGCCAAAGCAGCCATTTTCTCCAGGTGAGCTGATCTCTATCGGCTGGAGATCTGTCGTAATAGCAGGAGATCTCCAGCTACTACCTGGAGGTTACAAGTACAAAATAAGAATCACCCGGTGCTGCAATGGGAACTTCAAAACAAAACAAATCACAGCACTCTCAATATTTAAACATGCACAGTTTATTGAAAATGAATCATACTATAGAACATGACTAACTAACCTATATGATAACATGCAAAGATATGACTAACCTATATGATAGAAGGAGGTTGGCAACCCTATTCACACAGCAACAGTGAGAAGGGAGAGGAGAGGGTGCTCACTGCTTCCCCTGAAGACTACTTTTCTGGGAATGCTCCTGATCTGTATAGGTTACATCCATTACAATGCAGACCTCAAGGGATGAACTATCCACATGCTTTCAAGAAGCAAGAAAAAAGGAGACAAAGTCTTTTCTCTGGTGGAGTAACAAGAATGATATACAACAGGTCCTCTCATACCTTGGTAGGAAACATAGATCCTCTTGAGGAAAGGCTAAGAACTTTTTTTTTAACTGCCCTTCGCAGAAGCCCTAAACTGAACTCTTAACCGAGGTGTGGGCACTATTAGATTCTTTCACTCTAGCCGATTGGCTTCTCGGGAAAACGCATTATCTATACACACACCCAAATATATGCACACGTACTTCCTTTGAAAAACCATAGTTCTCCTTTTCTGTGCCAGTAAATTCAATACGGTATTTCATAACTGTGACGTGAATTGCTACTGAGATTTGGCAATACTGAATATTTGTAAGATAAAGCCATTTCTGCTACTGAGATATTACTCACTAGTGCTGGAACACAGTTTCAGAGTTCAGGACCCCCTAAATTGTCCAACCTTGCCTCTCCTCAATGGAATAAACATAAATTGAAATGATATTGTCTTACATACAATACAAGGTTTGGTTGTTGTTTTTGTTGTTTCAGAAATAACCCTAAAATCAAACTCAGAGGTTGTTTCTTGAGAACCTGGCTTGCCTGAGTAGATCAGAAAGTCTTTCTGCAAACCATAGAAAACAATTGTTCAGCAAGACATTTCTATAAAGGTAATAAGACTATATTATAACATGTTGTTCAGGAAGGTGCTTTTACAAAGAGTGAGATTGTGGATTAGACCACTGAGCAAAGTTTGCTGTATATTTTATCCTGCTCCCACCACATTTTCTACTAATGTCATTTTTTTCATTATTTAACATAGCAAGTCTAATACTTTTTGCATTGGTTCAAATTTCTGTAACCCTACGTCAATTACAGCACCCTGATCTGGGTAGCCCTGGTTAGCCCAATCTCATTAGATCTCAGAAGCTATGCAGGGCCAGCCGTGGGTCGTATGTCAATGGGAGACCACTAGGGTTGCCAACCTCCAGGTACTAGCTGGTGATCTCCTGCTATTACAACTGCTCTCCAGCCAATAGAGATCAGTTCACCTGGAGAAAATGGCCACTTTGGCAATTGGACTCTATGGCATTGAAGTCCCTCCCCTCCCCAAACCCCACCCTCCTCAGGCTCTGCCCCAGTGGTGAAGAGGGACCCGGCAACCCTAAAAGGGGTGGGAGGGAGCTCAGCAGGGTATGATGCCATAGATGCCATAGAGTCCACCCTCCAAAGCAGCCGTTTTCTCCAAGGGAACTAATCTCTTTTGCCAGGAGGTCAGTTGTAATTCTGGGAGGTCTCCAGGTCCCACCTGGAGGTTGGCAACTCTAGAGTGTTCATACACAAACATACACAAATATAGGGGAGTTGCTACTTTGCAGCCTGTAATCTCCATTATTGACTAAAAATTAACTCATAGGCACAAGTGGATTACCATATAAAAATAAAAGGGGGGATCAGTTCTCTTCCCTCAAGGGACAGAGGGGCCTAACGCACTCAGTATATACTACGTTTAAAAAAAACGTGTTATCCAGGTTAGATCGCACCTTAGACCTCCCATTTCGGCTTGGAATGCTTTGGAAGCGCCAAACATCTGTTTTTCCCCAAAACGCCTAAAACCACGATGTATTTCGTTATGTCGTTTCAAAACCGGCAATGAAGGGGTGCGTTCAGTTACATACGCTATTCAGTTCTCCTCCCCTCTTTTTGCAACACCCAATGAAAAGCCTTTCTCCTCCCATCCCACCTTCTCCCTCCCCTCCCGTTTGCATCCACCAAACTCTCCTGCCGGCACAAAGTTCCTCTCTTTCTCCCGCTGCCGAGCGTGCCTCCCTGCTCTCAAAAAACGTTTTTAATGTGCTCGTCCCAACGAAAAAATGCAAGATCATTGGACCAACGCCCGAAAAGACGGCAGCTCTGTGATTAGCACTGTGCAAGGAACGGCTCATTTTGGGGTTTTTTTGGGAGGGGATGCCTGCATAGGTTGTGATTAGGGTTTCCCTGCTGTGCAAATGAGGCAATTCCTAATGGAGTACAGCGCTCCTTCGAATCAATGATATTGCGCATGCATGAAAGGGAAGGCAGGGAAGCTCCTCCTCTCTGGAGGTACGATATGACGATAAACCGTCTTGGGAGCAGTCTTAACAGGCACAGTGTGATCGGAAATGAATCCAAAACACACACACAGAGCACGGTGATAATATGCTGTCAATTGTTGGTGCATTAGGCCCCAGAGATTTCAGTCTGCCTGAGAGAGAAGCATCCAGAGGTAACCTGGCTTGAGGCTAGGGTTGCCAACCTCCAAGGAGGCCCGTAGATCTCCTAGGATTATAAGCAATCTCCAGACTGTGGAGTTCATTTCCCCCAGACAAAACAGCTGCTTTGGAGGGTGGCCTTTATGGCATTATAGCCTACTGAAGTCCTTCACCTCCCTAAACCTTGCCCTCCTCAAGCTCCACCCCCAAATCTCCAGGAATTTCCCAAATTGGAGCTGGTAACCCTACAGAGGCCTGTTCATAAGCTAGGGTTGCCAGGTCCCCCTTGTCCTCTGGCGGGAGGTTTTTGGGGTGGAGGTGAGGGAGAGATTGCGCACGCACAGCCATGCCAACGCAATCATGACACTTCTGGTTTGCACCCGGAAGCGCCGCATCGCAATGGGCCTTTACCACTCAAACAGAGTCTGAGTGGTAAGCGGCCCCTTGCAATGCGGCGCTTCCGGGTGTAAACCAGAAGTGACATGGCATGGCAGGCAGGCGCGCATGCACACATTGCCCGCCAACCCTCAGCTGGTCGGCGGGCAGCCAGGTGAATTGGCGGGGGTTTGCCCGCCGCCACCTGGCAACCCTCTCATAAGCTTATAAATAGTGTATTTCAAGTATGAAAGGGGGACTTCAATTTCCAATCCAGGTATTGCTGTACATGGGGTCATGCATTTAATACTCCGTTTTACTGCAACTGCAATGTAACTGTGGCCATATACATAAAATTGCAATTTGACAATCACTGTGAAACTGTGTACGGTTGAAAGGCCTTAGGCAGGAGGTTTCAGCCTTCTTGAGAGAGAGGAGGGTTTTTTTCCCCACCAGAGGCAATGAGGCTTAATGCCTGCTGATAAGCCGGTACATTGATTATTTCGGGAGGCTGCTCAGAAGAAAACGAGACAGCAGCAGACAAGCAGACTCTCAGCACCATCCTGAAGGGAGCTTAACTAGAGGAAAACAATGACCTGTAAAATATTTAATTGGAGATTGTGTAAGGAAAATCCCCTTCCTGTGAACTCTCGGCCTGAAGGCGTTTTTGCAATTGTTTCTTATTGTATGCTTGTGTGGCCAAGAGGGGAAAAAAGAAAAACCATTTATGTGAAATGTATACCTATTTCCCATCTGTTTATCATTGTCTTCATCTTCTTATCTGTAGATTTGATAAAAACATGAGGTGGAATCATAATAAACGGAATCCACTCACCCTACTTTCGGTTATTTGATGAGCACGTCCATAACCACAATTTCCAAAGATCTAATCTCAAAGATGTGTGAACTGAGCCAAGGAGGAGGGTTGTATAAATATCTAACACAAAATAAAATAAATTGCCCTGCTTCCATGTAGTTCAGTGGCACACATGAGCATTTATTAGTGGACTAGACCCATAGCTGCTTAGGACACATCCACAGCGTGGCTTCTAAGATCTTTTCGTTGACTTCGTCAATAAATGGAACTTAGGTGCCTTTAAAAATAATTGTGATGGATACAGACTAGAAAAGAGTACAGTAAATCAGTTTGAAATCAGAATAGCAGATTTGCTTGTCTGTATTAGGAGTCCTCCCTTTTAAACTTGCCAGATGTTGCTCCGTGTAACCACCATTCTGACTGACAGGAGTTTCACAGTGAGAAAAATGGGCGCAAGCATTGGCATCTGGCAAGTTTTCATCAGTTTTAATACCATTGTAGAAACTGCAAACAGTTTACAGGATCACATTTCAGTAGCGTTTTCCACATGTGTCCATAATGTTGTGTGTGATGTTTTAGTCCTTCCTGAGAGGTTTTTTAAAAAAAAACTTATTTACTTTTTCCTGTGGATTGCGGGGATGCCTTTGAACCGATAATTTTTTCACATCATATCAAATATGAGAGGTGACCATATTGCACATCTCATCTTTAATTTATGACCAAAGAAAGCCCATCACTGTCAGCACACTCTGCTGTATTTACCAGTCGTACAGTTTACTTACATATGGCACAAGACAGATGGACCCTTTCCTCTTGGGCTTCAGAAAAGGGGTTGCTTCATCAGACATGAGATTAAAAGCCGCCTAGACTTTTTTTTTTGTTTTAAGTTTCACAGCACTTGGGGTAGACGAGTCAGCAATTTACAGAGGCCAGGATTATCTAAAATAAAGACAGTGCACTCAGAAGCAGCAAGGGTGAAGGTTAACGGCTATTTTATCCACATTTGGACAGAAATACAAAAAATGCAGAAAGAATTGACATGAAGAAATGGAAATTTTGTACAGAAGAGACCATTGGCGCCTCTGAGTGTGAATGCACACCTTTTTGGTGCATTTGTGTTTTCAGCAAAGGAGAGCTGCGTGTTCTCAAAAAGGGAATGAGCAGTAAAGTTCTGGTTTAGGATTTTAAAATGCACCTAAGAATCCAAAAAACATTCCCATCATGACACATACTAGGCAGTTTACTTAACTTTGTTGACAAAAAACCATTTTTAAATATTTATCTATACACACAGGCGCATGCATACAATTTCCTTCAGTTTGACTGTATCTGCTTATTACAACCTGTGCCTTAAATGATAAAACTAGTAGCCATTTAATATAAATGGCAAGGAATATCCTTCAGGACACAAGGATTAACAGTTCCTTCTCAGCCAGGGGTTCCAATCTGGGCATGGGAAGAAACAGCACTGTGGGCTCCCCCACCCCCCACCAGTTCCTGAAATTATTAAAGCACCATGGAGAATACAAGTAGTGGCTAATGCCCCACTGTGTTCATGTCACAAAGTTCCCTAAAGCCTTTCTCCCACATCATCCATCTCCCCATCCAGCACGGTACCTCTACTGCCTCTCCCCCCATATCTTAATACGTTAGATAACGGCTCCTCCTGAACACATGAACCTGCCTTACAAGGTTGGTACTATCTACTCTGACTGGCAGCAGTTCTCCAGGGTCTCAGGTGGAGATCTTCACATCACCTGCTATCTGATACCTTCAACATGCAAAGCAGGTGTTCCACCACTGAGTCATGGCTCACCTGTGGCTACTGCTCATGCACAAATAATGCTCAAGAATATCAACAAAGAAAACAGTATGATGAATCAATAGTATCAAGTTATTTAACTCCTCTTCCAAAGAAACATTCATGACATTGTGGTTTGGATGGTTGTGAATTGTTTAGACTGTGATTAGAGAGACAGACACATAGTGAATAAATATTATATACCGACATGTATTCAACATGAAAGCATTCAAGGGCTCAAGTTCACAAGCCAAATGCATACATAAAACAAAACAAGAACACCAACAACTCTTAAGCAGAAGGTTACTAAAATATTCTATGTTTTTTTTTTCAGGTAATTAATTGGCTTTAAGTAGTTTAGTTAAGTCTCAGTGTATCTATGTGTCCCAGTGAGCTGATATGCACAGAGTAAATAGATGAATGGAAAGTACAGAAAGAACATGCCATGAAAGGATACAGAATATGTGCTATATTAACATTTATTATGTTTCACTAGGGACAGAAAAATGGCTCAATGTTACCACTAATTGACCTTAAAATGCACTTTATGACAGCCATCAACCCTTGACATTTTTGATGGAAAGGATGGAATTGTCTTCCATGGTGGCAGTAAGGACTGGGGACAGATACTAGTGCTATAGTCCTGTTTCCGTGCCTATAGTTTGGTCCAAAGTTTGAGTGCACGTGCCAACAATAGGTAGCTGCATCTACCCCCATCTATTTTGAGCTAGCTTCCATCTTGGGTCCTGTGTCCTTGTGCAAAAAACAATAATTGAGAGCTGTGATATTTGTTTTAAATAAAGGCTCCAGTTTAACTGTGGTTTTTTCCCCCTTGTCACTTTCTGATGTATCAAACGATCCTTATTAATCGTTTTCCTCTATAATTTAGCCTGTCAACCTGATTTGGAACATTGATGTTTTAATTCGCATCCCCTTTTCTCAACTGCTCAACAAATTCCACTTTTTTTTTTTTTTGCTCCCATTCTTCAGCCTTTACGTAAGGCATGCTGTTCTATAAGTGATAAACTCTAACTAGCCTCCTTGGGTGTTGTGGATGATCACGCACTCTAATCCTGCTCAGAAGATTTAAAGTCTGATATTCTCCTAATAGGATTAGGTAGAGAAGGAACTGAAAACATAGGATGTTTACAATTACTAGCCCCTGAAAAGCAGTGATGTAACAGCCCAATGGCCAGTTCCATCATAGGATAATGTCATGTATGGTAATGCTCATTTCTTTGTGGCTGGCATCATGGCTAGTGATATGTGGCCTATAGAGATAAGCAATTAACAAGTACCTCAGTTAGGCTTACCAGGTCCCCCTTCTTCTTCGGTGGGAGGTTTTTGGAGCGGAGGTGGGGGGGTTTGCGTGCGCCCGGAAGTGCTTCATCACTTCCGGTTTACACCCGGAACTGCTGCATTGCAAAGGGCTGGTTTCCACTCAAACTCCCACCACCTGGCACTTGACAACCCTAAGCTCAGTCTGCACCCGAGCAATCGGTTGTACTTAGGAGACAGGCTGGAGTCAGCAGTGTTATCGGGAACAGGTCCTCAGTCTTTTTGATCCTGTAGACACATTTGGAATTCTGACACAGCATGTTGGGCAAACCACAAAATGACTGCCACAGGAGGAGGAGCCAACCTCAAAACATCAAGAAGAATGGTTATGCATAACCCTAATTGTAACCTAAAGATTAGGTACTGTACAGCGGTTTGGAACATACTGCTAAGTAGGGTTGCCAACCGTCAGGTAGTAGCTGGAGATCTCCCGCTATTACAACTGATCTCCAGCTGATAGAGATTCGTTCCCCTGGAGAAAATGGCCACTTTGGCAATTGGACTCTATGACATTGAAGTCCCTCCCCTCCCTAACCCCTGCCCTCCCCAGGCTCCGCCCCCCAAACCTCCTGCTGGTGGCAAAGAGGGGCCTGCCAACCCTATTACTAAGCAACATGTGTAAATGATTGATTTTAAAAAATATTTTAAGGGCTGTTAGATTGGAATGCATCCAATCTGAAAAACTAACATCTTAGTTAAGATCTTCAGTTCAGAGATCAATTATCAATAGAAAAGTAACACACTGCCCATGCATTATAGGAAAGGGAATTGTATTGTTTATTATTCATATAAACACTTTTGTATCTGATCATGCTTTATGTAGGGTTGCCAGGTCCCTCTTTGCTATCGGAGGGAGATTTTTGGGGTGGGGTTTGGGAGGGGAGGGACTTAAATGCCATAGAGTTCAATTGCCAAAGCGGCCATTTTCTCCAGGTGAACTGATCTCTATCAGCTGGAGATCAGTTGTAATAGCAGGAGATCTTCTGCTATTACCTGGAGGTTCCAACAAAAATAAACATCTCTGTACTGTTACCATAGGTTAGGAAATTAGTACAAGAATATGCTGGGATATCTGCAAAAACAGTTTGTGTTAAGAAATAAAGGTCACCAGATCAAACTTCATGTCAGCCAAAACTCACTATGTGCTCCAGGGAAACCACTTTTCTCTTGCCGTGATCCTTCACATACAGTGCAGAGGTAATGATATCACCCACAGGGTTCTTGTAGAGATATACACGTATATGTGCTTTTTGAACACATACATTGTTGTGTTTTGCATTATAGCCCTTTTATGAAGGTGTTGTATCATGTTGTCTCTTGCTTGGAAGGCTTCGTCTCCTGATTTTAGAATTCAGAGTTGGAACAGAAGGCCTTAATTTGGATAAATCATTAAAGATACTGTTTTATTAGCAGAATTGCATTATACGTGAAAAATCTCCATTAAGAATTTGCATTTTTTAACAGGGGTGAGGGTCTTAAAAGAACACAGTTTTTCAACCTCCTTGTCAGGTGCCTCAAGATGCAACACTGAATATACAGAGAGGATCTTATGAGCATTTCCACTTTCCTTCTGCCTTCCTAATTTTTCATTATATAGGCTGGGACTAGGGTTGCCAACTCCAGCTTGGCAAATTCCTGGAGATCCAGAGGGGGTGCCTGTGAAGGCTGGAGTTTGGGGAGGGAGCTCAGCAGGGAAGTAATTCCACAGAATCCACCCTTTTGTTGCCATTTTCCTCAGGGAAGATGATATCTGTAGTCTGGAAACAAGTTGTAATTCTGGTAAAACTCCAGGTTCTACTTGGAGGTTGGCAGTCTGAGCTGTGACCACAAAACAGATGAGCCAAAATACCTGGATTCAAGTAACTGGGTTATTTCCATTGAGTGTACTGTGTTGTATAATTTCGTTTCTTCACTATTCATCCAGTTTTTTGATCTTCCTCAGTTATAGTCATTTGAACTCTATTAGAAAAGCATGCATCCAGTTGCCTCTTGATATATCGTTGGTTTCTACTGAGTGGGACCAGGACATGGGGGTTGCAGTCAGCCATGATGGTTTCCCTGGAAGTGGTGTCACACCTCTCTCGGAATAATTGAAAACTGTGGTAAAACCATCGAGTTTTTGGTAATTCCTAGAGGGGACTGATGTCACTTCCAGGTTTCCCTCCGAAGTTCCCCATAGCAGTGGAGAAAGGGAGCTGGGGATTCCCTGCCCTGACTAGGGGGCCAGCAACCCTGTTTTTCATCACATGGTCTGCTGGTGGTGCTCAGCCCATAGGTGGCTCAACTGTCCTCAACAAGGGCAAGAACTTGTTCGATAGTGGCTCCTGCCTGGTAGAACCCTCTGCCAGATGACATCCGGGCCTTGCGTAGGGTTGCCAGGTCCCTCTTTGCCATCTGTGAAAGATTTTGGGGGCGGAGCCTGAGGCGGGCAGGTTTGGGGAGGGGAGGGACTTCAATGCCATAGAGTCCAATGGCCAAAGCGGCCATTTTCTCCAGGTGAATTGATCTCTATCGGCTGGAGATCAGTTGTAATAGCAGGAGATCTTCTGCTATTACCTGGAGGTTGGCAATCCTAGCCTTGCTGGATCTTTCTAGATTCCATTGGGCCTGCAAAGCAGAGTTGTTCCACCAGGCATTCTGTTGAGGATGGTCGAGGCCAGTTTTCTTCCATCTGTTAGCAGTGACACCTGTTTTTGACAGCTGTTTAGGATGTTGGTAGTCGGGTGCCAAATGATCATGTTTTATTTTGATGCCTGAGCTAGGATACTATCTTATGGATTGTATTTTAAGATTCTGTATGTTTTATCTCTATTGATACACTGTTTATTGAATGTTGTAAGCTTCCCCAAGCTCTGTGACCCATGGGAGAAGGGTATAAGTCAAAAATAAATAAATAAATAAATAAATAAATAGTTACAGTGCTTTTTGATAATATAACGTAGTTATTCAGGGTATTTGTATGACATTTCTCCAGAAACCTGTTCACACTGTTGACTCAGGCAATGAAACCCAAATACTTCAATGTAGATAAAGCCTGTAGTCTCACAGATAACTTTTAAAAATAGTTCCCCAAACTTTCCTAGCATTTTACTATGACCATTCATGCTTCAACATTAAGACTCATTCTGACCTTTGCTGTTTGAGTGACAAAACGCAGCTGAATTTGTTAGATCCAATACGTCATTCCCTTGTGGTTTGTATCTATCATTAAGTTGCAAAGAGAATAAAGCAGACTGACTGTTCCACTCATTGTGTCTGATCAGTATTTTGTTGAAAGCTTGTTTGTCTTATCTATTAAGCTAGGTTTTTGAAAAAGGATCTGTTGTCTTAATTACACATCCAGTAGACAGGCTGCATAGATTAATGCCCCAGACACAGCCTCATGAGGGGAAAACTGTGTTTGCTCTTTAATCCCAGTTTTATGTGGTTTAGGTTAACACCATTTGCAAAACTGTTATGGCAGGCCTACCTTCATAGCAGCCACACTGTTAGGATGGGGCCTAAGAGGATTTGTCTTTAATAGCTTTACCCAGAAGGCGTCAGGCTTTTGAGCAGGAGTGGGGGGGGAGACCTCCTAATGGGGTCTGCATACACAAGCATTTAAAATGACAAAAGAGGCCAACAGAAACTACGCCAGGCTTCCCAGATTGTTTATGTCAGCAATATGACTACTGCTGCTGTGGCTATTACTAACAGACATGCTAAAAACAGTTTAATTTCCACTTTTTTCTTCCCCACAGTGACTAATACTTCTCACCACACAGAGTGCCAGACGGCTGTGGGGAAACAGGTAATGCTTCCTTTTCAATATCCTAATTTTCGCCACGAAATATTTTATTTTATTTTTCAGCTGCGACCCTGGCAGTTTAAAGATGCCCTTAACATTCTCAAGGTGGCCAAGCTGTCAGAAATCATCTGTGCTATTGAATAGCGTAGTTCTTCCACAGTTGTTCTAGTTTTTTCCCACACAAGCCAGAGCCGCTGTACTAGTTTATACACCTGGTCTGGATTTTGAGCAACACCAGTGCATTGGTAGATTGTCGCTAAAGTAGAAATGCCAGTCACAAAATATATTAATACAGTGTGGCGGCGGGCAAAATGGTTGTACTCAGACCAATGAGACCTGGATCCAAACTCTTAACTGAGGTCAATGGGTAGCTGTGATCCAGTCACTATTCTTCCAAGATATCGACCTTTCCATGGTACTGTGAGCGCAGTATGACGCCCTGAGTCCCTTGAATGAAAGGCTGGATACAAACGTGCTAGATAAAGAAGACGTTCTTCTTTTTCGCTGTGTTTAACAAAAACGAAACAGGCTGTCTTGGTTTTAAACAAGGATGGCTTCTTTCAGCCTACACCGCAAGTATTGTCAGGCAGTTGCTGGAAATGCTGGGAAACAAGCTATAAAATAGGGCAACCATCTTGGCCAGGGTGGTGTAGTGATTAAGAACGGTGGCTTGGAGCAGTGGAGTCTGATCTGGAGAACCGGGTTTGATTCCCCACGCCTCCACATGAGCGGCGGAGGCTAATCTGGTAAACTGGATTCGTTTCCCCACTCCTGCGTGACCTTGGGCAAGTCACAGCTCTCTCAGCCCCACCTACCTCACAGGGTGTCCGTTGTGGGGAGGGGAAGGGAAGGTGATTGTAAGCCAGTTTGAGTCTCCCTTAAGTGGCAGAGAAAGTCAGCATAGAAAAACCAACTCTTCTTCTACTTTGAAAAGTATTTCCATGCAGTTCTCAATTTACTCCTAGGTTTATTTGCATATGAATTGCTTTGCCTAACTACAGTTTTGTATACCTACATGGCTTTGTAAGATATCTGATTGTGATTTTTTTTTGTCTCTCTGTAGGGATGCCATCCTCCAGGTGGGGCTGAGGATCCCTGAGAATTACAGCTCATCTCCAGACTCCAGAGAGCAGGGTGCCTGGAGAAAATGGCTGCTTTGGAGGGTGGACTTTATGGCATTGCACCCCACTGAGGTCCCTGCCTTCCCCACACCCCAAATCTCCAGGAGTTTCCCAACTGCAAGTTGGCAGCCCCACCCCCCAACCACCCCCCAGCAGTGACCAGCAGCCATCTGGCAACCCTATCTGTGATCCTCCTGTTTCCAGCTGCACTGTCACTCAGCTTGCACAAAAGGAAGGCGTGAAGGAAAGGAACAGGTGACCAAAGTGTTTCAAGACGATGTTGTGCAAAGGAAGGATTGAAGAGTGTGATCCACCTCATGCTGTCATAGGAATGTCTTTTCTTCTTTTCTTTGCCATCAAGTCATAGCTGACTTATGGCAACCCCATAGGATTTTTAAGGCAGGAGACGTTTGGAGGTGGTTTGCCATTACCTGCCTCCACATCGCGCCCCTGGTATTCCTTGGAAGTCTGCCGTCCAAATACTTGCCAGGGTCGAGGCTGAGAGTGTGTTATTGGCCCAAGGTCACCCAGCAAGTTTCCAGGGCAGAGGGGAGATTCGAACCTGGGTTTCTGAGATCCTCGTCCAACATTTTAACCGCTACACCACACTGGCTCTCAGGGATGACATACAGATTTCTAAACTGAATCAGAGAAGGGTCTCCATATACTTCCTTTGACAGGCTAGTGAAGAGAGTTGGGGTCCCACCGAAAAGGTCTTATGGAAGTCAAATAACACCTCCTCATCAATAAGATGTGCTGTGTGATTTGCAAACCTAAGTAAGACTCAGATTCAGTATGATGTCTTGTATTAAGAAAAGGGATCTTAATTTGAATTCTCACTAAGCATTTGCAACATTGGTTTAAACATGATTTGGCTGCCTCTAGTGAAATTGACAGTTGCTGGGGAAAAAATCTTTTGGCATATTATAGAATATTTGACCGCATATGTGTTTCCGCACTGGGTATGTGACCCAGCTTGAATGCTAATGCGAAGTGAGTGCTTTTTCCACTCCCAAACACCATTGTGATATTCTTGTGGGCCTTCTGGCTTTCCCCCGGCTTTCCTGCAGTCTTTTCAAAACATGCTTTACTACAGTCTTTTTGGAAAGTTTGCAGTAAAGCTACAGGAAAGTCTGGATCGTTCCTGGTTCCATCCATATCAGAGCCATATCAGAGCCAGCATGGTACAGTGGATTAAGTGTAAGACTAGGATCTGGTTGCTGTGAGGATAAAACCAATGAATGAACCATGTAAGCTGGCTTGGGTCCCCATTGGGAACAAAGGTGGGATATAAATGAAGCAAATTTTTTTTAAAAAAATCCTAACACAGTTCCCCATGGAAGCCATCCCCCACACCCCGTGCTGTGTGTGTGTGTGGGGGGGTGGCTTTTCAGGGTTTTTTTTTTATTCTATAGTGATTTGTCAGTTACCGATTAAAAACACGGAAAAAGTCTCACAAGGGGAGGGAAGAAATGGCTGCCATGGGACCTGGGACAGGGAAAACATGGGGTAAACCGCCATGTGGAAGCCCCATTGCAGCTTGCTGAATGAGCAACCACAGTGGTAACGAGGAAACCTTGGAGATTCATGAAAGTCACCGTAGTGTTTCTTGAATATAGTTTCATTATCAAACTTTAGTTTAGAAATGTTTTCGTCTTTCTTTCTCATTCGAAATCGTTGCAGCATCATATTTCTACATTTGTTCCTGGCTTTTATTTTACTTTACATATTTGTAACCTGTAGGGTTGCCAACCTCCAGGTACTAGCTGGAGATCTCCTGCTATCACAACTGATCTCCAGCCGATAGAGATCAGTTCACCTGGAGAAAATGGCCGCTTTGGCAATTGGGCTCTATGGCATTGAAGTCCCTCCCCTCCCCAAACCCTCCCCTCCTCAGTCTCCGTCCCTAAAATCTCCTGCCGGTGGCAAAGAGGGACCTGGCAACCCTAGTAACCTGCCTGTCTACATTACCTAAAGCTAAAGCTGCTGACATAAGATTTTAGATCAGAAAGGCTAAGGATTTATATATGTTTATAATTGGCAGTTTTGTCCAGTAATTAATATATTGGCTTTTGTTAGCAAAACTCTATAGAGAAAATGTTCGTGTATATGCTAGGTTTCTGCCCTTGAAACTCTTGTACTATGACCCCCCACCCCACCCCCCGTGTGCAGTCTCCTTTCTCCTTCTTTTCCCTGGGTAGTCATTACTTTGGCAGCGGAGGGGGCCAGGAAAAAAGTTGGTTATACACATTCAGTACCCTACCACATGTTAGCCTGTGGTGAAGCAATGATCATGATCTCTTACATGTCAGATGAAATTCAGAAAACAGAAATCCCTGAGAAATTTCCAAAGCATAGAGAATATTTAGGAAGATATGATAAAACCTCCACAAATGTTTGTGGAAAGTGCAAACTAACTTTGACATCAAATTGTGAATTTTCCTATTCATACATTGTCCCAGTTTTCCTCATAATATCAGTGATTAAGGTCCTTACATGGCTTTTAGAAGGGTAATATATAAGATGGACAATGTGTAAGCATTAATAAGGTATCTGCTTTTTGTTATATATTTGCACTTGGGATCAATGAAATAGAAATACATACATACATGCATAAATTGAACATAGAAAACTATATTGTCACAGTAGAAATGTCAACATTTATATCTGTGCATGAACTAAGAACCATAATGTTTAGTGTGAGAGGACTAATTAGTGTCTTCCTTGTAGACATGAAAGACCTTGCAGAACATTTTTGGAACACTGATAAAAATATCTGGTGTCACTGGCTGATTCACTGAGCTCTCCATCAATGTTTTGCAGCATACCACCTCCAGATTCAGTCCTGAATTTCACTAGAATGGTGTTTGCAAGTCGGCACATACCAGTATATTGTCTGACTACTTTCAGGTGGCAGATATATGTATGCATTTAGGTACTGGTGAAATAATTGTTGCCATCTTCAAAGCCCGGGTCAAATAACAGTAGCAAAACTGTATACCCTGTTTTTGCACTTAGCGTTTTAATAGCCATTGTAAAGTTGAAAACTTACTTGAGTTTACAGTGGTTATTGAAATGCTGCTTTGTCTTAAATATTCATATATATACAATTGAAATAGCTGAAATAGGGTTGCCAACCTCCAGGTACTAGCTGGAGATCTCCTGCTATTACAACTGATCTCCAGCCGACAGAGATCAGTTCACCTGGAGAAAATGGCCGCTTTGGCAATTGGACTCTATGGCATTGAAGTTCCTCCCCTCCCAAATCCCACCCTCCTCAGGCTTCGCCCCAAAAACCTCCCTCTGGTGGCAAACAGGGACCTGGCAACCCTACTAATAAACAAAATCCTTACTTTTTTTTTTGCCATTTCTGGTCCTCTGTACTGATGAACAGAGAACTTTGGGGAACCCCATTGCTTTTACACATTTGATCCATAGAAACATTAATGTAACATAAAACAGAGACACAAGGATAAGCAATAAGTGAAGGCACAATTGCACATTTTTAAAAATCAGTCCTCTCATCTTCCCACTGACTTATGAAAGAAGATGGAGGCTTCAGTACTATCATGCATAAGTAAGGGAAAGCTTACCTTTTGGATAACAACAACACATGGTGAAGGACACAGCACTAGAACCTACACCTCATAGAGCAACTCTCTATCCTCATAGCCATAAGGACAGTCCCAGAAAATGGTACATCAAAAGGTATTTGGAATCCAAACAACCCATATCTATCAAGACTGACAACATTAGAAAAAGCTTTGAAGGATGTAACTCCACTTAGGGCAACTGGAGTGCCAGGTGAAATGTGCTTCTGGCCACAGACACCACAAAGACAGCTGGGTTCAGGAGCTCTCTGAAAACCTTGGATTTTAAGAGAAAGGTGGTACCCTCCAAAGTTAGAGAAGTTTGATGTAATCCAAAATTTCTTGGAGGGGGTTACACACCTCTACAGAATGTGATCCAATGTGCTCTGTAAAAGAAGAAAGATGGCTTTGGACAGCTTAACGTGGTTGACAGAACGTGTGTGGATGTAGCTTGCATGTCACAAAACAGAAACAAAGAGGGAATCTGGGGCTCTAGCATCCCCTGATGACAAAAAGTAGCTCAGTGTGTGAAATTTAAGCAGAGCTGCATGAATGAAAAATACTGGGAACCTAATGAGTATCAACTAAAAAGTATGACACTAGATGGAATAGCATGCCAGGACATTAACCTGAGGTTTCAGTGAGTCTAGAGTTCTGTCTAGGAGACCTAGCCTGGTGCATAGACAACTAAGCCTTCCCCAATTTAAAACTCACAGTCTTATTCCTGTGGAATGTACTTTCAGATAAATGGAATAGCCAACCAAAGCAGGCAAGCATACTAGCTGGGTCCTTCTCTTTAAAATGATTGGTAGTAGAACAGCTCTGCTGACATTTAGATTGCTATAATTTGGCTGTAGAGCAGGGAAGACTTCATTGGGATGACTGGGATGGTTCATGATCTTTGTTGCTGTTATTTTGGTTGGTATATATGAACAGTAAGAACATACGGTCGGTCATTATTTTTGGTACAAAGTTATCTTCACATTACTGGTTTCCTTTGTTCAATGAACAAATTTTCAAAACAATAATAAATAAATAAATTGGTCACAGAAGAAATGCTTTTTCAGTAAAAGATCAGCCATGTGGGGAAAAATCTTCTTGCAGTTATTATGAAAATCTCACTTTCCCCCCTTGATAATGTGGATAATGAGGCTTTGATTCAAAGGTAGTCACTAAATCCATTGTAACATTTAAATGCTATATAGGGGGAAGGAGGATACTAAATGCGTGTTTGACAATATATTTTGTAATATACAGGAATAATATATCTAATGAAAAGGTCAATCATTTATTGTTCGTTCAAAACCTGATTGGTGGACTAGGAATCAGAAGAATGTCTGGTAATTTTGTTAAAGTCTGTACATATTAAATTGAAGAGTCAGTGAAGAAATAAATTGGCAGTAGTTTCAAGTGTGAATGCACAACCTTTTGTGGAAGTTATATGAATAATGTGTGAAATAAACTTCAGCGTTTAGAAAAAAATCCTTTTACTGGAGCTTGGTTTTCCTAAAACAATCCTCGGTGTCTGTAGGAGTTGCTTGCCTAAGAAGATAGCCACAAATAGCCCTTTCACACGCAGAAGGTGATCTCCAGATCGCAACTTCAGGGTCCAAGAACATATTACATGAGATATCAATGATTGGATTTGCTGAGAAGCCATGGTTCCCCCAACCGGTTTGGGGCCAAGTCACAGGAGGATTCAGTCCTTTCCCTGTGTGCCATTTTCCAGATTGAAATTCTGTCCTCTAAAGTACTATTGAGCCATCCATAGTAGGGAAAAATACAGGTATAATGTAGTTGCTTATGTTTTTTACTACCACAGTGAATAGCAGTTCCAGGGGGAAATTTCTGCAGGGCCAATGACATTGTGGGGGGGTGGGAGATAATCCTCCCCCAGCACAATTACTTCAATCCTAGTTAGGGAGACATAGCTGCTTCCAACATCACAGAGGCAACTCACAAAGTAAAATAATACAATACATCATAAAAAGAGCAAAAAAAAAGTATAACAAACAATAGTCAATGATATCCCCCGTAAAAATTAGTTAGGTCCTTGGGCTGCAGCCAGAGGTCTATGGAAATAGTGTAATTTATCATTCCATCAGAATATTAGGTTTCAGATCACCAGTCAGAATTTTCCATTCATTTCAAAGATGTGTTCTGAGGACTGGGTCTTTCCCCCATTATCTGTTCTGAATTGAAGTGGTTTCAGGAGAGGGGGCTATCTGAACTGCGTCAAGTGAGAGCTGTCTTAATTCTTGTGAAGAGAAGATTTGTTTTGAAAATCCTAGAGACAATGCTCTTTTGTGCATGGCTGTTTCCCTCGTGGTCACCCCACCAACGACTTCAGGTCTTTGCTTTGATTATGCATGCCATTTCTGACCCCCAGACATCGCCTTGCTCTCCCTCTATGTTTCCCTGCGTTTTGCCCACGTTATCAAATTCAAGATAAATTAGGTATCTGAAAATGCGGGCAAAATGTGGGGAAACGCAGGGGGAGGCGGAGGCATCCTCTGATGGTCAGAAATGGCATGCATAATCAAAACAAAGACCCAAAGTTGTCGGAGGGGTGACCGTGAGGGAAACAGCCATGCATAAAAGGCCAGTCATTGCCTTAATAGCATAGAATCATAGAATCATAGAGTTGGAAGGGACCACCAGGGCCATCCAGTCCAACCCCCTGCATAATGCAGGAAATTCACAACTACCTCCCCCCTCCACACCCCTAGTGACCAGAAGATGGCCAAGATGCCCTCCCTCTCATCATCTGCCTAAGGTCACAGAATCAGCATTGCTGATAGATGGCCATCTAACCTCTTCTTAAAAACCTCCAGGGAAGGAGAGCTTACCACCTCCCGAGGAAGCCTGTTCCACTGAGGAACCGCTCTAACTGTTAGAAAATTCTTCCTAATGTCTAGGCGGAAACTCTTTTGATTTAATTTCAACCCGTTGGTTCTGGTCCGACCTTCTGGAGCAACAGAAAACAACTCGGCACCCTCCTCTCTATGACAGCCCTTCAGGTACTTGAAGATGGTTATCATATCCGGTCTCAGTCTTCTCCTCTTCAGGCTAAACATACCCAGCTCCTTCAACCTTTCCTCATAGGACTTGGTCTCCGGACCCCTCACCACCTTTGTTGCCCTCCTCTGGACACGTTCCAGCTTGTCTACATCTTTCTTAAATTGTGGTGCCCAAAACTGAACACAGTACTCTAGTTGAGGTATGACTGAGCCTTTAACAAAAGGCTGCCTTGAAATGTTTTATTGCTGCTCATGGTGTTACTGTTAAGAAAAAAAGTCAGATGAGTAATAAATGTGTATCACCAAAGTTAAAGGTGATGGTGTGTTTGAGAATCATGCCTGGAATAGGTAGAGTGTGTTGTAGTCCTTCATTAAACCTTTTTTGAATAATGGCAAACATTTCTCAAATCACAGCAACTCATCTGGTCCATCAGAAAGGGGAAAATATGTGGCAGATAGTGTAGAAGAATGGAGAAAACTAATTCCCACTTGCCAGTGCTAACAAATGGTGATCAACTTTGTGTCTAAACTTGTATATAAAGCTGACTGCATTCAGAAACAAAGTCTTGCTGTAAACAGTGGGCTGGATTCTTCCAACTTTTCCACTCAATCCTATCCAAGGAACCAAAACGAAGCACCTTTAAATCCCATTGATTTCATGGAGAGAAAACTAAGAACAAACTGAACTGTTTCATCAACGGGTACTAAAAATGCCTAATTTTGACTAGATTCTTCCCTGTTATGCCAGTTCTTTACACAAGGGTGATTGTGTTGAGGGGAATACCAAATTAAAATAAGCTCAGGACAAACAAGGTGATTCACCGCCTTCTTCCATATGATGAAAAAATAGTAAAGCAAACTTTTATAAATCCTACAGGAAGCAATATCAATTGTGCAAGATCCTTTGTCTTTAGCAGATGGTCTCTTAGGCATTTTTTCCCCTGATCCTTCCTCTTTCATCTTGCTTAGGCTCCAGCCACCATGCTCAGCGATAAGAATGTGGTGAGATGTTTCCAGTTAGCAGGGTACATTTGCAACTGGAAATGCCAGGAGTCGGTATGCTTTTACAAAGATTTAAAAAAAAAAAAAAAAAAAAAAAAAAACCTCTTTGCACAGGTCAAGATAGATTTTTTTTTTTCTCCTTTGACCCTACACATACAGATACGAATTAGCCAGACAGCTTTTAAAGCTGTTGGCAGATGATAACTGTTAGCTCAATTGTACGGCAAGCTTTAAAAAGGAAGTTGCTCTTCTTGTTACTGGAAAGTGCCTGATTATTTAACAGTTCCATATGTCCCCTTATGACAACTAGATGGCCCAGTTACTTCTCAGTTTATGGCTTCTGAAAACATCGGTATTGATGCAGACAATAAACATGCATGTGCCGACTATGTTTTGTTTTTTTAAGTGCCTTGACATTTACAGTTGGCTTTTTCCAAAAGTACAAACTTCAAAATAGTGGTGTAAATACATCCTGCCTGCTCAGCACTATCACTCTAGTTTTTACACACCGAAAATACATGCCAGCATAAAACACTGTCTGGTGCCTGCAGGAGGTGAGATTTTTTTCAGCTTCTCACTGCTAGACAGGTTGGCGAATTGTTTAATTTTAATTTCAGGGGCTGTTGAGGTGTGCAAACGCAACAGCTAAAAGCAGAGCGAGCAGAGAACCAAACAGAGAGATATACCGAACTAACTAAGCAGTCATATGTTGCTGAGGTCACTGATGCCATACCAGGTCAGAGTTAAGTGCTCGTAATAGCTGCTCTTCCTATAAGTATCATTTTGCATTTGTCTGCAGAAATGGATAGAGGGCAATAAAAGATGTGAGAGTAAAATGGGCAGAATGTATGTAGATTCCAGCTGGTAGATACTGCATTAAAGGTAAAGGTCCCCTGTGCAAGCACCAAGTCATTCCTGACCCATGGGGAGATGTCACATCCCGACGTTTTCTAGGCAGACTTTTGTTTTGCAGGGTGGTTTGCCAGTGCCTTCCCCAGTCATCTACCCCCAGCAAGCTGGGTCCTCATTTCACCAACCTTGGAAGGATGGAAGGCTGAGTCAACCTTGAGCCGGCTACCTGAAACCGACTTCCGTCGGGATCGAACTCAGGTCGTGAGCAGAGCTTTTGACTGCAGTACTAAAGCTTAACATTCTGTGCCGGGGCTCCTAGATACTACATTACAGGTTCGATATATTCGACTCCCACCAAGACATATTTGTTTTCTCTTCTCAATAGGGTGTTAATTCCAAATTCAGATTAATATTATAGGCTTAATCTCATGTACAGTGAGCTAAGAAGCCACTGGGACTTCACTGATGTAATTAGGCCCCATTGGTATAAGCCTCCTTATCTGTAATTTAACTGGTTTTATGAAGCATGTGGTAAATAAAGACCTGGAGACTTCAAATCAGGATATATCCCAATACACGGAAGAAATTTGTGTGGTAATAATGAGCAGACTTTAAAAATATTAATAGTTTATGAATGAACACTTTTTTAAAAAAATTACACTAAAAAGGGAAACCAAAAAGTGCTTAATCATTCAATAATGTAGAAGAAGTAAGACTGAATTCTTCCCCTTTTGGTCCAGGCTTGGTCTAGTTAGGTTAGATGACAAGGAATGGAACAACAGTTAAGGTCTTAAAAATCGTCTCACAACTGCTGAGGAGGAGGGGCTTATGAATGGCAAGTGCTACTCTTCCTCCCTCTCAAACAAAGTAGGGGTAAGATTTCCAGCTTTGGGTTGGGAAATACCCAGAGATTTTGAGGTTGGAGCCCAAATAGGGCTGGGTTTTGGAGGAGGAGGGACTTCAATGGGGTATAATGCCATAGAGTGCACCTTCCAAAGCGGCCATTTTCTCCAGGTACACTGATCTCTGTCACCTGTAGATCAACTGCAATAGCAGGAGATATCCAGCCACCACCTGGAGGTGGAAATCCTAAGTAGGGGACAGTAATTTTGGTAGCTCCTGAAACCTCCTATGCCTCAAAATGTTGAAGGATGTAACCTCCCACTGCTCCGCAGACTTCTGCATAATACCCATCCATTGAAAGATGTTGGAAATACAATGTCTAGTGCACAAAGATTGATTAAAGAAAGGAAGATCAGCAAGAGGCAGCAAGTGTGAGAGTTAGATAGATAGAAAGGTTGTGATCCTTCTCCCTTCTCTTCCTGTGTTCTTGTTTGTTCCTATAATGCACCCCTCCTCTTCCTTCTAGTTACAGTGAAAGAGAGGAGTAACAGGCCGCATGTTACCCTGTTAGTTATGGACCCTAGTTAGAAATAAGCCTGTCTCTCAGTCGGTTACCAAGTTTGTGATTTCTGAATAAACTCACTTTTTTTAGTCCTTAATCAGACTCAGGATCATTCTTAAGAAAAACTCCATTTCCTTCATGGTAGCAGAGGATGGTTGTGGACTGATCTCTGAGTAAAGAAAAGGGTTCACGAGAGGCAAGATGGCTGCCTACAATAATCAGCATGCTGCTGTGACAGAAAGACTGAATGAACAGAACTACTTAATCTGGAAAGCCCGTATGCAGACTCGCCTCATGGAGCTGGGAAACTGGAGTGCGATAAAGGATCCAAGACCAGCAGATGCTGAGGGGGGAAAGCAACGCAAATGGGACGAGCATAATGACAAAGCAAAAGGAGTCCTGTTCAAAGGTTTGGAAGACAGGGACATTTTGAGGGTGATTCATTTTGATAAAGCTAAAGAAATCTGGGAAGAAGTTCAGAAACTTTATACAGATACCTCTCTGAAAAGTAGAATGTTTTTGCAAAGAAAGTTATTCTCCATCAGAATGAGAAATGATCAGAGCTTGTGTGCACATTTGGACAATTTTCTGAATTTAGTGCAGCAGCTCCGCTGAGCTGGAAAAGACTTTCTTGATGAGGATTTGATAATACTGTTGTTGATAAGTCTGTGTGCCCAGAGTATGAAAATTTTATAAACCAAGTTGAAACTAAGAAAGACTTAACCTTGAATCAAGCAATAAGTATGCTGGAAGAGTATAATAGATACAAGGGTTTTAAGCACTCAGACAGGGGGGGTGAACTGAAAGATTGTGAGAATGCAATGAGTGCTGTAAAATTAAAAAAGAAAACTGAAATCATATGCCATCAGTGTGGAAAGCATGGACATATTAAAAGAAATTGTCCTTTCTTTAAACAAGGAAATAATTTCTCCAAGAAAGAAGGAGAAGAAAAGGGGAATTTCTCATATGAGAAATCAAAACCTCCAAAGAAATGTTTTGTGCTGGCAGAGAAAGAATCCAGTAATCAAGTATGGCATATAGATTCTGCATGTACTGCACACATGACAGGAAACAAAAACGTCTTTGAAATATTAAAGGAAGAAAAAAGGGAGGTACTGCATGTTGCTGATGGCAGGACTGTAGAAATAGCAGGTATTGGGTCAGGGACTTTGAGATGCAAACTTCCAAATGAAGAAATTCAAGAAATCCTAATAACAAAGTGTTTTTATGTGCCAGCCTTGAAGTCTAACCTGATTTCTGTGAGTGTTCTTACTGAAAAAGGCATGAATATGTCTTTTGGAAAAGAATGTGTTATTGAAAAGGACAAAGAAATAATTGCAATAGCTAAGAAAAGAGGTGGACTGTATGTACTGGAAACATGCGAGCAAGTAGCAAGCTTTGCCAATGCAAAGGAAAGTTGCAGGCACAGAGATTGTTCATTAATTTGGCACCGACGTTTTGGTCATCGTGATGCAAATGCAATAAACCAGCTGCAAAGCAATGACTTAACAAAAGGGATGAAATTTACAAAATGTGCTTTTGAAGAAAAATGTGTATGCTGCATTAAAAACAAGGAACACGACCAAGATTAAAGGGCAAAAGAACTGAGAAAAATGAAGCAAGAAAGCCATTGGACTTGGTTCACAGTGATTTATGTGGCCCAATGAAAATTGCGACACCTAGTGGCAACAGATATATTCTCACCTTCATTGATGAATACCCCAAGTATACCATGACTTACTTGATCAGAGAGAAAAGTCAAGTGTTTGAAAAGTTTAAAAGTTATGTGGCACTGGTTAGTGATTGATACTAGAGAAAACCACTAGTACTACGCACTGACAATGGAGGTGAATACGTAGGACATGAAATGAAGAACTACATGTCTGAGCAGGGGATCCAGCATCAAGTCACAGTGCTTTTCATGCCAGAGATGAACGCAGTGGCAGAGAGAAAGAATTGCTCTCTCACTGAAATGAGCAGATGCATGCTTTTTGAAGCAAGACTACCTGAGAAATTTTGGAGAGAAGCAATAAATACTGCTACCTATTTGCAAAATAGACTGCCTACCAAAGGTGCAAGCAGTACCCCTTTTGAGCTATGGTTTGGATACAAACCCAATGTCAATCACATTAAGGTTTTTGGATCAAAAGCCTACAGCTAAGAAAAGAGGTCCAAGATGGATCTGAGAGCAGAAGAAGGAATTGTTGTGGGATATGTACAAGGAAGTAGAGGATACCGGGTCCTCAATCCAAAGACTGAAACAATAAAAATTTGCCATGCTGTTTATGTTGATGAAAGAAAGAAAGAAGATGTGAGTGACCAGCATCAACAAAGGAAGATGAAGAACAGCACCTACAAACAACAAAATTCTACATTATGGACAACAAACCTGACACAAATGAAGAGCCAAAAGGGGCCACAGAGCCAGAAGGGGCTACAGAAGCCAAAGAGTCAAGCATCAGGCAGGCAGGCAGAACAACCAAAGGGATTCCTCCAAACAGACTTTCCTATTTGGCTAGAACAGAGACTGTATCTGAGCCTTCCACATGGGAAGACATAATAAAAATGCCTGCCAGAGATGGAGAAAAGTGGAGAAAAGCTGCAGAGGAGGAGATTGAATCTCTCATCAAAAATGAGACCTGGACCCTTCAGGAACTTCCTCAGGGGAAGAAAACAATCAGATGCAAATGGGTTTTCAAGACCAAATGCAATTCAGAAGGGGAAGTGCAAAGGTACAAGGCTAGACTGGTTGCCAAAGGCTACACCCAGAAATATGGACAAGACTACGATGAGACCTTTGCACCAGTGGTGAGACACACATCAATCAGAATTCTCCTGAGCATAGCTGCAGCGAGGAAAATGCGTGTGGAATATCTAGACATAAAAACAGCATTTATGCATGGTCAAATAAAAGAAGATGTTTACATGGAGCAGCCGCCAGGATTTGAAGAATCTCAGAATAGGCACTTCGTGTGTAAACCGCACAAAAGTTTATATGGTCTCAAACAAGCTGCTAAGTGTTGGAACGAAAAATTGCACCAAATGCTGACCAGACAAGGTTTTGAACGAGGTAAAGCTGAACAATGTCTCTACTCCAGGTTTCTAGACAATAAATGGACATACATCTTAGTTTATGTTGATGATTTAATCTTATGTTATGAGGAGAAGAAGGATTATAATGAAATAGTCCACCATCTGAACCAAAAGGTGGAAGTAAAAGAACTGGGAGACATCACTTACTACCTTGGGGTGCAAGTAGAACGGGATGAAGATGGAAGTTATTTTCTCAGCCAAAAACAGAAGATTGTAGAGTTTCTAGACTGGATGCAAATGAGAAACTGCAAACCAGCAGCCATTCCTATGGAAGTAAACTATCTAAAACAACAAGGAAATGATGAGCTTCTGCCCTGCAATAGGCTATATAGGGAAGCAATTGGAAAGTTGCTGTACATAAGTACCCTGACACGCCCAGATATTGCAGCAGCTGTTGGGATATTGTGCAGAAAGGTTGAGTCGCCAAGCAAAAGGGATTGGAGTGCAGTGAAACACCTTGCCAAATACTTAAGTGGGACTGCACACCTGAAGCTGAAGTTGCCAGCAAGCAACAATCCCAGTTTAGTGTGCTACATGGATGCAGATTGGGCAGGAGATCCACTAGTGGACATCTGTTTCTCTATGGTGGTGGGGCATTCAGCTGGAGTAGCAGAAAGCAGGAAACTCTTGCTTTATCCTCAACTGAAGCAGAATATGTGTCCGCAGCAGAAGCATGCAGACAACTGAAATGGATATTGCAAGTGATAACCAAGGGTGCATAAAACTTGCACAAACAGAAAAGATAAACTCTAGAACCAAACACATCGATGTGAAGCAGCATTTAGTAAGAAGTATGCAAGAGGAAAGGCTTGTCGAGTTGAAATATTCCTGCACAGAGAAAATGATTGCAGATGTACTTACAAAGCCTCTCCCAAAAGACAAGTTTAAAGGTCTATGCCAGTTTAAAGGTCTATGCCAAAGTCTTGTAGACTTTGTACGCTAGACCTTGAGAAGGGGTGTTGGAAATACAATGTCTAGTGCACAAAGATTGATTAAAGAAAGGAAGATCAGCAAGGGGCAGCAAGTGTGAGAGTTAGATAGAAAGGTTGTGATCCTTCTCCCTTCTCTTCCTGTGTTCTTGTTTGTTCCTATAATGCACCCCTCCTCTTCCTTCTAGTTACAGTGAAAGAGAGGAGTAACAGGCCGCATGTTAACCTGTTAGTTATGGACCCTAGTTAGAAATAAGCCTGTCTCTCAGTAGGTTACCGAGTTTGTGATTTCTGAATAAACTCACTTTGTTTAGTCCTTAATCAGACTCAGGATCATTCTTAAGAAAAACTCCATTTCCTTCGAAAGATACACTGAAAATAAGTCTGTACCACTGTGGCTGAATATTTGTCACTTCAAGCACTTCTATGTCACCAGTACTGTACCTTGGCAAACAAATGGGGACACAGTATAAGGAGGGGTGAAGAGGGGGAAATCATACTTTTGGTGAGATTTTACATTTCTGCATATGTAGCCTGCAACTCTCATTGACCTGAGACATCTGTTATCAATGGTTCCCAAACAGGGTTGCCAGGTTCCCCCCACACCAGATGGGAGCTTCATGGGGTAGGGCTGGGGGTGGCAACCTGCGTGCGCATGGCACCTTTGGCCCAATAACATCACTTCCGGTATTACCCCAGAAATGCCAGCATTGTGCAGGACGCTCTAGCACATTCCTCCAAAAACTGTACAGAAAACATAGAGTTTTTAGGGGGAGATTACCAGAGTGCGCTCGTCGCAATGCCTGCACTTCTGGGGTAAACCCAGAAGTGATGTCATTGTGCCGTGCACACATTGTACACGTGGATCGCTACCCCCCACCTCAGCTGGCCTGCTTCCACTCACTGACTAGCTGAGGGGCAGTGGGCAGCCCAGTTAATTGGTGGGCAATTGCCCACCATAACTGGCTTTTGGGAACCCTATTCACAAATATTAGCAACATTAAAAACCTGGACTCATTTTGATTTTTAAAAACAATTGCAAATTCCCCCGAGCTATGAGTGGAAGCATGGCCTCACAGCAATGGTTACATGACATTCTCTTTATCTCTGAACTGTAGGGAGAGTGGGTGAGCTGCCATGATCCTTCTTCCTCTGCATGACAAGCCATTCCTGCCTAGGGTTGCCAGGTCCCTCTTTGCCACTGGTGGGAGGTTTTGGGGGCGAAACCTGAGGAGGGCAGGGTTTGGGGAGGGGAAGGGACTTCAATGCCATAGAGTCCAATTGCCAAAGCAGCCATTTTCTCCAGGTGAACTGATCTCTATCGGCTGGAGATCAGTTGTAATAGCAGGACATCTCCAGCTAGTGCCTGGAAGTTGGCAACCCTATTCTTGCCTCATGGAAGCCTGAGCCTGCCTCTGAGATCTGGGGCTGCCATGAGAGATCAGAGCCAATAGTGGCTACTTTGTCAGCTTCTCCAGATAGATAAATGGCAAATTGGCCACACCAGAAGCATATTTATGTGAGGGGGTTAGAAAATTGAGATTATTTGTAAATGGACCATGTATGCCACATGTGCTTCCTTGGGCCAAATTCCATGCTCCCAGTGCTTTTTATGTGTGGTGGTACTCACTGGTCCTGAGTACCGGCACCTTTGGGTGGGGGACTCTTGCAATTCCTTAGGGGGAATTGGTAGAAATCGGCACAACCTGATATATGAGTACCAGTCCCTCTATTTGTTTTTTACAAAGCACTGTTTTCTCCCAGTCTTTGGAAGACTTATGTATATAAGTGTGTGTTTGTCATCATTGTAACTTTGCATGTTTTTGCACTTTTTGAATAACATCACTATTTTGCATATATTGCAAGAGCTTGTTACTATTCCTTTGCACAAAGTACCTGGAGGTTGGCAACCCTAGTAACACCCAGTGAACTAAACAACATAGACGTGCTAAAATGCAAATAGCTTCTGACGATTTGCCAGTCAGTATGCAGCATGGGTCAAATAGAACCACCGTATAATTAGATTAGCTTCCAAAGCTGGACAACATTCTGAAAACATATACTCATATACCAGCATTAAGTAAACGTTTAGGCCTAGCTGGCACATTTTCGTTAGGCTAATAGGGTGGGGCAGATATTTTGTTTTCTGTTGAACTCCTTCTTGTAGTGTGCTAGTTTCATGATGAATGTGATATGAGAGGAGTGACTAGAACACAAACAAATGGTAGTAGAGCAGTCTGGAGTTATTATGTAAGTTTGTGGGGTCCCGCAGTACTGTCTGCATGCATCTGATTGCTTTATTTAAATTACTGTCTGAGGTGTGGAAGGAGCAATGTAAGGAAGTGAATGATGAAATAGTTTTACTTTGCACAACTGATACTATTGAAAGCTGTGGTTGGCTTCTTCCAATGTGTAGTGGAGTCAAAATTACACCTTGGTACCATTCATCGCTTGGGTTGCCAGGTCCCTCTTTGCCACCGGTGGGAGGTTTTTGGGGTGGAGCCTGAGGAGGGCGGGGTTTGGGGAGGGACTTCAATGCCACAGAGTCCAATTGCCGAAACGGCCATTTTCTCCAGGTGAACTGATCTCTATTGGCTAGAGAATGATTAAATCCTGCCATGCCCTCCAGTTTTTCTTCTGAAAGCATGTTTTTTTTAATTAAACACTCTATTGGCTAGAGACCAGTTGCGATAGCAGGAGATCTCCAGCTAGTACCTGGAGGTTGGCAATCCTATTCATCACTTTATCACTTACAAGGTGATTAGGCAAATTCAGGGAACTTTAGTAGTGCCATACTAAGCAGTTATATCTTTTTAAGCCTAATAACTTTAATTGTCTTAGAACTGACATAGTGAAGGAGGTAGCTCTTTAGGATGGCACTGTCAGTTTAGCAATGTTTGTTGGCCTTAATGGCTAACCTCCATGTTCTGTGATGGTTGCTATGGGACAACCAATGGGAGAGGACTGTCGCCTTCAAGCCCAACCTGTAGACTTCTCAAAGCCACCTGGCTGGCCACAGTTGGAAAAAGAATGCTGAACTAGATGGACCCTTCGATAGGGCTATTCTCATGATCAGTTTCATATTGTGAATACTTCTGATGAATGGTGTCACCCACGAAGTGAAACTCAGTCCTCATGTCAAAGAGTCCGTTCTTATAGAAGTATTTCTTTTGAGCTGGAAGATGCCAACACAGAAGTGCAGCCCAAAGAAGTATTTGCCACATCACCTCATCTAATTAAGTTTAGGCCTAAGTCTACTGAAAACCAAGAGTTCACTTGAATGGGTTTTAGAGCTTGGCCTACAAGCTAAAATGATCAAAAGTCATAGATCGTATGCACCAACCCTTCTTATGATGAGGATGAACCTTTTCTTGAAGAGGAAGCAAGATTTCTTGAGAGGATTTCTCACAATTTCTTGAGAGGAAGCAAGATTACACACTGGGAGCCAGCGTGGTGTAGTGGTTAAGAGCGGTGGTTCGGAGTGGTGGAGTCTGATCTGGAGAACCAGGTTTGATTCCCCACTCCTCCACATGAGGGGTGGAGGCTAATCTGGTGAACTGGATTTGTTTCCCCACTCCTACACACACGAAGCCAGCTGGGTGACCTTGAGCAAGTCACATTCTCTCAGCCTCACCCACCTCACAGGGTGTCTGTTGTGGGGAGGGGAAGGGAAGGTGATTGTAAGCTGGTTTGATTCTTCCTTAAGTGGCAGAACAAGTCGGCATATAAAAACCAACTCTTCTTCTAAAAATTAAAAGCCCTTGCTTTATACTCAATTATTACTTGTAATTCCATTTTTCCATACTATACTCACTGTGATCAAATGTGGCTTGTGGGTTTTCCCCCCTTTTTAATTAAGAATTCCCACAGTTATTATTAATACCTTTGCACTGTATTAGAGGGAATATGAGACTGACTCGCCACATACACACGGCGCAATTCCACCATGGCAAATTCCCACAGTACATTTTCAATGTAAATGCTAGGATTTAGGATTAGATAAAGCCCAATTTTAAAATGGGACCAAATTTTATCTTAGCAAACACACAGGGCCAGTCCACACTTGCCATGATAAGGGGGAATATGGGGATACTTAGAGGGCCCATGGACTTCATTAGGTGCCCCTGAGTTCTCTCTTCCATAATACTAAAACTCAGGGATGCTCAATTAAGTTGATGGGTAATAGATTCAGGACAGACAAAAGGGAAAGCTTTTTTACTCAATGAGCAGTAGAATTTACTGCCAGTGGAATCAGTGATGGCCACAAGCATTGATGGCTTTAAAAAGAGATTAGACAGATTCCTGGGGGAAAGTCCATCAATGGCTACTAGCCGTGGTGAGTAAAGGAAACCTCTGTATTCACAAGGAGCAAACTTGTGAATACCAGTGGTGGGGCATCATCAGGAGAAGGACTTGGCCTCTGTGCCTAGTAGAAATTGCAAGGCACCTGGTTGGCCATTGAGTAGAACAGGTTGCTGGATTAGTTGGAACCCTAGTCTGATCCAGCAGGGCTCCTGTTATGTTCTTATGGGAAGATTAGTGAGCAAGCAGGAGAATGATTGAATCCTGCCATGCCCTCCAGTTTTCCTTCTGAAAGCATGTTTTTTTTTCATTAAACACTTTATTGATAACATATCATACAATACAATTCAGTACATACTGCCCTTATTAACTACAACAACCAGTCAACTATACTCAACCTTACATTTCCTGTTCAAAAATACAGCCAGTTATATTAAATTTGAAGGAAGTTTATCAAGATGGTTTGGACTCCTTAAATAAGGATAGCACCTCCAGTTTTGTAAAAAAAAAAATTGGTTTCCGATAGTTCAATATTTGACTGACCTTCTTCTGACAGCATGTGTTTGTGCCCGGATGGAAGCAACTACCCTTGGGAAGTATGCTGCTTGCATGGCATGCCAAACATGGCATTATAGGAACCATATAAGTAGAAGAAGTTTCTACAAGCTCAGACCTCTGGAGCAACTACAAAAGCAGCCAGACTGCATGTTAAGGAGTCTAAAATACTTTGGAAAATCCTCAGGAAAGACTTAAAATGTTTATGATTAAGATCTATATTCAGAATTATGATGGAAAATCTGGAGAACTGGGTTGGATCTAAAACAGTAAGGCTGCAATGGTAGAGCTTTCCTCCAGCACCTTTCTTCTCTTGGAAGAGATGTGTTTTGGCTTGAGGAGCCTTGCTCTGGCAGAAAGCTCTTTGCATTGGAGGACTAATCAACTGGTTGCAGAATGGAATCTTTGGATCTAGCCCACAGACTTTAAAAAAGAAGCAGTGGTTACCTTCATTTGGTGTGAAGATTCTGGTTTCTTGCAAATACTAGAAGACACTTTAGATGCAAGCAGAAGGTCACCAGCTACCACATTCATTTTGCTCTCCATGAATATGGATTATAAAGTACTCACACTTGTATGCTATTTTGATTTGGTCAAATGACTGTAAATTAAAAATTGATTGATTGAAGTACTCACAGACATCATGACTTTTCAAGAAATCCGCTACAGCTGGTTCTTATTTTCATGTTTGGTAGACATGTCCTAAATTACAAATGTTCTGGAAAAAGATTCAATGAGAATTACAGACAATAACAAAAACGAAGATAACACTAGACCCTAAATACTATCTGCTTAGTATGGTCCCATCAAATCTGCTTTCGAGATTTCATGATGTTTTTAAGTATGCTACAACGGCAGCCAGAGTGGCTCTGGCAAGAACCTGGAAACAAACGCAAATACCCAAAATAGAAGACTGGAAAGAAAAACTGCTAGACTACGCCAGTATGGCCAAAATGACTTTTATACTGAACCCTAATAATAATGAACTTACAGAACAATTTGACGAAAAGTGGGAATCATTTTACACTTATATGATTGATTGACACATACTGAATAGTACTAGAATGAGTAATAGGCACTGTTTTATTTAATGTTTCAACTATTCGTTAAGTAATTTCTGGGCTTCAAACGGTATTATACTTTCAATGTGTAACAGGTAGATAGTCTGAATGATTTTTATATTTTTACAATTACATTTTTAGATATACTATATTATATTTGATCAATACTCAGGCTTGTTATATGATAATGTACTCGACTAAGCTTATTTTTCTATTGAATCTGCTGTATTGTTTTTGTATATCAAACGGTTTTTACCCTTCCCTTTTTTCCCCTTTTGTATCCCCTAATTATAAAAATAAACCTTTTAAAAAAAAAGAAAGAAAGAAATCCGCTACAGCTTATTTTCTGGGATCCCTACATTGTGAATAGTGATTTTGAAAAGCCTGTTTCCACAATACAAAATGTAGAAATAAACCATGCTCTCTACAGCTGAATAATTGAAATCCTATTGATATCAAAATTCCTTTTGAGACTAATAGCCCATTCCTGAAAATCTGGGCTGAAAGTCTTAAGGAGGCGGCGTGACCCCACCGCCAGCGTAAGTGCGTGTAAAATTATGATTACACGCACTTACGCTAGTGGCGAGGCCAGTCCCAGTGGCGGCCGAGCACTGTGGGACTGTGCCTCCTCCCTCTGCCAGCGCAGCCCCTCCGTGGCGCAGTCCACGGCATAGAGAGGCCGCACCGGTGCAGGGGGCGTTCCAGGGGTGTTCCGGGGGAGGAGCCGCCGGTTAGGCGGCTTCCTATCTCGGTTCGGCCGGTTACACCGGTGCCGGGAACGGAGATGCTGTGCCTGCTTTTGAACAGGTGCAGCCTTGCTGTTTTCAATGGGGCTTTTAGCCCCAATAAAACAAAGAAAAGCCGCAAAACGGCTTTTTTTTTTTTTTTTACGGTGTGCGCGAATCGGCTTAGGAAGAGGCACCGCTGCGCCTCTTCCCCGCCGACTCTGCACGCCGTCATTTCAGGAATGGGCTATAAATGGATTTGAGTACCAACCTCACTGAAGACATATCCCAGTGCAGTCAAGGGGCCCACATTCTCTAAATCAAGCACATTTCTTAATGGTGTTGTGCATCAGCCGCTAAATATTTTCAAGGGCCATGTTGGTATGTATAACCACTTACAATATTTGAAATGTCTTACCAGGAAAAAAATTAAATAAAGTGATATGAAAAGAATAATCACTAGCTAATTGCCAGTAGAATGTTTTTAAAATGTTTTAATTTTAAATAAACATTTTATTTAAAATGTTTTTTAAAAAACACTGACATGAAGCTATCTTATACCGAATCAGACTGTTGGTCCATCAAGGTCAGTACAGTCTACTTAAGACTAATACTTCTTCAATTTCTTAGTGGCAATCATAACTAGACTAGAAGATGCATTAACAATCATGCTACAAGGGAAAATTAGTTTGGACAAAATTATTAATACTCAGTTGGAAGCTTTTTCAGGATACATTGCATTCTAAATGGTTTTTCCATTTCTCTTTGTTAATAGCTTGGCTCTGCAACATTGCATCACTGGAGCAAATTACGTGGGCAAAGGAGATGAGGAAAGATGGAAATACATTTGTTCAAGTTCTCTGATACCCAAGGACAATAGACTCAAAGTAAGAATATCTTTCATTTAAGTTTACAAATGTAAACTTCTTCAGGTATGAAGGAGTCAAGAAGAGGAACTTGATCATGAGAAAGTACATGAGCACCTCAGTGCTAAGTGCATCAATTAAAAGAAAGATCCAATAATTTTAACAGAATGAATTCTTGTGCAACCTAAACTTATTGAAGCCCTGATTCTAAGCACAATTACTTAGAAGTAATTTTCATTGCAACCAATGGGACATTTCTATTTTAATATGTTTAATATTTTTAAGATAAGGCCCAGGCTAGCCTGATCTCGTCAGATCTCAGAAGCTAAGCAGGGTCAGCCCTGGTTAGTATTTGGATGGGAGACCACCAAGGAATACCGGGGTTGCTGCGCAGAGGAAGGCACTGGCAAACCACTTCTGTTAGTCTCTTGCCATGAAAACCTCAAAAGGGGTTGCCATAAGTCGGCTGCGACTTGACAGTACTTTACACACACACAAGATAAGGATGCTACTTGCATGCCCCACTGTGATCAATAAGAATTAATTCTATATGAATATATTTAGGATTGCAAAGCAATAATGCAGCAGTTAAGATCAGGTTTAACCTAAAGAGTCCACCCTAAATCAAAGTTTTAGGCTGCTATCCTAAGCACACTTAATAGGGAGTAAGTCCCATTGATCTTAATGGGATTTACTTCTGAGGTAATATTTAGGATTGCACTGCTAGGTTGTCAAGATTTAAATGAGTTAGATATGAGTTTTGTCATTTCTCAAGAGACTATTACAGTCACATTTCACAGATGGTAGTTGTATGATTTGATCCGGTGGTCTTCCAAGAGAAGTTTTACGAGACCCAACCAGTGCTTGCTCTTCAGGTGAACTAACTGGATAATTAACCCTGAAAATAGTGCTGTACAAGAGATGTTAAGAATTGGTGTTTTTTTTTATGCCAGTCAGGTTTTGTTTAAAATCCTGGGAAACACTTGGCATTTAATTTTGATATAATAAAAATGAGGAACCTGCAAGGATGGGCAATTTTTAACTTATACCACTTCTTTTTTTTAGTGAAATGGGGACAGGATAAGGGGGCATAGGGTAATGTTCAGCATGGTGTAGTGCTTAACAGTGGTGGTTTGGAGCGGTGGACTCTAATCTGGAGAACTGGGTTTGATTCCCCACTCCTCCACATGAGCAGCGGAGGCTAATCTCGTGAACTGGTTGGTTTCCCCAATCCTACATATGAAGCCAGCTGGGTGACCTTGGACTAGTCACAGCTCTCTTAGAGCTCTCTCAGCCCCACTGGCCTCACAGGAGGGGAAGGGAAGGTGATTGTAAGCCGGTTTTGATTCTCCCTTAAGTGGTAGAGAAAGTCAGCATATGAAAACCAACTCTTCTTCATTCTCTGACACAACCCCAGTTTGAACACCTTCCAGTCCCTTCACTGGCACTAGGGTTGGACTTGTGGGAGTCTCTGACACTGGCTTGTCTGGAAAATCTGCTGATGTAAGGGTACTTAGGTATATTTCTCTTGTATGGAATATAGAATTGCACTCTTGGTATATATAGTTTTAGACAGAGCTACGCTCACTGGAAGAGGTTTGGCAGCTTGACAACAAAATAGTATTCTTACTTTATTGAAATATTCTTTAAAAGGAAGAATTGCGCGGACTTATATCACCCCTTCACCTGAGGCAAGCTCATATTTACCGCCTTGGTGCGAAAGACACCCCCACCATCTGTGATTTTTATTGAAAGGCGATACCAAGCCCTAAGAAGCAGCTAATACTAAACTGGAGCAGCTGTGCACTGTCTCCAAAAAGAATTATGGGGCATGCATTGAATGTATGGCATTGCTTTGGAAGGATTTGCTGTGATACAGTTTGGTAACAACAAAAAAATGCTGCGAGTGTTAACTTCACAACTTGTGGCTTTGAAGGCCGGAGGGGTTTTGTTTTTGTTTTTTGCACACAAGTAGCTAAATTCTGGGCTGCAATGTACAAGATCGGCCAGACAAAGCGGGGGCTTGGCAATCAAACCTCAAATGGAGAATGTTATTTTAATCTGAGGTTTTTAGCTAATGTATTTATCTATTTAAGAATTATATAACCCATAGTTTTAGATTTTGTATCTTTTAATTCTGTTTTGTAATTGATATGAATATTTTAATCAGTATTCATAAATCTGATTCGCAGTCATATATAAAGTCAGCTGCTTAAAGTTGGGTCATGGCAATTAGATTTTTTTTTTAATTTTTCTTTTAATATTTAGTGAATTTTAGTTTCTTAAATATTAGTCAAGAATTTTAGCCAGATATTGTCTTTTTAAAATCTATGTAATCTTTTATCTCATGTATAGATGCTACAAATGTTTTACTGGCATATGCTGTACTAAAAATCAATAAAGAGGGACCTGGCAGCCCCACACAAGGGTCAGCATAGCTTCTTTTCCCAAGTTTTCAGACACTGTATAATTCCACGACATATGTTGCCGGTTGTCACACAAGTAATTAGCTGTCTCTACATAATAGGGAAGAAATTAATTTAATTGCTGAGGATGAAAAAAAATTGCTGAGGGTTGCCTGGAAACTCAAAGTCACGAGACTGTTTTTTGATAATGCACGTGCCATATAAAAGATACTTCCTCAGCGCTCATCCCAAAATCAGTTCCAAAGGAGCAAGTGCAATAGAAATTGTGTTTTCTCATAGCAGGAATCATACCTGTTCAAAATACTGCCAGGTTAAAAGGATAACATAGCTGGTTTTATTACTGTAAAACGGTTGTGTTTGGGGTGGGGGGTTAAAAACATTTTAAAGAAGTGAAAAAGAGATGTGCGTTATTTCAAACATGGACTGTGGACTTCACATTTGAACATTATGATATTTGTTTAAAACATTTATTAGCCTCCTTTCTACCTTGCTAGCTTACAATATAAATAAAATGATGATTAAAAAACACATTAAAGACCACAATTTAAAATATTCAATTAGGACTGCCAATAAATAAAAATTAAATTAGTCAAATGAAGTCCTAAATAAAACTGTGTTCAACTTCCTTCTGAAAACTGCAAGTGTGGGGGCCAGGCACACCTCCCTGGGGAGGTTGTTCCATAATTGTGGGGCCGCCATCGAAAAGGCCCTCTCTCGTGCCCACCAGACAAGCTGTTTTTATTGGTGGGACTGTGAGGAGGGTCTCTCCCTGTGAACTAATTCTTAGGCAGAAAAGTATGGAAGAAGACAGACCTTCAGATAATCCAGGACAAAACCAACACTTTGAATTGTGCTCAGGAGTGGATTGGTAGCCAGTGTAATTGCTGTAGTATTGGGGTCACATACTCCCAGTAGCTGGCTTCAATCAGCAGTCTAGCCACAGCATTCTGCACTAGCTTCAGCTTTTGAACACTCTTCAAGGGTGGGCCCAAGTAGAGTACATTGCAGTAGTTCAGTCTAGATGTAGCTAAAGCATGGATCACTGTGGCTAGATCTGACTAAGTCAGGACAGATACAGTTCGCACACCAGCTGAAGCTGGGCAAAAGCATTGCAAACCAACATAGCCCCCTGATTTTATAAGGTGACTGCTGTGCCAAGCATTACTCCCAAGCAGCAAACCTGGCTTTTCAAGGAGAGTATAACCCCATTCAAGGCAGGAGAGATCTCAAGTCCCCAGTCTGCCTTTCTACTAACCCAGAGAACCTCTGTCTTGTCAGGATTAAGTTTCAGATGAGCGGATTAATAGATGGTCGCAGGTGACTCATTCGCTCAGTAGAGGGGATATGCAATTATTAGAATACATCCTCATAAGTTAAACGAAAGCTTAAATGAGGCCTGTGATTGAATCATCAGAGGAAAAACACAATGGGACATTTGTATAGGGCTGTCAAAAAAAAATTCGGTACAGTTCGGATTCGGCCAAATTTGGCCCTTGTGGGTTCCGTACGTGCTGAAGTCCGAACTCCCCCACTTCGGATCCGTTCAATTCGGCGGGAATTCAAAGTTCGGAAAAAAAATTCGGCCGAATAAAGCCATTAAAAACACAACCGCGCCTTTCCGCGGCTCTGGGGGGGGCATTTTTGGGCTTAGAGGTCCCAAACTTTCAGCAGAGCTTCAAAGGACGTATATTGAAAGACTCCCCGAGTTTTGTAAAGATTGGGTCAGGGGGGGCTGAGATATGGGCCCTGAAAGGGGTCCCCCCCACCCTTAATGTGTATCTCTCGGCAGAGCTTGCCGCCCACGCACAAAGCTCCCAGCCCCGACAAACAGCTGATGAGAGCAAGGGCGGGGCAGGTGCTAAGAACTTTGCAAAGCAACACAACTGAAAAGCAACACCTTTGCAAACATGCAAAGGGCGGGGCAGGTGTGAAGAATTTTGCAAAACAATACAACTGCAAAGCAACACAAGCACGCAATGCAACACCTTTGCAACAGTGCAAAGCAACACCTGACACCTGGGAGTTTGCAAACCATGGAAAGGGACAGAGGCAGCTAGCTATGCATAATGAGCAGGAGGGGGTGGAATTTCTCCTTTTTACATTGGACTTGGGACCAGGCAGATGCATTCTTTAAGTCACCATTTGAAAACCAGTTTTGAGCAAGCATCAAAATAACCTACCTGATCTTATGAATGAGGAAAAACCTGAAGAATAAAAATGAAGCCCCCCCTCAAACCAGGGAGAGAGAGACTGGAGGGGGAACACACACCCCAGGCAGAACCGGCAAAAGCCCCCTTTGGCTCCCCCCCCCACCCACAGAAACTGCTCCCTCCCCACACACACACACAGACTCTGCTTTCCCCCACACACACACACAGAAAAGAAAAATTATAGATTAAAGCCCCCAAAGGGGTCTTACTGTGGCTGTCTTCTGTTCCAGCAGGAGGGGCTGGGAGGCTGGGTAATCCAATATGATTCCATTTGTATCCAATATAAGATCCATATGTATGCATCTCTCGAGGGTGATCCATTCATCCCAATAGGGAAAAGGGGAAAGCCCATATCTCGGGGGGCCCTGACCCAATGTTTACAAAACTTGGGTGGTCTCTTAAAAAGCCTTGACTGAAGCTCCGCTGAAAGTCTGGGGTCGGCACACCCAAAAATGCGCCCCCTGCAGCCACGGAAAGAGAAAAGGGGGGGAGCCGATATTTCAGCCCCCACTGAACCCATCTTTACAAAACTTGGGTGGTCTCTTAAGAGGGATTCTCTGAAGCAATGATAAAAGTTTGGGGGCTGAACCCCCCAAAAAGCGCCCCCTGCAGCCACGAAAATGGAAAAGGGGGGAGAGGAAAAAGGGGTGGAGCCCATATCTCGGAACCCCCTGACCCAATGTTTACAAAACTTGGGGGGTATCTTAAGAAGCCTTGTCCGATGCTCCGCTGAAAGTTTGGGGTCGGCACACCCAAAAATGCGCCCTCTGCAGCCATGGAAAGAAAAAGGGGGGGAGCCCATATCTTGGGACCCCCTGACCCAATGTTTACAAAACTTGGGTGGTCTCTTAAGAAAACCTGTCTGAATATCCCCTGAAAGTTTGGGGTCTGTACCCCAAAAAATGCGCCCCCTGCAGCCACGGAAAGGAGCGAATGTGCACAAGCACCCCCTCACACACACATGAGGATTTCCCTCTCTCTCTCTCTTTCCCCGGCCGGCCGCACATCAGCTGATTCCTCCAGTACTCAATCCTGACTGATTGGCCAGAAGAAGACCCAGCTTGGCCACCGATTGGCCAGGGGAGGTTATGCTGCTTACTGACGGCCCCGAATTGGCCGAATTTATTCACGAACTCCCGAACTCGCTGAATTCGGCCCCCCCGGTAGCCCGCCAGTTTTGAGTTCGGTTCCTCCCGAACTAAAAACCGCCGAATCAAGGGAAATTCGGCTGATTTTCAGTTCGGGCCGAACCGAATTGACAGCCCTACATTTGTACATCTAATGATCAAAACTCAGAAAATGAAATCTCTTTTGTAATAGAAGTCAGCACTGTAAGCCAAAACCCTGTCCCAGTGGTACCAAACCATGTATAGTTGTATGCGCAGGAGTATCAGGATAGTAGTATCTGCTGGTCCTACCCTCTTAATGCACCTGACTGCCATGTGTTGGAGGTCCCACCTGCCTAAGAGCCTACATGCATACATTTCAATGCATATCTGCTTCAAGTGCATGATATGTAGCCTGGAAAAACAGGGTGAAAAAAGTAGGTCCCTGTACAGGCAGGAACTCCAATGTATAGTGGTCAGATGTATTAAGTGTGAGAGTGGAATCCCAACCACAGTATTCTACACACAGCTATATTTGGCCAGAGATACAATGATAACACCCCACATAACAGGGGACAACGAATTACAACTACTCCTGGTTTTGTTGCATCTTTGTAAGGCTCCATGCAAAGAAATTAACAGTGAAAATGCAATGCAAAATGATTGTTTTGTTTTCCCTAAGAAAACTCCCTTGAAATGAATAGATGTCATGTAGTAATGATACTCGTACCTTCTCAGAGAAAACACCTAACGGTCTTATAGTCTTTGCCTAATAGATACTTAACAGGTTTAGGGAGAGGGCTACACATTCATTACTAACATTGATTATTTTAAAACCATATGCCGCTTCCTGTAAGTAAAACCTTGTTCGGAAGTATTGTCCATTTCTGATTCTTGCATGCCGTCCTCTTAATTGCTTTTTAACTATTAGACAAAACAACAAGACAAGCCTTAATGATTTCAATCAGATTCTCATCCAAGACATGCAGAATGCCTCTGCGTTTGTTTCAGAGTGTCTGCGTATGCGCAAATTAGGTGGACTGGCATCACATCCCCTTACAGGGTGGATGGAAATCTGGTCCCTGATATTTAAAAGGTATTAGTCACGCAACATATGTATTGTAACATCCCGTAAGCTACAGAAAATCCTTTGTTGACATATTTTCGTTAAACCAGTTAAATACCCTGAATGAATCTGGAATAATGCTTGAGTATGTCTAGTGGAGCCAAATTTTTGGTTTTTAGAAACAGGTCATTAATATCTCGTACATTCAAGGGAAATGAAAGTTTAATGATTTTAGACGAGAGTTCACCTCAATACATATTACGTATGTTAATGATAAATGCAGAAATAAGTCTATTCTAGTAGAAATTTGCTCATTCTAATGACACACAAAATGTTAAGTATTCAAGTCTATACTGAAACATACTCCTCCCCCCTTTGCTCTTTAACACTGGAAATCTGTGGCTCAGTTCAGATGCTTACCTAGGGCAAAGGGCCTGTTCCCGTGATGGGTTTACATGGTCTTTTTGACCAATCTCATGATGTAGGCTTGGGGAACAGCCTGTGTTTGCATTAAAAGGTGTGTGTGTGTGATTGTGTGTGTGTGAGAGATGGGGGGGAACTTGTGCAGTTCATCCCTCAATTCATATGGAAATGCGAATAGAATGCCCACATCACATTATTCAAGTTCAATAGCATCTTAAAGACCAACACTGTTTTCCCAGGGGATAAGCTTTTGTGAGTCAAAGCTCAGTCATCAAGTACAGATAAGACTGAAGATCCATCAGCCCTTATATCCAAGTCAGAAGGTGGGAGGGATGTTGCAAAGAAAGGAGTCAGGATGCAGAGATACAATTTAGAGGTACATAATATGCACTTGATTAGAGCCAGGGGATATGCATTTTTCTGCATTCCCCACCTTTCTGCACATTCCCTGGCTCTAATCAAGCTGATTACATTTTGGTTGCAATCCTGAGAACACTGAGATTCGCGTGACCACTTCTAAACCATATCAGCTTCTGATAATCCCATGACCTAGGGCCCTAAACACTCTGACTGAAATCTAAGGCCGGTGTAAAATATATATATATATATGTATGTATAGTTGTTGGATCTGACACTTTTGTAAAACTTAAGATAATATGAAACAGGCTGACATATTGCAGTAAACAAAGTGCCAATGTTTGCTAACAAAGATTGCATTCATTAATGTCCTGACATAATGGAGATACTATTTCCAGCCACTTAAAAATAACTCATAGAGCACTCTTTCCTTGTTCCTGTTGGGGATGGTGGACAAATATAGCATCCCCAAGGAAAGTTTGTCATCAGAGCAGTATGCTATATTATTTTTAAAATTCATGACAAATGCTCTGCTGCCCAGGTCATCTGAAGGAAACTTTAGCCGCTCAAGAAAAAGAAAAAGAAAATTGAGAAGCATCTCCTTTAATATAGTGCAACTGTACACCAGACCTGGAAGGAAGTTCCATTGTAAGCAGTCAGAATGAAGAATGGATAAATGGAAGGCGTAAATATCAAGTTACTAATCAAGTAGGACTTAAATTCACACCATGGCACTAAAAATACAAAGCACAGACCCCAATGGCTTTTTGGTAGCCTTTCAGTGCTATTCAGAGCAGCATTACACCCTTCTAAGTCTAAGGGTGTAACTCTGCTCAAGATTGCCAAGCTGTTGAAGGCACAGGGCCTTCATAGGATGGTTTGCACTGTTTTCATTATTATTAAATACGTTAGGCTGAATGTTTTCAACAGCTTCAGTGTAAAGGTTTTCTTTTTTCCCCATTTGGCAGCAAGGCTGGAGCTGGTGGTTCCACATGAGGTGCAGACACTAACTGAATCTTGATCATCCATATAGATAAGACATATTGAGAAAAAAAAATAGATTTCTTTAGATTCCCTGTATTGCCTCACAGAAAAGTCAGTGTTTGATGTAATCAGACGTAGACTTTTAGACACAGAAGTGCAGGAACTTAGAAACCACACAAGTAGTAAATGTTCCCCCTTGAGTTGGGAGCCTTGGCCAAATAGACAACATATAGCACTATAGTTTACTTGTCTAACTGCACTGCAGCAGCGTAGAGCATATATGCTTGCCAGGCTGAATGCACTGTCTTGTTATACAGAAGATTTCATAAGATCCCATTTGTGGATAGAGTTTGCCCTTGTGGGAATGGTGAAATTGAATCACTTGTGCATGTCCTTTTTAATTGTTCCTCTTATGCTTGTAGCCGATCCCAATTCATTGGCCTGCTGTTTGTAAACAGGGAATGGCTTTCTGATGAAATCAGGACATCCTAGCCCAAACCCAAAAATAATTGAATCAGTTGCAAGGTTCTTACAGTTAGCAATCAGATATTGTGAATAGCGTGTAGCTTTCCTTAATGGCTGATTTGGGATGGTTTTATCCAAGTTTATTGATTTGTACTCAGATTTATCCTAATGTATGTTCTTCCTTTTTATATGCCAATAAAGGCATGTGTTGTGTAAAAAACCCCAATATATTTATTGCCTTGCCAGTTCAGGTAACATTTTATGACATTTGCTGTACAATTGGCTGGTTTGAAGTAAGATAACAGCAATCCCACTTTCTTTAGTCTTAGTACACTCCTAGGATATTACACCAGTGTTGTGTTGGAAAGCAAAAATGACAAGGAATGGTGTTCTCACTCCTTCTGTGCCTTAGTAATTTGCCATCAAATCTTATGTTAGTGACAATGATGCTCAGCTGATCAGATGACTCCCACCATGCACCCCAACTAAGGGGATTCTGTGTCTATGAAATAAATAGTATACTGCAGACCCCTTCCTTACATTATAGCATTGAAAATGTCTTCTTGGGTTAAAGGATTCAATCTAGGACACCGGCACAAGGCAGTAAACAGCAAGTCACATGATTATGCACAGTAAGTGAAGAGGTCGTCCTCAGTAAGGACAGTACAAGCTTTTTTAAAGGTCCAGGGGAGAAATGGGAAACTGAACCAATCACCAAAATGCAGCTATGATCTCATGCTTCGTTTCGAGACATGTACTGTAATAGAGGAAGAAAGAGTATGAGAACTATTTTGGCAGCAGCTATGTGCCTGTGATTGGCTAGCTGTCTAGAAAGGAATGCGCTTCTTTTATAAATGGCTCTCCTGTTTTCAAAGTGAAATCGTATCACAGTGAGCACGTGACATGGGCTCATCCAGATCCCACGTTTCAAGTTTCTGATGTTGTCCTTTGCATCATATCTTAAACGGACAATGTGCCAAACATTTCATTGACAGGTTAATTCTGTTGGTGTGGCTGATCTCTCTTCTCACTCCTGCTTAGTATGCAGCAGGCTGCAAAATCCTGGTATCTCTAGCATTTCCCACTGGACCACACCTCTCAGGGGCAATCATTATAAAAGCAGCTTTATACAATAACTTATTCATTTTGTAGCCCCTGCTGTGCAGAGCATCTTGCTGCTAGAAGGATGGAGGCAGAATTAATACAGCTTTTCTGAATGCTCCTCATTTATAAAAAAATAGACCTGTTATGTGTTGTAAAGAGCAGTGAGTCTGTGTGTTTACGTTTAGCTGGCATAGGAGCATAAAAGGAAAGGCACCATGGGAAGCATTAACATATGTGGGTCCACAGACAAGGGAGATGCAGCCTTGACTAAGGATCAAGCTACACATGACTGGATCTCCTGGACTTCTCCCAGAACTACAACTAATCTCCAGACTACAGAGATCAGTTTTCCTGGAGGAAATAGCAGCTTTGGGGGGTGGACTGCATAGCATCAAATCCCTGCAGACCTCCCTCCCCAAATTCCACCCCCCAGATCTCCAGGAATTTCCCAAGCTGAATTTGGCAACCCCACATCACCCAGTAAGCTTTCATGACAGAGTGGGGATTTGAAACTGAGTCTGTCTGGTCACAGTGCAACACTTTATTTGCTAGTTGCTACCACTGCACTGACTCTAGCAGGCAAAGAGTATACAAAATATGCCTCTTGATCCTCTGCAGTGTGGCCAGTTAGAATAATAGAATCATAGAGTTGGAAGGGACCACCAGGGTCATCTAGTCCAACCCCCTGCACAATGCAGGAAATTCCAAACTACCTCCCCCCAACACCTCCAGTGACCCATACTCCATAGTCCATGCCCAGAAGATGGCCAAGGTGCCAGCTTACATTACATATCATACATTACAAAGTCCATGTGGTGGACATGTGACCGCCATCAGGACTTTGATCAGATATGCCCTTGGAATTCACCACTGGAAACTTAATTCCCAGGTGTACACTGGGCTGTTTTACATCAAGATTGAGTCACGGGAGGAGAAGCGGCTTAAGTCTTCTTCCTGTGCTGTTTCCCTGACCTGTAATGTCTGCCAGACAGTCAGTCCTGTTGGTGAAACTGGCATGTACCCATCTGGATGTGAACGTTTCTGCAATGGGCAAACAATTGTTTCCCAGGACCATTTCAAGTCAGGAAGATGGCAGGAGGCTTAAGCTCTTTCTCCATGTACATTGTGGCTCTGAATTGGTCCCACGCACACCTGGGAATGAAGTTCCCAGCAGGGAAACGCCCAGACACATCTGTTCAAAGTTCTTGTGAGGGAATTTTGTAACATGTGGATCAGCCCAGAGTAGTCAATATATTGATATTCCCTGAAGGTAGAGAGTTTACTTTACTAAATGTCTGGATAACATATTGGTTCGGCCTAGAAGCCTTGAGGCGGTGCAGAGTAGAATGAGGAAAGGAGGGGCCACAAAGGAAAGTCAAAAGCAGGATCAATGGAAAGGATACTGTGAGGGAGTAGGGCCAAAGGCATGCTGTGAGCACAGCTGTTGCTGGTATAAAAAATCTATGGATGCACCCAAAGGATCTCCCTCCCTCCTTGCTATACTATAAATGGATATTAAAATATTATTAAGGAAGAGAACAAGAGGCCAAGATACCTACCTTTCCTTTTTTGTGTGTGTGTATACCTTCAAATTTGTATTTTAAAGGCTATATTGTATTTTCCCCAATTTGCCCATTAATTTTGATTACTGCGTAACAGACATCATATTATCAAACAGCCAGTATAGGTGACAACATCATTACATAACCATAAGCGCCTCAAAATGAGCCACTGAATACTCCAATCCATAAAAAAGAAAACTTTTGTTAATGTTCATATGTAGCCACAGTGATATTGCACCAGACACATTATCACCATGGGAAGTAAATTTCGCTGTCAGAATCGCAAGGAAAAATTATTATTGCCTTTTGAAGGGAGTTTCTCATGATTACCACTGGAACAAAACAAAAGGTGGTAATATTGAAAAACATAAATAAAAGCTGCCCAATTGATTTCACATTAGGTTCCCAAGACTGCATTTAAACAGATAAAATTAGCTTTATCCTTAGAGGAATGCCACTGCCAATGTACCGATTAAGAGTTTAACTGTCCCAATGTAATCTGACCTCCCCCATAACAGGAGTCTGAAACCTATGGCTTTTAGAGCCACATAAAGAACCAAATATGCCTTTAAAAAAATGAAATCTTTACATTAAAGTACCGTATATTGGAGAGGTAGGTGGGATGCTAGAATAAGCAGTACAGCAGGGATGGGGAACCTCAGGCCCGGGGTCCATATGCGGCCCCAGAGGACATTTTTGAGGCCCTCGGGAGCTCTGGGGCCCTGCCACGGAGGCGCGGTGCAGGGCAGCCCTCCCTGGGGCCTCGTTTGCTCAGGCACACCGCTGGGTGCCCTACCGCCTGGGAGGGGGGAGCGGGGGCGCCCTCCAGACCTTCTCTGCGTGGGGTGCCCTGTGGTTGCCAACCTCCAGGTGGTGGCTGGAGACCTGGCAACCCTAGCCTCCCCCCCCCCCACCGGAAGATCTACACCTGGTATGGCCCCCGAATGATGTTATAAATGTGCAAATGGCCCTTGGCAGGAAAAAGGTTCCCCACCCCTGCAGTACAGAATAAGGGGATGGTAGGCAAAGATTTTAATGGGACAAAAGGGTTTCCTTCAGATGTTCTACAGAAAGAGAAGTGATAGAGGTGAACAGTTGCCAGTAATTGACATGTGAGCCATACACAGATTTATGCCAGTGAATTTGGTGTTTACTGCCGAGGAGGAGGAGGATGCAGGTGGTCAAGCTACAATAGAGTGAGAGAGTTCACCCTGGAGTTGTTGTGCTACCTGTACAGCCTAGACCTGTGGTCTTCAGCCTGTCTAAACCCAGGAGCCACCTTTAACCCCAAGCAGCAGCATGGAACCCACTGTCACATGACATCACAGCCACATCACAGGAAGGAGGAGCCAGAGTCTCTGAAGGAATCCTCTCCGCAGCAGAGTGACTTCGTCTCTCTGTCCTGCTGCTCATGGACATGTTCATGGAAGAGAGGAGTGTTCATAGCTACTAGTAAAAAATGGATACTAGTCATGATGCATACGTGTTCTCTCCAGGATCAGAGGAGCATGCCTATTATCTTAGGTGCTGTGGAACACAGGCAGGATGGTGCTGCTGCAGTCGTCTTGTTTGGGGGCTTCCTAGAGGCATCTGGTTGGCCACTGTGTGGGCAGACTGCTGGACTTGATGGGCCTTGGTCTGATCCAGCATGGCATTTCTTATGTTCTTATGCTCCTCTCAACAAGAGTGCAAAAAGAGTCAGGAAGCACTGCAGCCTGTTGGGGTTTGATAGCCTTGCATAAGAACATTGTTTCTAATGGAGGGAGGGTGTTGCATCTTGGAGAATTCTTGGCAGTTAGTATTCTATCTCTTATCAGGTCAATTGATTAAGCTCTCTCTGTCAGTCTGTCAGCCTCTCTCTGATTAAAATGTATGTTTTAGTCAGTTCAGACATTATTATATCCACCTGTAAAGTGTGAGAAAAGTTACATTGTTTTGTAAGTTCAACTTACCTACATGTGTTGTGCCTAAAATGTTACCCCAGGTAGATCTGATCAAGGATAATGGGGGCACTTCACATGAATGTCACAAAGTAAGTAAAATTGAGGTTTCGAACAGGAACAGAGTTATTTCATCATAAACCTGCTGATCTTAACCGATACGGCAACCTACGTCTCTAAGCAAAACTTCCCTGCTTATTCTGCCTGGGATCCTGTGAAGTCAAAAAGACTTTCACACAAGTTTCATCATATATTCAAGCACATATCGATTTTTAACCACAGACCCAGATTAGAGAAATAGCTTTTCTCTTCATCACACCCTTGCATATGTACCAGCAGCAGGAAAACATGGTGGTCCTATAGGGTCTCATGACCCCTTTGAGGGGGCCCGATCCCATGAACTGAAGACCACTAGCCTAGATGATGCAGCCATGATACCACTTAAGGCCAGAGAGTTGGTTTTTTGCCACTTTTGATGAACAGTTGCACTGAGCAAATTACCTAACCTGTGGGTTACTTCAGCCGTTCAGATAGGAGGATAAATCCACCCCACTTCTTTGCCTTTAAAATTATTCTAGATAGTACTTTTGGAAATACCTGGATTTGCATTTAAAATCTTGGTTCTCCTGCAGCATTGTTTTTTGTTCTAAATATGCACAATGTAGGCTTTAGTACATGCTAATCAGTTATAGGTTACGTGGTTACTATAAATGGACTGTTTTTCTGCCTGGTCAAAAAGAAGGAATAGAGAAAAGAAGTTGTTGCTGCATGAGTTCCTGCATATTGTAAATCTACTTGTTGGGTTTGATGCTAGCATATTGTCTGCAGAGTAAAACCATGGCTGTTCCTGCTGGAGCTCCTCTGTATACATTGTGTTGTGTCTTTTGGTGGCAGAATGCTGGGGGAGTGCTCCTTAACAGCAAGGAGCAGGGAGCATCTGGGTGACCCATTAACTGGGGTGCAGCAACAGAATTTCACCCTTGGTCAGCACCGGAAGCTTGGTTGGGCTAGTTCCAAAGACTAGCAAGTGTGAGGCCATGAGCTGGTCAAAACAAAGCAGTTGAAACAGCAAGGCTCCTGCCTAGGACTGGGGCTTAAGTAAACCTAAAGGGAAGCAGCCCTCACAGTGATGCTTCTGGGTCCGAAAGGATTTAGTCTGACATGATCCCATGAGGAGCAGCAGTCTGGCTTGCTGGCTAGAGATTGGACTGTGAGTGCTCAACTATTATACTTTCTACCCTGCTGCATGCAAATTTCTGGAAGAAGGCAATAAAACATCAGGTAAAACAACACCTTCTAAATAGATCCTCTTATTTTCATGAGTGTGAAGATTTTCAGGACTCTTTGGGGGAAGATTTGGGGGGAAATAACTCAAAAGAACTTGCACACAAAATGAGAAGGCAGTTTGAGTGTGACTCTTAAATACATCAGATTCTTGCAAGGAACCTTAGAATATAAAAACATTGTTGACAAGAAACGGTTTTCACTAGTTGGGGTTCTTTTTCAGCTATTTGATTCAGGAGCATAGGTTCCTATACAGACCAGATTACTGAGATTTATTATGAAACTGTACAAGGATGAAGAGGTCTAACCAAAATTGAGCAACTGGCAGCAATGTTCAGTAAAGCTCATGAAATCTGTAATATTTTCTTTCTGAAGTATCAATTTAATTGCTTGTACAAATGATGCATTCTTCTACATGAATTGTGTGTGGGGAGGTCAGGGTAAAGAGTGCGCTAAGCCTTGTTAGTACTCCCCTTAGAAGAGGAAGAAGAGTTGGTTTTTACACCCTGCTTTTCTATTCCTTTAAGGAGTCTCAAAGCGGCTTACAATTACCTTCCCTTCCTCTCCCTACAACAGACACATTGTGAGGTAGGTGGGGCTGAGAGAGTTTAGAGAGAGCTGTGACTAGCCCAAGGTCACCCAGCAGGCTGCATGTGGAGGAGTGGGGAAACAAACCCAGTTCACTAGATTAGAGTCCGCCACTCTTAGATAAAATCTGATCCCATTTTTTAAATTGGGCTTTATCTAATTCCACATCCTAGCATTTACATTGAAAATGTACTGTGGGAATTTGCCATGGTGGAACTGCGGTGTGCGAATGTGGCAAGCCAGCCAGTGAGGGGGCTCACTGGTAGGTTTGCCAACCTCCAGGTACTAGCTGGAGATCTCCTGCTTATTACAACTGATCTCCAGCCGATAGAGAGAAAATGGCTGCTTTGGCAATTGGACTCTATGGCATTGAAGTCCCTCCCCAAACTGCACCCTTCTCAGGCTCCACCCAAAAGATCTCCCGCCGGTGGTGAAGAAGGACCTGGCAACCCTACTCACTGGGTTGCAACAGGAGAGAGAAGCAAATTGGCAGATGTCCCAGGTAGTATTTGCTTCCACTATTGAAATCGGCCATGTGAACAAAAACATTTCCCTTGATTTAAAAAAAAAGGGGGGGGGACACAGAACAGAGCAATTATTTGGCTACACAGTCCTGCCTGCTGACACCTGTTGGGTTTTTTATTTTTGGCAACAGAGGCGTAAGAGTCTTCTTTTAAGCACATATTTCACTAGGGTTGCTCTGTTGGCAAGTTCAATCAAAACAACCCTGCCAAAGTTTGAAGACATTCTATGCCACTGCTACAAAGAACAGGAATGCTGACTATGCGAAAACGGGAGATTATCGGCCCTCATGGTGCTATTACCACATGCTAAACAGTGTCAAGCGAGCTGAACAGGGCCATGCCAAAGCTGGAGATTCAGTTGCATTTGGTCATAACAGGCAGAAGTCAGAGTACATTCCCTCAAATCTGCGACTTCCCCCATCAGTTTGCCAAGATGGAACAGTTTTAGTTCGAAACAGCAGCAAAGTTATTCAATTATGTTGGGTATTAGATAGCGAGCTTTGCTACATGTCAGACAGTTAAGGGTTAATATTGTAACTGACCAAGTGGTCAGTATAGTGGCCGTCGACCTCGTGCCTGGTGGTCACGCATACCACAATTTACATGTTTAACTGCTTTCGATATCCTTTGTTTAGAAGTGAAAGTAGTTCACTTGCTTTTTGGTTCCCTTTTGGATGCCAGCGTGTTAGGATGGAGAGGCTTTCTTGTCGTTTAAGAATGCCTACTCGAGAGTAAGCTTAGCACCTGCCAGAGCCTTTCTGGCAAGCATAGGAAACTTAGAATGTAGTAAGGATTATTTGTTTTGCTCCCAGTGAATTTCCCTTACCCTTGAGTTTAGAGTAAACTTGGCTTATTACTAAGACAAACGTCTTGTGTCTTTTGTGCGTGTGTGTGTGTGTGATCAAGCTTTATTTTCAATAGACCAGAATCAACGATATACTCCCTCTGAATGGTAGCAGAAAGCCCTTAAGAATCTAACAAATTATTCACAAATGGAGAGAAGGAACCCTTTCTCTTAATTAAAAAAAAAACTCCTGGAAAGCAGTGAAACAAACACAGAACCAACTATGGGTAAGTTATGGTACGTTAATAGCTCATGGGAGCTGCTTTTGAAAAAAACATTCAGGTGCATTACTGGCAGAGAGGTTTGCATTGGTTTCTAAAGATTAGTTCTTTGTCAGCTTCTTCTGGAAAAAAAATGTTCTTAGAAGCAAAGATTAGAAAAGAAAATGCATTATGCATGATCTGACAAGAAAAATACACCAAGGGGGAAAAAAATCTTTGGCTATCAATTATAAAGTAGGGTTTACTAACATGAGATGCTTCCTGATTCACAGACTGAAAGGAGGGGAGGACGAAACAGAAAATGCATTCTGTTGAGTCCTTGCGGGTTTGTTCTCACTCAGTCTGCATATTTCTTAGTCTGAGAAAACTCTCAAAATGCCAACAGTACTTTGAAGACCAGGTCTCTGGCCCAAACCGCTGCAAGAACCATTTAGCCACTTGGGAGAGAACCTCTGTGACAAAACCGAATTTGTTCATTGAAGTGCTTCGGCTTATGATCCAGTTCACACGCACAAAGGAAAGGCAGATGCTGGCTTCTAGTTCATATGGGAAACTGGGACTCGCAGATCTCTTCCAACCCCATGGAGAAATATACGCTCCGCAGGCTGCTTCTCAAGGCAGGTTGACAAATTATTCAGAAGTGAGGAGAAAGAAGTTTAAGTAAGTTGCTCATTTTTCCTTTCTATTTTTTTTTTTTTTTTGGCCACCTTTCTCTTGCCCACCTCAATAGTTGTTGCATTAATTCTACTCACATGTCAGTTCAGCCATTATGCAAAACTGTGGTTTATTTTAACTGTGGTGAAACCATAATTCATTTTGCAGATGACCTTTCAAATCCAGGTTGGCCTTGACAGGTGCTGGTTTCATTGCTTTTACTTGTCCTCTCATCTTCCCTGCAGAGATCCAGCTGGTATCCCCGCCTGCATTGTGGCATAGGCTGATGTCCCTGTTTTTATATCAAACAAAACTATCATTAACACTAACTGTGGCTAATCAACCATCTTCAAACTGTGGTTTCAAATCCTGGTTTAATCTACCCATACTTGCTAAAGTGGCCCATGTTCAGATGGTTACAGTAACCATGGTTAGGGTTGCCAACCTCTAGGTCAGGGGTGGGGAACCTTTTTCCTGCCAAGGACCATTTGCACATTTATGACTTCATTCAGTGGGCATACCAGGTGTAGATCTCCCGGTGGGGGGGAGAGCCTAGGGTTGCCAGGTCGCCAGCCACCACCTGGAGGTTGGCAACCCCAGGGAGGCCACACAGAGAAGGCTCAGGGCGCCCCCGCTCCCCCCCTCCCAGGCGAGAGGGCAGCCAGCAGTGGGCCCGAGCAAACGAGGTGCCAAGGCGGCGCAGCCCACAGTCGATCGGCAAGGGAGGAAGGGAGGAAGGAAAACAGAGAAAGAGGAAAAGGGAGGGAGAAAGGGAGAGAAAGGGAGAAAGAAATGGAGAGAGGGGGAGAAAGAAAGAAAAGGATGGAGGGAAAGAAAGAAAAGGACGGAGGGAGACAAAGGGCGAAAACGCATGGTCGCTTTATCCTCCTTTAATCCCTGTTTTAGCCAGGATCAAACGCACATTAGGTGAAACGCATGGGTTCGATCCTGGATGAATCCTGGCTGAAACAGGGATTAAAGGAGGATAAAGTGACCATGCGTTTTTGCCCATAGAGACAGAAAAAGAGGGAGAAAAGGAGGGAGAGAAAGGAGAAAGAGTGACAGAAAAAGAGGAAGAAAAGAGAGAAAAGCCTTCCCACACACACACACCCGCGCACGCTGGCCCAGCGCAACCGGGCCCCAGCCTCCCCGCCTCCCCCACCCACACACGCACACGGCGGCGCATGAAGCCCCGCACAACCATACCCTCCCCACCAGAGTCCACAAAAGCCCCCCCCCCCTGAAGCCTGATTGGCTCCCGCATGCATGCTCTGCCGCCGGGAGCCACCGGCCTCTCCCCACCCCCCACCCCCGCTGCTCAACAGCCAACAGGCAGCGTTCCTGCATGCCGCAGCTGTAGGGGGCAAACTTGGGGGAAGCGTTCCTCCCCCTCCCCTCTCCTCTCGCCGACCAACAGCCGACAGTTGGCGAGAGGAGGTCCAAAGGGCGCCACAGCGGCAGGGCCCCGGAGCTCCCGAGGGCCACAAAAAATGTCCTCAGGGGCCGCATACGGCCCCCGGGCCTGAGGTTCCCCATCCCTGCTCTAGGTGGTGGCTAGAGATCTCCTGGTATTACAACTAGGGTTCCCATGTCCCCCCTCTCCTCCAGCGGGAGGCTTTTGGGGCAGAGCTGAGGGGATCACGCACATGCATGTGGCTGTGCCGACGTGCATCACTTCCAGTTTACGCCCAGAAGTGCCGCATCGCGAGGGGCCTTTTACCACTCAAACTCCTAGTGTAAACCGGAAGTGACATGCCACAGTGTGCAAAGTGTGACCCCTTCCTTAGCTTAAGGAGCCTTCCAACACAAGAGGCTTTTTCCCTGGCAGAAGAGCCACTTAAGCTGGAAGAGGGCTCCTTAGGTTGTAGGAAGTCTTCACACTTTGCTGAACAAGGAGCACAGGTCTATTACATCTTGGGAAATGTTGCTTAAAAAAAAGTTGCTTTAAAAAAAAACCTGGGGTTGCTAACAGCCTGGAGGGGCAAAAAAAGTGTTCTGCCCCTTTAATAAAGGCTTAATGTGCGGAAATGGGCTGGTGCAGCTTTTTGTGGCATGGAAGTAAGTAAATAACATCTGTGTGTGTGCGCGCGGGGGCACGCGCCATCAGGTCACAGCTGGCTTATGGTGACCCCATAAGGTTTTCAAGGCAAGAGACGTTCAGAGGTGATTTGCCATTGCCTGCCTCTGCATGGGCTGAGAGAGTTCTGAGAGAACTGTGACTGGCCCAAGGTCACCTAGCAGGCTTCATGTGGAGGAGTGGGGAATCGAACCCGGGTCTCCAGATTAGAGTCCGCTGCTCTTAACCACCACACCACACTGGCTCTCCCTCATCTCATTAAGCCTCTGTCAGAGGGGCAGGGCATTTTTTCCCCTCCAGATTGTTGGCAGCCCTAAAAAACCCACTTATGGTAACTTGTTACAGAAAAATTCTCCTCTTAAAGCTAGACAGCAAATAGCTGCCTGCTGCTATAATTTCTAAATATTTAATCTCATACCTGATCATACACTCCAAGCAAATTTATGACTTTGACCTATTATTATTTATTGAATAAGTTTCTGCATTGGAACGGAGTCAAATCTGATTTCCCCATATTCAACAGTATTTAATTCCATTGAGGGCATGTCCAGACAGCAGCTTCCTGGGTTCCTGGTATGGCTCTAACCTGAAGTATGAATAGTATCTCTGAGAAAAGCACGTTGCTTGTGCCAACTCCTGCTTTCACCGAAAGAGGCCACCTTGTTGGAATTCACAGCCTTCATTGGTCCCTGTCAGCCCTTTATTGGAGCAGGAGGGACCATGCTAAGTACCCCATACATCTGAACTCTGGACACTGAGAAGCCTTGAAAGAGCAGCCCCTGAAATGAAAGCTATTAACACTGTAGTCCACAGAGCTACCTGCACAAAAAGAGCACCGCTCTCTTTGCACGCTTTGGCTGCACCCTGTTTCCCCTCCATTCATATTAAGGCGGCCAATTGGATGGGGGGGAGGGGTTTCCTATCTCTTTAGTAGAGGTTTAGTGTTCATGGCATGGAGTCAAACAACAGCAGCTCAAACTGATATTAAAGGGACAGCTAGAGGGAGGTACCAATTTAAAAGCAGGCAATCCTGCCTCTTACTCATGTCACGCCCCATTCACACACATACTGCAGCTGCTCCACCTTTTCTCTCCAGTTATGCTTTTCTGTGAACACCAAGATCTGGCCACAAGGTCCCTTTAAACTGTTGAAGGCTATCCATATATGTGTAAAACGCTGTCAGGTTATAGCTGACTTATGGCGACCCCAGAGGGTTTTCAAGGCAAGTGATTAAGCAGAGGTGGTTCGTGGTTAAGAACGGTGGTTTGGAGCGGTGGAGTCTGATCTGGAGAACCGGGTTTGATTCCCCACTCCTCCACATGAGCGGCGGAGGCTAATCTGGTGAACTGGATTTGTTTCCCCACTCCTATACACGAAGCCGGCTGGGTGACCTTGGGCAAGTCACAGCTCTCTCAGCCCCACCTACCTCACAGGGTGTCTGTTGTGGGGAGGGGAAGGTGATTGTAAGCCGGTTTGATTCTCCCTTAAGTGGCAGAGAAAGTCGGCATATAAAAACCAACTCTTCTTCTTCATTGCCTTCCTCTACAAAGTCTTCCTTGGTAGTCTCCCATACAAGTACTACCCCTGCTTAGCTTTCAAGATCTGTCGAAATCAAACTATCCTATACCATTCCACATCCTAATGCCATCCCTTCTTAAACCTCACTGGATAACCTCAGCCTAAGTATCTCTTTGGCTAACCTACATCACAGCATTGTTATCATGATAAAATGAAAGGGGGCACATTACATCTTCATGGGTTAGGGTTGCCAACAATCTGAAGACAAAAACATCCCACTCCTTTAACAGAGGCATAATGAGATGTGATTTACTAAGTGATATTACTTACCTCCATGCCATGAAAAGCTTCATCTGCTCATTTCCACACATGAAAACCTTATTGAAGGAACAGAACAGTTTTTCCTCCAGTTTGTTGGCAACCCGACCCTGAGTTCATTGGAGAAAAACCAAGATTAAAAAAATGAGCAACAATAAAATAAATGCTGGTCCCCTTTGTGACATGTATTCTTCGGGCTGAGATGCCATTGTCAAGGCACTTTTTTCCCTAATGCACAAAACATTTTGGCTGGATGACAATGTTGTCGGTGCTATTGTTTCCCATTTTTGCATTTAGTTTCAAAGAATGTTCTGTACTCAGTACATACCAGGAGAACAATAATGCTCTTCCCTTCCCTACCCCTTGCCTCAATGAAACAACCAAACAACATCCTTAGGGAGGCCTGAGCCAGGAGAGAGGGTGGAATCCGTTGCCGAAATCCGATGAAGGTGGCTTCCCATTAACATGACTTGGAAATGTCTGGGCAACAACTGCAAGGGTTAATCTTGGAGAATAGTTTGACAGAGTCCCATAACTGCAGGATGTCACATGCTGGAATCCAGAACATAAAACGGAACCCAGCAGCCTGGAAAGTTGAACTACTTCTGCTGTGCATTCCTAAGCAGAACTACCCCCTTTCTAAACCCATTGAAATCAATAGGTTTAGAATAGCATAAGTCTGATTAGGATTGCAGCTAGGTGTTTTTTTTCCCCCCGCCTTAAAGAGGAAGCTCATTTAATATGAGCATGCCGACTCCCACTCTGTTTGATTCTCTAAGAGGAAAGAGAGTAGGTAGACAATGAAATTTGCAGTTCTGCCTGCTATTCCGGTGCAAACAAATCATCAGACGAATCAGATGAAGATATAGATGTGATGTTCATAGAGGAAGCAGAGGCTGAGCAGAATCTCTAATGTTTTTTTTTTAATCTTCCACTGGAGAAGGGAGCAGATAGAAACAGAAGGGGGGGAGAGAAGGAATTGCCGTTGGTGAAGGGAAGATAGATATGCTTTCCCATGCATGCCTGTGCCAAGAAGCGTGAAGAGACAAAACACCTTTTGTGTGGGTTCATTTACTATAGATCAACAGGGCATTAGCAATGCAGCAAGCTGTTTATGTAGAAAAGCAGCATGCTGTCAGATGGCGGGCAGAGTGCACACAGAGTAATCGCTATTCAGAGAAGTCACTTGGGGGAAAAACTCACCGTGCAATAACATGGGAGGAAGAAATCTGAAATGCAAAACACCAAACGTGGCAGGCGATGGAAGCGAAGCCGATCCAAATCAGTCCGACCTAGGGGGCCATTCGTCTCCGGCAAGGAAGCTCCCCACGTTCTACAGTGCACACATCAGGCTGATCAGCATCCTATACAAATTTTCAGCATGCTTGCAAATAAACCCTCTCAGCCTACAAAGGTGAAGATAAAACTGAAAGGCTGCTTATGTAACCGAGAGAGGAATGAAACTTAACGAAGCCTAGCCGTGGGGTTTGGGGAAAGAAAATGTTTCATAACATCTTATTCACAGCAGACACAGGGAAAACAAAAAGACATGTAAATCCATTTTTACTTTTGTGCCTTTATTAAACAGTCAGCATGGCTAGGGCGGTCTCCATGCCAAATACAGAGCAATTTGCGCTCTGATTTCTATCCTGAATCAATAAAGTTATGGCCTGATTCTCCCCAGTCCAGTGCGTCAATGTCATCCCCCCACCACTACCATGGGATTGGTGGGATTGGTGTGTGGGGTTCCTCAGGGGGCTATTCTCTCCCCAATGTTGTTTCATATCTACATGCACCCCTTCGCCCAACAGGTTTGGAGTTTCAGGCTGGGCTGCCATCAGTACCCTGATGATACCCAGTTACTACTGTTGATGGATGGCCAGACGCCATCCCAAATACCTTGGCCAGGTGTCTGGAGGCCATGGTGGGATGGTTTAAACCAATCCAGCTGGAACTTTATCAAAGGTGGAGGTCCTGTGGCTGGGCCAGGTTGGGGCGCCTGCTGCCGACTCTTGATGGGATGCAAATAACACCTGCACCTACTGTCAGGAGTCTAGGTGTGATACTGGATACCTCCCTATCAGTGGAGGCACAGGTCACACACATAGCCAAGGCAGCGTTTTCCCATCTGCGCCAGGCTAAGCAGCTGATCCCCTACCTGTCCCGTCAGGACCTAGCCGCAGTGATCCACACAACGGTCACTTCCAGGCTAGACTACTGTAACTCTGTGCAGAAATTATCCTTGGACCTGCTCTGAAAACTTCAACTGGTCCAGAACGCAGCAGTAAGGGTTCTTATAGGAACCCCTTGGAGAGCACATATCCAATCGGTGCGCTGCCAGCTGCACTGACTCCAGACTGAATACCGATCAAATTCAAGGTTTTAGTATTGACCTTTAAAGCCCTAAATGGTCTGGTACCATCATACCTGAGGGACAGCTTCTCCAGATACACCCCTCAGAGAGCATTACACTCATCCAATAACAACTTGTTGGTGGTCGCCAGCCCGAGAAATGTCCGGCTGTCCTCGACAAGCCTAGTAGAACTCTCTGAGACCCAAGCCCTGCGGGGCTTAGCTCAGTTCTGCAGGGCCTGCAAGATGGAGATGTTCCGCCAGGCCTATGGTTGAGGACATCAATGGTTTCCATGAAACCTGGCCTCCCTGCTCCTGTTCTTTATGTGTTATAACCTGTTCCTTCTTGCCCACCTGCCTCCTTTTTCCTGACTGAAGGGTTTACTGATATTCTGACTGGCACCTTTAGATTTTGGAATGTATGATTTGGATATTTTATTAGAAATTGTAATGATAAATTATATATTATGTATTATCTTTAAATCAAACTGTATTATGATTTAAAATACTGTCGAAGGCTTTCACGGTCAGAGTTCATTGGTTCTTGTAGGTTATCCGGGCTGTGTAACCGTGGTCTTGGTATTTTCTTTCCTCACGTTTCGCCAGTGTTACTCCTCCGAAGATGCCTGCCACAGCTGCTGACAAAATGTCAGGAAAGAAAATACCAAGACCATGGTCACACAGCCCGGATAACCTACAAGAACCAATGTATTATGATTGTACTATGATGGTTGCAAGCCGCCCCAAGCCTGGCATCGGATGGAGAGGGGAAAGATAAAAATCTAAATAATAATAATAACAATCATCATCATCATCATCATCTCTTCACTCCAGGCACAAATACATTTATATCTTTGCTGTATAACATACATTAAACTTCATTCTAAAAACCAGGACAGCGTTCAGAATGTTAGCCCCCCTATCTGTCCCAGCACCCCGGTATATCATAATGGCATATGGGATCAGAGCTAACAGGAAATGGCAGGGCACTGCTACTCCAAGGTGAACCAAAGATTCCAGAGCTCTGGAAGCCACCTTGGGACCTGTGTAAAGGCTTTATTTGCTGTAAGACAGATATGGGATGTTTACATTTCCTCTGGGCTTCAAGGTGGGGCAGACTGCAAGGCAATGGGGAGTACCCCAGCCTCCCCTTGCATGTGTAAGGAAGTGCCCAGAGCAGGCACTTAGCATACTGATAGCCAGTATCTTTAATTCTGTCAGCAATCAGAAACTATTCTTCTAACTCTAACTAGCCTGTTCTACATATCTCATTTACCCTAATATCTCATTAACTGTCCTCTCCTCCCTTCCTGGGAGAACTAACATACTTTCCCATATCTAAAATTATATACCTGTATTTAATCAAGCAAATTTAGGTTTTCTTCTCCATTGCCTCTTCCTTCTGTTCTTTCATACTCTAATACTTAAACCACACAAGGAGTAATTAAACTTTTGTCCCTGGCAGAACTCAACTGTGTCGCCAGTTAGCATAAAGCCCCAAGACTCGTTTATGGGTATACATAATGTGTGTGTGTAAAGTGCTGTCAAGTCGCAGCCGACTTATGGCAACCCCTTTTTGGGGTTTTCATGGCAAGAGACTAACAGAGGTGGTTTGCCAGTACCTTCCTCTGCACAGCAACCCTGATATTCCTTGGTGGTCTCTCATCCAAATACTAACCAGGGCTGACCCTGCTTAGCTTCTGAGATCTGACGAGATCAGGCTAGCCTGGGCCATCCAGGTCACATACTACCCAAGTCATAATCCAAACATGTGCATGTCTTTTCTGGATCCAACACACACACACCATGCTTGCGTGTATGGACTTTCTCTCCAAGAGACGCAGGTCATTTCTCTGCCTCAGAGCTGCTGTCTTGGACATTGCTACCCTACAGGAAAGGTGAATATCACTCTTCAATTACTTTTTATCATTGTGTCCACCCCCTCCTCTCTTTTATTTCTTAGGCTCTTGTATGCCTTGGGTATATGATTCTGGTTTCATACGTATGTGTGTTTAAAATGTTATTTCCAATAAATTTCTTAAAATTCACAAAAACATTTCTTATTTGAAACAAAGGGTATTTTTCACTGGTAAGGTATCACCGTAAAAGGTGGAATAAAAGATCCCATACCCCTCTCCTCTCACTCAAGCAGTCTCAAAGCTAATTCCCCCATCTAGAAGTGAGACTAGCTGTAAGGGGTAACAAGAACTAGCTGAACACATGCCATTAGAACCCCAGCAACCCATTCACAATGCTTCAGCACGCTCCCATAAAACTTCGTCATCCCTAGTGATGTGCTGATCTTCAGGGTTACCAGCAATCTGTCCTGGAATGAGCATACCGTGTCTCAAACAAACTTCAGGTGCTGGGTCATTCTTGGAATCTTCTAAATGCTGGATTCCATTATTGCCTCTTCATGGAAAACTATTGGATGTGTCAGAGATGACAACTGTACAGTCTTCAGAGAGAGTAGCTACCAAATTTCCCTGCTGAGCTGATTAAGCAGAATGGAAGATTGAAGGGGGAGGGATTCAAATATTGCTAAACAAAAAGATTAATGTAAGTCCGTGGCATTCCTTTCATGTAGCATTCCTCCCGTTGATTCCTCATAAACATGTGGCACCTTTTCTCCAGGTAGCCTGGCTCTTGAATATATTTTTTTGGGGGGTGGGGGCTTTCCTCTGATTTGAGGAAACATACTTCATGCATGACCAATTCATACCAATGGCTAAATAAAGGGAAAGGGTTGTTACTTAAATGGGAAATCATTGTTGGCCCGAGTTTAAGCTTGCTGCTACAGTTAGTTGCATTTTCAAAATGGCAAGAAAAAATGTTAAATTTCCTCCTTCAAAGAACAATAGATGCCTAGGAACTAATACTCTGGGATCTAGCTTTAACGATAATTCCTTATTCCAGCTAATAAGCAAGGAATTAAAATCTTTCTATTGCTAATAATGGTGTATATACTAAGTGGACCTGTGGCATGAGGAAAACAAAACCAGAGTAAATCAAGACGCTTGTAGCAATACACCCACACACCAACATGAGGAGTAATTAATTAATGAGAGCTATGATATGGGTTTTTTTTACTCACATTAATTATTTTCTCACACAAGAGCCTTGGAATTAGTGGAACGTCTTAGGGAACTGACATTTGCCAGCTCGTGACTGAAATCCTCTTGTCCTAAACATTACATAGTAGACAAAATTGCTTCAATATTCACTGTGGTTAATTTGGAAATACAAAAGGATCAAGACAAGACCTTTGCTGATCATCTAGTACTATCACTAAATTCACCCACATTTTTTAAAAAATGTGAATGTAATATGGCAACAGTATCCGGATTAATTTAACACAATACAGTGCAATCCTATGCAGAGTTACTCTGGTCTAAATTTATGAACTTAGAATGGTGTACCTTCTATACTCCTGAAGAATCCTTCACAATCGCACCTGGGGAAATTTACAATGCATGACACGGGGTGTGAGGTGGAAATACTACAGCATGGCTTTCACAATATTTAGGTCTTTGGGTAAAAACACCTAGGCTGTTACCGCACTAGGTATTCCCAGCGATGTATTAAGAGTTTGAAAATGTTATAAAAACATCGCTTTAAAAGGGTTTTTGGATGCCACGGCTAAAAAATGGTTGGAAGACGTCTTCACAGCTACAGGGGCCAAACAAAGTGCGAACAGTATTTTTTATAACAGTTTCAAACTCTTAATACATCGCTGGGAATACCTAGTGCGGTAACAGCCCTAGAATGAGGATGTCAAGAGAAGCGTGTGAGAGTTTGAGGTGCAGCTGTCAGTTTCAATATGCAAAGATTTCATCCAGAGTAATTCCAAGGAGCAAGCCAGGGCAAGGCACGGCAAGGTGGCAAAGCAAGGTGTGAGATCAAATAAGGCAAAATCAGTGGGCCAGTAACAGTTTGCCGCTTACGTCAGAGAGCTCGCTCTGAGTGACCTAGAATGCTAAAGAGCCAAGGTAAGCTAATCAGGATGGAGCTTGCAGTCCCCTGCTTAGGCTCAGCCCCAGAATAACTGTGGGAGCTGCTAAAGCTACTATTTCATCCGGCTCGACAACGTGAGCATCTGGCAACAAAGCACCCCACAGATCCTGCTGCCAGTCCAGGCCAGGGGCTGTTTTGCGTCACAAAGCCTGGCAGCAAATATCCAATGAGCAGGGTTTCTGACAAAATGCTGTACAATTTAGCATTCCTCCCCCCGCACGCACACAATTTTGTCCAGCTGCCCTTATGTTCCTGCTTATTACTAGTTTTTTTCCTAAAGTTGCCATAACAAAGTTGCCTACAATTTTTTTGTACAGTGTGCCCGCCAACAAATGTGTCCAGCTGTACACATGCAGGAGAGAGAGAAGCTAAGGGAAGTGTCACTGGGGAACATGCGATGGATCCACAGAAGAGACTGGATCATCACCTAAACCTTTCAATGGATTCTCAGCAGCAGAACTGTAAGCAAAAAAGGGGAATTAGACGCATGATTCAGACGTTGCTATCTTGTTGACATAAGCACATATCACCTCTCTCCCCCCCGCCGCAAATATCTCCGCCTCCTTACAACTACTGGCCATAGTCAGGCTTTTACATTAGGCGGACATGGGGCCTTAATGCATGGCCATTTTGTCCTTCGGTTCTCCCGAGAATGCAGCGAATCTCCAAAAGCAACACACATGGTCGCTACATGAAAACGGGATCAATCCACTTCATTCTGAAACTGCCACATGTTTTTCAATCCCCGTGTTACCGCGATTTAAAAATGAAGATTCGCTCTATTAGCGAGTGCTCGCCCGAGCGTTTCAGTACCCGGGATGACCCCGCCCCCGGAGAAGACCTGGCCTTGGCAGCAGTAGCATCCGCAGCTGCAGAACTGTTCCGCCCCTTCCACCCCGTGCCCCTCTCTCTCCCTCTCCTGCGCCCTCCTCTGCCTTCCTCCTCCCTGCTTCTCCAAGCACCTTCCAGAAAGCCCAGCACAGAACCCCATTGTCAGAGGGAGAGCCACGGTGCTGGCGCCTTCCAGCGCTGGCACTGCACACTTCCCCAGTTGCCACCGCCTCCACCCACCGCACTCTTCCAGCCCCCGCCACCTCCACCCATCAGAGGCAGAGCGGCCTAATGTGGCTCCTTCAGGCCCCCTTTTTCGACAGCCTCTCAGCAGAATCCCCACCTGCCTCTGGAACCAACGTGGGATTTTAAAACGTGGGACAGCACAGGGATAAATGGAAGCAAACTAAGCCATGCATTAATGGCCTCAATGTCCTGACAACTGCAGAGCTCAGGGGGCACTTCACTGAAACTCCATATTCTGGCCTCTATTGCTGCGCTTTGTCTGGAGTAACAGAGACCTTACTTCATTTCATCTTATTCTGTGATCAATGGACCCCACTCAGGGACCTCTGCATTATACCTATCCTGAGTAAATATCATCTCCCTGTTGAATCTTGTGCGATCTCTTTCTTGATGGCAGACACCAATCCAGAAATAAAGCGTTCTGCTGCCCAATTCTTAGCACTTGTGGTTTCTTTATGCCATTGCAGAGATGGGTTTTAATTTGCCGTGCCGTATTTTACTGCTTCGCGTTTTATCTTGTTTCTGTTTTGACTTTGCCCAAGACCTTCAGTCAGAGGAGCAAATTAATAAAGGAACAAGTAATTTCAAAATACATTTCAGCTATTTCCTCTTGCTGACTATGAGGAGCCCCACACAATGTGGAAAAAGATTGTTGTGCACAGTCTGTTGTTACTCAAGTGTTTCCCATAATGAACACATAAAGTATACATGATATATAACACACCAGCTCAGTCTGAAATCCTAATGCACAAATCTTTAATGATATGGGCATGTCATCTACAATGTACATGTTTGCTGTGAGAAGCAAAGGTATAATACCAGCAGTCACATAAGAACTGTGTTTGCTGCATAATTTACTGTACTGACCAAAGCTGGGCTAAGCTATAGCCTCCAGAGATAGTGCTTCTGCTGTAGTTTATGTGGCCATTGGTCTTAACATTAGCCCCAAAACCCCTTATCTTGCCAGACTCCCTTAGTCTCTGATGCACTCCCTAATTTTACATCAATTACACATTAATTACATCAAATTACATCAAAGAAAAGGTTGAAGTGACTTCATAGGTACTTATCCCTGGAGAACAGGCTCTCAATAGGCCCATTTTGCCTCTAAACACTTTACATGTCTCTCATCTCATGTGCCCTGCTGGATATCTTTAAACCCACTCTCCTCGTAGTTAAAAAGAACATAATGAGATTAGATTGAGAGCTTGCAAATCAACAGTTTCTCAATGAGTTTTCTAAATTCTAATTAGAATAATGTCGTTGTTATTAGGGTTCCATTCTTCTAATAAGCGAGGAATGTGATTATTTTACTTTCCACATCAGCAAGATAATTAACTTCTTTCAGCATATATTTCACAATGGCAACAATTAAAATTATAATAATTAAAGAGTTACAGAGTATATTCACACAAAATTTTCCACAGCATCACTTTTAAAAAATGATTCCAATTAATAAAAAGTAACCAAGAGGGAACTGATGCCATATCGAGGTAGATGTTAACCCAGCAAGGAATTACTGATGACTTTGATGGACATTTCTTTGTCAGCTTTTCATTAGGGCTCAGATAATAGCTAGAAATGACATTACCCTGACACAGGTGTAAGTAAGCAATAGTGGCACTGTAAGAAGAAATACACCCTGACCTGGATGGCCCAGGCTAGCCTGATCTCGTCAGATCTCAGAAGCTAAGAAGGGTTAGCCCTGATTAGTATTTGGATGGGAGACCACCAAGGAAGTCCAGGGTTGCTATACAGAGGAAGGCACTGGCAAACCACCTCTGTTAGTCTCTTGCCTTGAAAACCCCATAAGGGGTTGCCATAAGCCGGCTGCGACCTGATGGCGCTTTACACACACACAAAAGAAGAAACACAACTTTTCAACTGGATCATTTTAAAAGTGAATGTGCTATAACAAATTAATCCCAGTGTGACACCCATGAGCACCAATGCATTTCCAGTGGCCACTTTCTTCTTCCCCCAAGCAAATCCTGATTTTCCTCTGCCTTTTTGGAGCGGGAGTTGCTTCAGAACAGCCCTGGAGACATTGGTTGTAATCCTAAGAACACTTTCATGGAAGTAAGTCCTATTGAATAAAATGGGACATATTTCTGAGTAGACCTGCTTAGGGTTGCTCCCCTTATCACCTTTGTGTTTTTAGGGAGCACCCCATTCAGAAATAGCTGCCTCCATTGCAGAAGGATACTTGGCTTGGAACTGCCCAATGGCTTGTGGTAAGCTGCACACACCTTGACAGTCATACCTGCTTTGCAGTAGAGCATCCTCAGAATACACAGTTCTCCGTGGCTGTCACAAGCACACAATGGAAATAAACCAGAAATAAAAGGTTGGGAGGCTTTGTTTCAGACAAACCAGATCATGGGCAGATAGCCAATTCCAGTCTTTAATTGGCACTAGCAAATAGAAAAAGTGAATTAACTCCAAACTCTATTGCAGTTTGTTATTGACTTTTAACCAAACCAAATTTTACTCATTGAGTTTTATGGATGTTGGACATTATTCTTATCTATTATTGCTAACTTGTTCAGTGGAGGCCCAACTATTTTCATTTACTTATTTTACAAAATTATTGACATTCAGGCACCACCACCCCTTTTTGTAAATGATCTTTCCAGAAATGACTCTATTGGTTGGCTTCCAAAGAAGGACAAGTGCACTGTTGAAGCTCCTTTGTATATATATTGAAGCAACTGGTCATTATGTTCTTTCCCACATGATGCTCCTGCAGAAGCACCAAAAGCTATTCAAGGACAAGCCTTGGAACTTCAGTAGGGCTTTTCAAAGGTACAAGGTGTTGTGGTAGGACTGAAAGGAGCCTGCTAAGCCCAAGTAAATAGGCAGAACACTTAACTGCATCGTGTATATGGATCCTGGCCAATATTCTGAAGGCGGCCATTGAAACAATTCCACCTAATTGTTCTGTTCATCACTGTTCCTTCCCTACTTTGATTTCAAAAGCTGATTCATGCAGAGATAATTTAGGACATTACAATAAATACTAAAATGTTTCTAGATGGAAAGGGGCAGCAAAAGTATCTGCAATGTTCGGATGATACCCCCGACAAATTTGTGGTACATGTTCAGATAAGAAAAATCTGGTGGGAATGTTCTGGCAGTCTCCCAAGAAGATACATTTATGAATCTATACACAAAACCTTGTAATGCACTTGCATTTCCCCAGGACTATGGAAATAAAAAATGATTCCATAACAGTTCTGTTTCTGCATAATCACATGGAAGACCTAAGCAGCAAAGGGGTTCAAAAAGTGATCACAATAAGGTAGAATGAAATATAGACAGAAGTCTATTAACATCTTTTAGGATTCTTATCATGAAGCAAAACTGTGAATTAATGGACATCATTTTGTATATCACCACTATACCCTGGACTGTAAACATTTTTGTAGGTCCAGCTCTATTTTGGCAGATAAATCTTTCTAGATAGCCAGGGAACAATCTGGTACTCAATAGGTAGGACAGTGCCCTAAGAGTTAACCAGGAATGATTCATGGGTAACTCAGGGCAGAGTGTGCTGTGGTTGTTAGAGCACTGGAGAAGGACCTGGAATACCTGGGTTCAAGTCCCTATTCTACCATGAAGCTCACTAGGTGATCGTGGGCCAGACATGTCAGCCTGTCCTACCTCATAAGGTTGTTGTGAGGGCAAAATGGGAGAAGAACTATGTATGCCATACTGATCTTCTTGAAGGAGGAGGTGACAATAGTTAGATAACAGTAAGGCTTTGAGAACTGTTAGGACTTGCATCTAAAAAAAAGAAGCCAGAAAAACTGTAGCAGAGCTGGGTGAATTAGCAATGTTCACCTTGAATTTAATTTTCTTTATAGTTTAGCAGCTCAAGTTGTCTGCTGAAGCACATCTCAGCAGAAATCTGATCTGAGAACTTCTTACGGCTAGCAGGTTTCAAATGAGAAAATGCCACTCTCTTTCTAGAGTACCACATATGCAGGCAAGCATTCACTCTTCATCTCCAAGGGCTTGCCTTCCATACCTTTAGGGCAAAAGTTCCCAAGTGAATTTGTTGTGATTAGACTCTTTCAATGGATTGTAGATATGGAATTTCTGTCCATCAGGATATGACTATCCGGAGAGATCCCCTGAAAAGAGGTCTGTATCCACAAAGAGTTGGTGCTGTGAAGATTCCTCTTCCAGAGGAGTTCTTCCTCTTATACTGCAAGCAACTGGGACCAATGAGATGGTGCTACAGGCAGGAGGGGGTGTACTCTAGGGTCAGTCCCGACAACCAATGAGCAATCCGTGCATCTTTCAATGAGCTAAAAAGAAGTACGGTAATCTAGAATTCTATCGTGGATCCATTACATGCCTACCTTCGGCTCTCTCCCTGTAACACAAGAGTAACATCCTGGATTCTGTCTAGAGAGCTTTGAGGTGTGTTCCTTAACTGTGGCCCTTCAACACCTTACACAGCCTTTTAGAAGATAACAGTTGCCAGACCTCAAAGAAGTGTTTAAAAATGATATGTAATGACCGGAAGGACAGCGGCTTTCATACTGTTTTCACTTAGTGTTACTAAAAGTCTGCCTCTCAGATTGGTACGTAGCTGCTTGATCTCAAACTCTTTTAATGCATTCACAAGTAGCGAAGTTTCTTTTTGCAAGAAAATATGATTGATTGTTACAGTGACAGTAATTGCATTTTAGCAAAAGTAACTATTATAGTAATTTTCTCCAGGAAAGAGACATCTAACTAACTTAAAAAGCTTGTTACTTCTTAACACATTAACTCTGGCAAATTTAACACAAAAGATATTTTAAAGTGTGTAACAGTAGGCAGTCAGGTTCATTCTAAAGTCTGTTCATGTTGTGTATCCCATGGTACTCCATGCTACTGAATACCAGCTGCAACGGGCAACAGTTTTTGGTCAGTCCCACTTTTCTGCTATGCCCTCTTGGCTTCACCTCCATGCTTCTATCTACAATGGTGTCCTAATGTCTCTGGTTTTCAGCTTACTGTCTACCTAACCTTGCTTCCTTCAGCTATCCTGACTTGTGGCCAGCTTCCCTGCTTCCACAGCACTTCTCCAGAGACAGCCAGGGAGTGCAATGGGTAGGGTGTGGATGCCAGTGCTGAACAACAACTGGAGAAAATGGGAGTAGCAGAAGAGGCAAAGCATCTGTGCCATGCAGCTGTTTAGTGACTGGCTAGGATTGCCCAGTGCCAGCTGTTTCTGACAGCACCTGCAACCATACTGGATACTCCTAGCTGTGTGTGTGTGTGTAAAGTGCCTTCAAGTTGCAGCCAACTTATGGCGACTCCTTCCTACCCATCACAGTATCTCATGGGCCGCTGCAGCGCTTGTTTTCTCATTCTCTCCAGACTTTTCCTGCTCTGACACCTTGACTCTAGGGTCCCTGCCCTTATGTTTGCTTACTCCTGGAACTACTTTTCTTTTATCTTTCCAGCCTTTCCAGTGTACTTGTCTTCATTGCTCCTCTTAGACCATGAGAGCAAGATTGTAGTCAATCAAGCTGACTTCTGACGTCCTTCAGAGAAGCTGAACTGTTTATGAACATTCTGTTAACAGTTTCATACTCCCCAGCAGTTGGAAAGTTTGTCAGTCTACCACAAAACCCCAGCAACTCTTGCACTACTGCAGAATTCCTTAGCAGATTGCTCTGTAGGTGCAGATCTGCTTTTGATATGCAGATAAAAATTAATATGACAGTTCAGCATTCTGTCAGTTCTTTATTTTTGAGAATATTTCATGACATTGATTTTGTACATTCATGAAGACAATCTATACCAAGGGGGTCATTGGGAATAACAATACAAACTTACAATAGATATGATTGATGCTGTGCTTACATATTATTTTGTGACATCCCCGTATATAGGAAGAGGTTGGCACAACATTTGGCATATTACTTCATTCCTTTTTCCCTTTTGCATGACCTTCAACCTTGGTCTCAGGCAAGAGTATAAGAGAAAGTTAACAATATCGAGGAAAGTATATAATCATACAGCACGGATATAGCAGCTTGTCATATATGGACAGTTATCCAAGTGATGGACTACACAGTACATCATAATAATGTTCATAAGATAGTAATGAAGGTGCATTAGCATTTAATTCCATGTATTGCTTCAAGACATCACCTGAATACTAATTAGGAACTAAGCCACTAGAAAGTATATGATGCTGCACATCTTGAGACAATCTTTCCTCGCTGCATTGTGGAAACATCAATAATACAATTTGCAAGACAAGGATATGATAATTTGCTTTTAAAACTGAAATTACTATCAGAGGTGGTGTAGATGGATATGTAGATTGCTTTTCATTTTGGACAAGGTGCCATAATGATAATAATAATAATTGTGTAGATATTAGCATCTGCTTTGATTGTGATAGAACAAACTTTAACAAAATCAGGCTTAAAAAGGGCTAATTCTTTCGGCCACAATCTAAGCCACTTTGAGTCCCCATTGAGGAAAAAGGTGGGGTATAAATGAAGCAAATGAATAAATAATGTCTTCAGTAACCCTTTTTACTAATCACGAATCCCAGGCAAGAGGACCAACAGGTCAACCACTATCATAAAGGAGGTTACTTTGTCACTTGTTGGTAGATGTCTCCTAGTTGTTACTAGGGGGGCCTTATTCAGTTTACATCTGGTTTATAAGCTAGCCCTTCATTTAGACTCTGCTGACCTAGCCACATTGAGCCATACTATTGTAACCTCTTGATTGGACTACTCTATCACACTCTGTGTAGGACTGCCTTTGAAGGTGTCCCAGAAGCTTCAACTGGTACAAAAAGACTTGTATCTGGGGTCAGCCATGCAGAAGATATATAAATCCAGTGCTGTATTAATTGCACTGGCTACCTATTTGCTTCCAGGTGCAATTCAAAATGCCTATTACCTTTAAAGCCCTTGTTGGTCTAGGTCCTCATATTTATTGAATTGCAACTCCTAGTATATTCCCATGTATAAGCTACGATCTTCAAACGGGCTGCTCTGTGTGGTATCCTCACTTAGGACCATCCATGTGATAACAGTTAGGCCATGAGCCTTTTCTGTTATGGGTTCAGTCCTCTAGAATGGTTTACCAGTGTGGGTGCAGAGTTCACTTTAACTCGCTGCATTCAGAAAGGCACGTTAGACAGTTTTAATTATTTTTATTTTATTATATTTCTATCCCCCCTTTCCCTTCACCCACTGAGGCAGGGCTCAGGGCAGCATACAACATGAAGATAAAAACAGTTTCGTGACAATTTACAATATAAATATGGTAAAAAAAAAAAACCACTTACATAAAATCATACCGTTAAGTCTAAAATATGGCGCCTAAAATGATAACCCCGCAAAACTAAAACAATATCTAGATCAAATATTCTAAATAGTATGGGGAGAGAAAACCCACATACGCAGCCTGGTTGAAAGCAAAAGAGGGGACTGGAAAGAAGAGCTGAAGAAAAAGAAGAGGAGCAGGAGGGAGGTTCAAAATCCAGGCTAGCAGTTAAAATCATTATAGATATAAACTGTTGCTGTCCTCAACCGTAGGCCTGCCGGAATATCTCTGTCTTACAGACCATTTGGAACTGAGAGACAGCAGTTGGGGCCAAGGTCTCCTTAGGCAGAGAGTTCCACCAGGTAGGGGCCATAGCTTAAAAGGCTGTGGCTCTGGTCGAGGACAACCGGATGGACTTTGGGCCAAGGATTGTGTGCATAAAGTAGGGTTGCCAGGTGCCCGGTGGTGGCGGGTAAAATCCCGCCAATCCACCGGGTTGCCCGCCAGCCAGCTGAGGGCCAGCAGGCTCAGCAGGCCCGTGAGCGCACATGCTCCGCAAGTGTCACTTCCGGGTTTACCCGGAAACCATAGAGTTTCGGCCGGGATTGCTAGAGCGTCCGCGTCGCTTTGAGGTAGACCCGGAAGTGACACAGGCATGTTGCACGGGGTGCGCGTGCATGCCACGCCAGGTGCGCGTGCACCGCGCACGTCCGCCACAGCGCCGCAAAGCTCCCACCGGTGGAGCTGCGGGGCCTGGGAAGCCTAGCGTAAAGTCCTGTCAAGTCACAGCTGAATTATGGCAACGCCATATGTTTTTTAAGGCATGAGACTTTCAGAGGTGGTTTACCATTGCCTGCCTCTGCCTGTGCTGAGAGTTCTGAGAGAACTGTGACTGGCTCAGGGTCACCCAGCAGGCTTCATGTGGAGGAGTGGGGAATCAAACCCGGTTCTCCAGATTAGAGTCCATCTTTCTTAACCACTACACCCCACTGGCTCTAAGGATTTCCCAAGGATTACCAGGAGATTGTCCGAAGAAGAGCTCAAGGCTCTCTGGAGGATATAACAGGAGTTAGCGTTCGGAGAGTGTTTCGTGGAGGGCAAACTGTTTTGCCAGATTTGGTCACGTTTTCTACCTGTCTGTTGTTTTTATCTTGTTAACGGACAGTTATTTTGTTTTTGGGTCCTTGCAACTTGTTGCTTTGTTAGCCACCTTGAGTCTAAGGAGATAATGCCACTATGAAGAACTGCTGAATTCCAGAGAGCTGTTCTGGCCTTGGAGCCACTTGATTGACAGCTGTAGGATTCTGGGAGTGGCCATTGGAACTGTCACAGTTCAGAAATGAAAGAGTGAGCGGAGAGTCAGCTAAGCACAGTCAGAGCTTGAAGCAGCTAGGTAGAGCTAGGAGCTGTCCGGAGAGGATTTTCTCCTTAGGTGTTTAAATCAAAGGAACACTGTTTGAGTTGTCTGATCAGGATAGGGTCAGCAACTGGGTTTTGAGTAGGACTATATCCCTAAGCGTGCCCTGACCTGGATGGCCCAGGCTAGCCTGGTCTCATCAGATCTCAGAAGCTAAGCAGGGTCGGCCCTGGTTAGTATTTGGATGGGAGACCACCAAGGAAGTCCAGGGTTGCTGTGCATTGGAAGGCACTGGCAAACCACCTCTGTTAGTCTCTTGCCATGAAACCCCCCCAAAAAGGGGTCGCCATAAGTCGGCTGCGACTTGACGGCACTTTACACACACATATCCCTAAGCGTGGGGAGTGAATCTTAGCAATTAAAGTGGGAAACAGCTCTGAAGATCGCTAAACTAGAGAGGGAAATCACTCTGGTGAAGTGAGGAAAGGGTTTAGGAGAAATATCTCTGGAGTCAAGAGGGACCCCAGTCCAGGTTAAGGAATAAACTGGTCAAGTGTTGTTGTTTTTTAACTGTTCCTAACTCCTATAACTGAAGAAACATTGTCTTTTAAGTAAATTTAAGTGAAAACTCAACAACTGTCAACTAGAGAAAGCCTCCTCAGTGTGAAACCACTTGCATAAGAAGTGCCTACTCTTTATTCACTGGTGGCCAGCCCAATACCTTTTTTGAAGCCTAATTGCCTGTTCCAAACCTCATCATACATTGCTATTGTAAATAAAATCTGTTGTAAATTAAAATTTTACCTCACGAAGCCTCTCATGTGCCATCAATTTCTGATGGTCTTATGATTTTTCAAAAATCAATCTCTCCCTCGATCTGTGACAGCCACCATAGTTTCAACAAGTTGTGGGTGATGAAAAACACAGTAACATTTGAGTCAGTTGTATTTGCTTGGAACCTCAAGCAATGGGGAGGAAAAAAAAAACATTTTATCTGAATGCATTTACTGGAGCCCTCTTTCAGATGTTCTAAGGGAGTACAATAAATGCTTGTAGAAAAGAGCAGGGTTGCAGCAGTACATTGTTCACTGAAACACAGGCATAGAATATACTTGCATACACAATTGTCCATGCAGCTCTCGCCAAAAGATTGGGGACCCTATTCTACATATATGATCGAATAAATGCACAGGTCGGAGTAGATAGGTTGGTGCCACCACAATTCGTACGTATGTTCATTTTGCTTCATTTGAACATCTAAAATGTGTATTACCGGTAAATGAAGATCTGGAAAGTGATTCACTTCTCACCTGGAAAACTGTGCTCAGTCCCATCTCTTGAATAAAAAGAAACTTTAAAATGTTTCAGGGCTGATAATGCTGTTTTATTATATCTATATAGTTCCTGTTGCATAAGCTGAAACAAAAGCGATCTTTATCTCTGTAGAACGTTTCCTGAATAAATGATTGTTTTTTAGATAGCAGCGGCTGCCTGTAAGTTTCTTCAGCTAATTGACTGTGTAGAAGTCATTCATTTTCCTGAATATTATCTTTGCTTCTTTTACTTTAATAACCGAGCAAAACAGGCAATTTTTAAATTTGACAACGTCTAAATTATTGTCTGACAGAACCAGTATCCTAAATCTAAAACAGAAGGAAAATAATTCAGCTTTAAAGAATTCATCTTGTGCATTAAATCACTGAAACATGTCATTTGTCAAATGGGAATCATGGAAGTATGTTAACTTAGAAGTGTACATTAAACGGCAACCTTAGACAGTTTGACATTCCTTTACTTGCTTTGCTGGTCCCTCTAACTTTGCTACATCACACACAGGACCAGCATCAAGGGTCAGCATTGGTTGGACACCTAACAAGGTCTGTGGCCTAACAGTGAGCCCACTGCTGACCAGAGATATTTGGCCCATCTGCTTCCGCCAAAAATGTGAGACCACCCCTGTAACAATATGCCATTTTATGCTGAGGTACTTGAAGAGAGAGGAGTGCAACTTTTCCCCACTGCTATCAAGCCTTGCCAGAACCAATGGGTTTTGTAGGAACAGGTCATCAGATATTTCTGGCATATAAAACATGCATCAACGCTCGCCTGTCTAGGCTAAAGAGTTTATCAAATGGCACATGGCCCAGGTGGCCACCATACACATTTTTAGCTGGGTGAGCAACTGCTCAGATGGAATGAACTCTTCAAACTCTGGGAATCTCTCTCCTGAGAGCTGCCTAATCTTCTCTAATACTCTTTAATCCACCTTGATATTGAAACACTAGACACTGTGGCACCCTTCTTCTGATTGCCAAATAAGACGAATAGTTGTCTAAATGACTGACTGATTCTATTCTCTTAAGATAAGTCTCAACAGGCTATGTCAAACATTGTCCAGTTGAACTTCTCCCTCTCTGACACATGCACACACATTTGGACTGAGAAACCAAAGGAGATTTTTGATGCAAGTGTATATCTGTCACTAGCATTAAGACAAATGCCATCAGTGGGCCAAGACTTGGCCTAGAGACACAGCTAATTTCTGCCAAGGAAAAGAAAGATCTTGTCAGTTAAAAGAGAATATGTAGTTGTGAGTTTAGTGGTGTAGTCAAAGGATGAAACTGCACTGTCCTTCTGAATTTATTTTATTTACACTGTGGGTAGTCAACTAGCAGCCGTATCCCTGGATCCAGCCTCTAAAGTATTTTTTCTGGCCTAGGATGGCCCTACCCAATTTCATTCTGTGTGTGGTAAAATGTTTGCCCCTAGTGACACACATAAGGCAAATAATAATAATAATAATAATAACAATTGAATGATAAAACAACAACAATTGAATGATAAAATACTCCACATTTGTAATCTAGATGAGTGTAAAGGGTCAGCATGGTATGGCATTTTCAGAGACCCTCAGCATACTGGAAGGTCCATGACTGACTAGAGATGCTTGGCCTGTTCGCTCTGACCAAGAAATGGAAGATTATTCCAGAGGCCCCTTCAGCATCATAGGAACTTCTGAAGGCAATCTTCCATTTTTCAATGGGAAACCTGCTGGGATGAGCATGAAAATGGAAAACAGCTCCATCAGGCAACATCACAACAATCTCTGGGGGTGATCGCCCAGTTCCTGATGGGAAAGGCATTTGGAGGTGCAAGTAGAATGGAACTCTATCAAGACCTCAGTGGTGCCAGAAAAGCTAGAGAGACAGCAAAAGAATCAAAGCCAGCATAGTGTAGTGGTTAAGAGAGGCAAACTCTGATCTGGAGAACCGGGTTCAACACCCACTCCTCCACATGAAGCCAGCTGGGTGACCTTGGGCCAGTCACACTTCTCTCAGAACCCTCTCAGCCCCACCTACCTCAAAAGTGCCTGTTGGGGGGGGGAGGCGATGATAAGCCATTCTGAGACTCTTTACGGTAGAGAAAAGCCAACTCTTCTTCATTTCTTCCAGAAAAAAATGGAAGAATGCTCTTAAGGCCCAGGGGTGGATATCACCTTTGAGCCTCCAGGGCATTCTCCCATTTCCTGGGCAGAAAGATGCTGGAAGGAGCAGAGCAGTGACTGGGTCCCTTTATCCAAGCTAGTGTTGAACTCAGAGAGGGAGGGAGACAGAATATTGGGCGGAGGGAGAGAGACATGGTGTGCAGGATTCATTCATAGTTTGTCTTTCTTGCAGAGACTCAAGGTGGATTACAAAAATGTTTAAAAATGCAATACAAAGAATACAATGCATTCAATAAACAACACAATAGAATGGAATCACACAATTAGAAAACAATGCAGTAACACAGAATATTACTGTGAAGAATATTACTGCAAGAATCAAGGAAGTTGTTTATGACCAACATATTACCGTTCTGAAACCAAGTTTGCCTGTTTAAATTCTCATCCTACGTTGCTGTTATCAATAAAATCTGTTGTTTTGAACTTTTACCTCACCAAGCCTTTGTGTGCCATCAGTTTCTGACAGACACAATTTTGTTGGAAGATCATTCTCACCCTCAGTTTGTGACAACTACATATATGAAACAATGCAATAGGACTGCTTTACATGTCCAACTCCTGGACTTCCATCTAGATAACTGAATGCTCAACATAACCCAAGAATATAGAATTTAACCATTCTCAACTTATTACCACTTGAAAAGACTTGGCTTGTATGTTAAACACTTGTATGTTAAAGATTTACACAGTATGGGGTACTTGCTTTGTTGCTTATTCCTGAGTCTTGTGTGTAGTTCTTTCCACTTGCACACATTGCTTTATGGCAACTTTCTTGGGCCATTTCTCAGCAGCAGATACAGAGCAGGGCTTTGTCTGTTTATCACCTTCCGATGCTGACCTTTTTCAAAAGTCATCCCTTTCTAGAACTGCATTACAGCAGCTGAACAGGAAATTTAACAAAAGCAAAGAAGAAGCCTTTATTTATTTGTTTAGTTATCTGAAATATTTATATGGCAGCATTTTGCCCCAAGAGCAGTAAAAGGAGCAAGGTTGAGTAGAGCAGGAACTAGTATGTGCTTCACTCTCTTGTATGTCAACTGTGATGACAAAATCCTTGAATCAATACATATTGATTTTATTGGACTGTAAACTCAAATGGTACTACTGTGTGGTCCCTCCTATCCACCCTTGAGATACCTAACAGTGTATGTCAAAGACCCCAACAATCCAGATTACCTACATAAAAGCCACAAGAAGCACGATGTATTGGATCATCCCTAAAAATCTGAAACTTGCCAGCCACTCAGCAGTAACATACCCAGTAACCCAGAAGTCTAGGTACACAGACTAGTCAGATTCTTAATGCTTTTACCAGCCAATTGACTGGAAGTGGGTAGGCCTGAAGGGCTTTAAGATTGTTTGATTTGCTCAGCTGAATCTGCTCACCTGGTTGAAACCAGATGGCTCAAACTTGTGCTGCACTAGGCAGCCAATGCCCTTTTCCTTGGAGCTTACATACTGCCAAGTCACAATGTAGAGTGTGGCAAACTGAGGCTGTAATTCTAGGCACCATGCCTGATCCAGCACCTCTACACAATTCATATCTGGGCTACATAACAAAACTGGCAGGCCTAGGAACACTTTCCTGTGACTAGACTCCATTTAATAATAGTTATTTACTTACTTTATTTATATCCCGCCTTTCTCCCCGATGGGGACCCAAAGCAGCTTACATCGTTCTCCTGTCCTCCATTTTATCCTCACAAGAATCCTGTGAGGTACATTAGGCTGAGAATGTTTGAATGGCCGAAGGTCACCTAGTAAGTTTCCACGACATAAGTGGGGATTCGAAGCTGGGTCTCCCAGATCCTGTCTAACACTTTAACCACTATACCACAGTGGCTCTCACATGCTGCTTGCATCTGAGTAGACCTGCTCCTGAAGTGACTATTCACACATATAATTGTTCCAGAATCGCACACCACAATACAAGCCACAACAGTGGTCCTAAGAACTATTCTTGGGCTTGAGAGGTAGCAAAAAGTAATGTAAAGTGACTGGGGCCAGAATAGGGTTGCCAGGTCCCTCTTCGCCACTGGTGGGAGGTTTTGGGGGCAGAGCCTGAAGAGGGTGGGGTTTGGGGAGGGGAGGGACTTCAATGCCATAGAGTCCAATTGCCAAAGCGGCCATTTTCTCCAGGTGAAATGATCTCTATCGGCTGGAGATCAGTTGTAATAGCAGGAGATCTCCAGCTAGTACCTGGAGTTTGGCAACCCTGGGCCAGCAGTTTGTGAAAAGGCAGATCAGTTTTTCCACCGCTGAAAAACAGAGGAAAGTCCAGAGTCTGGCAAGCCATGTTTATCATGCTATAATTACAGCATTTTAATGTGGTCTTTGTCAATGGAAGAAAGCATATTGCCAAAGCAGTCTTGACTGACTATTAGATATTCCACTGTTTTTTAAAATGCTAATTTGCAGTCCCAGGCTGCTACTTTGAAGATCAGAGAAGAGTGTCTTTAATCCTTCCCTTCCATGCCTCTTCCATGACTTAGAATGCCTCTTCAAAGCTGTAATTGGCTCTTGTGGGAAAATACATGGAATTCAGGTATCTGAACAAGAGCCAACTGCAGGCCTCAAGGGGCATTTTAAATCATGGCAGAAGTGTGGGAGGAAAGAGTTAAAGACAGGCTCTTCCAGCAAGCCTTTCTCAAGCTTCAAAGCAGCCACTTGGGGCTGCAAATTAGCATTTAAAAAGCTGTGGATACCTGTCAAGTCTGGTTTGGCCCTAAGCTTATCACTTAGTTTAAAACTGCTTGTGTGAATTGATTAGAAGCCACCAAGGCAAGGCTTAGACCACCATTTGGTGACAGGAACAATCTATAGCTTATGCTCTGAGAGCTGACCCTGACATGTGGAATTGAGGCACAGCCCACAAACAAAAACAAAAAACCTTAATCCAAAGTCCTCAGTACCGAATTCAACCTTCAGCAAGTAAAAGTCTGAAGTATAGTTACCTAGTGAAGATATTGCTTGTCCTTCAGTGATGTTTTAGCTTCATCATATATTCACATTTTGCTGATTACATTCCAGCATTGAAGTAAAAGTCTTTGTACTTTCCAGTGTTTCGCACGATCAATATTTCATTCTATTCATTCAGACACTGTAGATAGACATGCATTATTCACACACTGGATCATCTTGGTTTTTGGATGATTATCATATATCCTTTACTTCACACTTTTATGAGTCACTTATTTGCCTATAATACTTACAATGCCATTTCTATACCTATTCAGTATTCATTCTCACCCAGGTTTTTAACTCAGTATTAAATTTAACCCCATTTGCAAGGAAATGAACAACTCGAGGTTGAGAAGGTAAGCACAAAAAAAACCCCCACAACAACTAACTATCTTAATCTCTCTAGGCATCTGATTTGGTGACAAAATCATATACAGATACTTACTAGATTACAGATACATATTAGATACATATCAGGTAATCCTATGTTTCTCAGTTAACATAAATATACAAGAGTAGCCATGCTGGATCAGACCAATGGTCCGCCTAATCCAGAACAGTGGCCAGGCAGGTGTCACAGGGAAACCCAAAAGCAGAGTTCATAGACAACAGCCCTCACCTGCTGATTCCCCAACGTCTGACAATCCGACACATTCTCCTCTGAACTGAATGGGCAAACTTGGCTGTCCATAGACCTATCCTCGGTAAATCAACCCAACCCCCTTTTAAATCCACTCTGGGTTTCCATTGGGGAGAAAGGCAAAGAGTAAATGAATGAACTAAATAAATAATGCCTTTAATAACACTTTTTACTGATCATGAATTTGAACTAATGATTTTAAATTTTGGCTAAGCCACCTTGAGCTCTGTAAGGAAGAAAGCCAGCAAATAAACATTTTAAATAAATGAATGAATCCCAGACAAGAGGGCCACAGGTCACCCTCCACCACCATCCTAGCACATCCACTTATAAGAACCACTACATGATCATGTCTAAAGGAGGTTACTTCTCCACCCCAGATTATATATTATATCTATATCTATCTATATCTATCTATCTATCTATCTATCTATCTATATCTATATATATCTATACCTATATCTATATCTATATATATACATACACACACACACACACACTGCCTGTTCATTTTCATCTATATGTATTGGCTAGAGCAGGCTTGTCCAAACTGTGGCCCCCGGGTTGCATGTGGCCCAGGACGGCTATGAATGCGGCCTAACACAAAATTGTAAACTTACTTAAAACATTATGAATCAGCTATCGTTAGTGTTAGTGTATTTTATGTGCGGCCCAAGACAATTCTTCTTCTTCCAGTAAGGCCCAGGGAAGCCAAAAAGATTGGACACCCCTGGGCTAGAGCTTAAAATACTAGCTATCCCTCACTTTTCTGTGCCACAAATGTATTTGTCTGTGTCTACACAAACTCCCATACATAACCATACAAAATTGGTTTAAGAACACAGACCTATACCATAATATAGAAAGATCTATCACCTAGGGAATACTATTCATAACTAACAAAAAAAGGTGCTTTAACCACCACATTCATTTGCAGGAGCATATCAAATGGAATATATATATATATATATATATATATATATATATATATATATATATATATATATATATATATATATATATATATATATATATATAAAAGAACTGGTTAATTACTGATTAGAACAGGGAATGTACTTCATTTTCTTTCTCACAGTAGGAGATCTTGATTAGAGTCACCGTCTGTAGAGACAGTAGGCAGCTATTCCTAAATTAAGGGCTAGACAATACAGTGTACACTCCTTCTCCCTCTCTGACATCTAGTTAATTGCCTCATGTCCAGATAGAAAGAAGTTATTAATATCCAGGCCTCCCACCACAAGCATTCAGATGTAGAGTGGGGATGGAGAAACCCATTATGTTGTTAGGTCAGGAAGACCAAAGGGCCAATGAAGGCATGATGCAGAAAAAGCAGTGGCTGCCTTACCTCCTTTAGCTTCTGGATTTTTTAAAAATATAGGAAAACTCTCTGGGTTGCTACCTAGCTGCCCTGTTTAACAATCGTGAAAGGTAGTCTTAACTCCTGTTCACCTGAAGTTAATGGGATTATTCATGAGATTAAAGTAAACTGGATTTAGTCCTATACATACCACAGCACCTGGGAATAAGAGTGCAATTTAGAGCAAGTATGCTTATCCTTTCGTAAATGTCATGCAAATATAGCTGCTAACTTTACGGAATAAGCTTTGTGTGTGATCGTGAGGGAAATTGCCACAAGTCTACCAGTCTCTGCTACATTCAAGTTTTCTTTTGGAAACAGTTATTCTTCCTTTACATTGCACACTTTAAAAACAATTCTCTAAACTTTTCCAAGGTTTTAAAAATTAGTTTATTTCAAAACAGCTGTGATACACTATTGTGAATCCTTGTATGTGGTCAATACATCAGCTTTGCATCGAAACATTGCACTTTCACTGCCCTACAGTAATCATTCACAACTCAGTTGCACTTGCAAATGATTGCTTCAGCGGAACCATAGCACTATATCCAAAAATGCCCTCTCTTCTGCTGCCAACAGGAATAGCTTCCTGCCCTCCTCTGATAGCCCTTCAGATACTTAAAAAGAGCAATCATGTCCCCACTCAACCTCCTCTTCTCCAGACTGAACATTCTTAACTCCCTCAGCCTTTCTTCATAGGGCAGGCCCCTGATCATCCCCATTGCTCTACTCTTCACCTGCTCCATTCTGTCCACATCCTTTTTGACGTGAGGCTCCCAGAACGGCACACAGTACTCCAGGTGCGGCCTGACCAATGCAGTGTACAGCGAGACTGTGATACCATGTGATGTAGATGTTATGCCTCTTTTGATACACTTCAAGATAGTATTAGCCTTTTTTGTCACTGTATCCCACTGGTTGCTCACATTTAGTTTACAGTCCACCTGTACCCCAAGATCTTGTTCACACACACACTGCTACCCAGAAATGTATCCCCCCATCCAGTATGTATGTTTCTCATTTTTGTTACCCAGATGTAGAATTCTGTATTTATTCTTGTTGAATTGTGTCATGTTCACATCAGCCCTCTTTTCCAGTGTGTTCATATCTTGTTGACTTCAATCTCAATCTTCTGGGGTATTTGCTGCTCTGAGTTGAGGATGGCCGACCTCGTTGTAGCTTCCTCTGTTCCGCTGTTAGGAGAATATAGTCATAGGCTCCTACCCAATATTTTCATTTCATTCCATTCCACAGCATTCCACAGAAAAGAGGAAGACCCAACAAGAGATGGATTGACTCAATAAAGGGAGCCACAGCCTTCAATTTGCAAGATCTGAGCAAGGCTGTCAAAGATAGGACATTTTGGAGGACTTTCATTCATAGGGTCGCCATGAGTTGGAAGCGACTTGACGGCACTTAACACACACACACATTCCACAGCAACACATCAGAACCAACCAGATTTTGTTAAATCTGCAGTATGTTATTAGTTGAGTTTTAAATTGATATTATTAAATGTTACTATGTTATGATGTATTTTAATCTCTGTAAATGTTATTTATGATTTAGGTATATATGGGAGAAACTGCGGAAAACAGACATTAAGTTTATCAGATCACAAGCTGTAAAAGAAAACTGGTATAAGATGTTCTACAGATGGTATTATGCACCGAAAGATCTGCAGAATATATACAAAGCAAATAAGGCAAACTGTTGGAAATGTTCTGATACAGAAGGGACATATTTCCACCAGTGGTGGACATGCAAGAAAGTACAAACCTTTTGGGAAATGATACATAAATACAAGACCTAACAAAAATCAGCTTTCAACCAGAAGCCAAAATACTTCTTATTGGGTATTATTCCAACTCAAATCTCACCCAATCAAAGAGAGGTGTACCAATACGCAACAACAGTGGCGAGATTGTTATTGGCAAAAAATGGAAAGATAAGGAAATACCAGACTTAAAGACGTGGATTACAAAAATGCATGAATATGCAATGATGTCAAAATTCTCCACCTTGCTACATCATGAGATGATCGAAGAGCACAAGCAGAAATGGCAATCTTTTTATGATAAATATGATACTTCTTAAGTGCATACTTTAGTTAGTGTTGTCATGAAATTTGTGATTGTTCTTTGCAATAGATTAAAGGGTAACATTAAAAATATAAAAAATGATATTAGAGAAATGATGTACAGATGATATAATAGCAATAATAGAAGAAAAAAGTAAGATTATGATAGAGATGATGAACAAAGCTCATATGCCGATGTAATAGAAATGAAAACGAATGTAGTCCGATTATCCCTTTCCCTGTTTCCCTTTTCCCATGTCTTGTAATAAAAACTTTATTAAAAAAATGATTTAGGTATATATGTATTTATTATTTACTATATTGGAATTGTATTATTTGCTATGGCTTCTGAGATAATTTAATAAAACTTTAGTACTGAATTAATGATAACTTCCTATGGGTTAATCTATCAATTAAAGCCTGTAACCCATAGATTTAGCTATATTATACTGTATTTATTTTAATGTGCTAGATGCCAAATCTATATTTTTACAAAATAAACTTTTATAAAATAGCCAAATTACTGAATGGATCAAAAGGAAATGTTTATTGATAGGCTGAAGGTATAATCTATGCAGGAGGAGGAGGAGGAGAAGAAGCTGGTTAGGGATGGAAAAATAAAAACAAGTTTTTTTAAAAAGTGTACATTTGAATTTAGTGAAAGTATTAATAACTAGGAAATAAAAAGCTTCTGCTGATGGACTCAGAAATTAAAAATAAGAATAACAGTGATGAAGCTAATTATTGTGACAGCTGCCACCAGAAATTACTTAATTAAGCATGAGATCAGAGAAACTGCAACTCTCCTACACTGCACTTTTCAAACAGGTCTGCAGAGAATACAGAATTGTACAGAGAATGAGTGTTTTTCAGAGTGTAGTTAGCTATCGCTAGACCCATGACTTAGTAATATTTCTGGCTTATAGTTTTGTGGTAAGAACAAGTATGTGCAAGTCCTGGTTTTAAAAAAATGACAAAGGAGCTGCAGCTTCTGTAGGACACAAAGCACAGTGATAAATTCAGAGGTTAGATTAATCATGCACTAAATCTTTGATCGCAAACTACTTCTCACTTCACTTAACTTGGTTTGTAGAAATGTGACTTCTGATTCTCTATAAATAAAGACTGTGATGCATAGAATTAATACTTGAAAGTCCCACCCAAAAATGATTATGACTTGACTGAACATAATAGTGGAAGTGGGTCTTGGTGATCTCACAGCTGAAATAAAATTGCTGCATAAAATTCTACTCAAAATTGTCCTTTACTGATTCTGATGGCAACCATTCCATGGATCCACTAGAGTCTGGTGAATGCTTTATGTCAGCTTCATCCTTTGACATCCAAATATTTTGTAACAGAGCTCACCATTTTAATGTATTTGATAGAGTGTGCAGTAGGCGACAGTGGACATGCGGAATCAGCCAACAACTGACAATATTTGAGAGATTATATGCAATAGGAATCAATAGGGGAGGGGCCGTGGCTCAGTGGTAGAGCATCTGCTTGGCATGCAGAAGATCCCAGGTTCAATCCCCGGCATCTCCAGTTAAAGGGACTAGGCAAGTAAGGTAAAGGTAAAGGTCCCCTGTGCAAGCACCGGGTCATTCCTGACCCATGGGGAGACGTCACATCCCGACGTTTTCTAGGCAGACTTTGTTTGTGGGGTGGTTTGCCGTTGCCTTCCCCAGTCATCTTCCCTTTACCCCCAGCAAGCTGGGTACTCATTTGACCGACCTCGGAAGGATGGAAGGCTGAGTCAACCTTGAGGCGGCTACCTGAAACCGACTTCCGTCGGGATCGAACTCAGGTCGTGAGCAGAGCTTTTGACTGCAGTACTGCAGCTTAACACTCTGCGCCACGGGGCAAGTAGGTGATGTGAAAGACCTCAGCCTGAGACCCTGGAGAGCCGCTGCCGGTCTGAGTAGACAATACTGACTTTGATGGACCAAGGGTCTGATTCAGTAGAAGACAGCTTCATGTGTTCAATATTTGACAGTATCTGAAAAGTGACTTAAAACAGAAATTAGTAAAATTTATATTAACTGCATTCATTTATTGATCAAACAATTGAAATAGAAATGTTAGTGTCAAATTTCCATTCTGAAATTTGGATGTCAAATTTTGAGATAAAAATCTACATTTCCAAATGTACAACTGCAGTAGTAAGTTTTGAAATTTTTGTCTAAACTCTTCTTTTATCAAAATTATGTCCTGGAACAAGGAATATAATTATGAAAGGGACACACACAAATTTATTGTTTATTTCTGCATGTTACAAGTTGATTAATACAATTGCGTTTCAAATAATTTTCCATCTTTCGTGTAAATAAATTCAGAAGATACAGAATAATTATGAGGGCAAGAACTAACAGGGAAAATATGGTCCTTGCAGCAGGCGATAGTTTGAGGCTGAACAAACCCCATGCTGCACTACTATCCTACTCACATAGGTGAATCCCACCTACTGAACCCCACCTCCACAGTGACAGAGATATACAAAGAGACAATCCTTACCCTCTTCAAACAAGGGTAACCATGACTTTATTTTTCATTATGATACACAGCTATGTTAAGAATTCATAATTCACAATACATAAAAAGCAGGCAAGTGACACTGAAGCACATTAAGCCTTTGTGCATCCAATGGTTTGTAAATACTGAAACAAACTGCAAGTGGAGCTCTGCTAACAAAATGGAACTTTCCTGCCTGCCCTCCCCACCTTCTCAAAATGCTGCTCCCAGGGTTCATGGGATCCCCAAGAACAAAACGTAACCTTGGCTACTCACCGTGAGGGTTACTTCTGCTCTGAGGTACCGAGCACAGAGTGGGAAACACCCAAGCTAGAAGATGCCCTCCTCCTCAGAGTGAGAACTAGGTGTGATGTGGCAGTTTGCAGTGAGAGGGGGAAATTGGCTAAAAACACACATATCCCTCCACCAGTAGCAAAGCATTGGATATAATTCAGTATGTTTCAAATGCTTGGGTGGATCCAACCATCTTCTGCTCAGTGATAGGATTTGGGTAGGCTCCATTCCACTTTCCAAGATTGTTAGAATATTGCACAGCTGAGTTGCAATCTCATTAAAATATAATTGGGAAGGACTTTTATACCAGAAATACCTGATGTGTGGAGGACTGGAATGGATTGCTTGGTTCCACTGAGACCCTCCAGAAAAACAACTCCTTCCTAATGGAAGATTCTACATTTGGAAGGGAACTGTTGGATCCATCTTGTTGTTTGTATAATGCCAACCATTTTAGTATTGTCATAAAACCTAGTATAGGACACTGCACAAGGTGTACAAGGTAGTGGTCAGCTACTTTGGGGGAAAGCTTTGTTTACTTCTATATTTCTGACAACCGATTTACACCCACTAAGCCCACTGATTTAGGATAATGCAACTGTCCTTAGGATTTAATTGTTAGGCTCTTGCCATTGTAATCCTAAACAGAGTTACACTAACGAACTCAAAGTCAAAGGGATTAGAAAAGTATAGCTATGCTTAGGATGGCAGTGTAAGAAGCATTTGGTAGAACTTAAGGACCAAATTTTAAAATAATAAAGCATCCATCGTTCTTCTTAACTCACCTAATTAAAGAGAGGTAAAATAAATAGCCCAAAATGAAAAGGTCTGACCATGTATGGGATTGATGGTGCCTATAACTTTCAATTCAAATGTCAAGGTGAGATGATCTTACAGAAGCTGCTGAGCCTGATGGAGGTTATTATAAGCCTGTAGAACAAGTTGAGTTTGAATGTTGGGATGGAAGAATATAAAATCTACATGTTAAACAGGGTAAGACTTAATTAATATTTTCAATTCATTCCATGCTCCTCAGCAAAGATGACAGCATTCAAGATGCCCAAGTATATCCTGATTGCCAGAACTGCACAACTCTGCATAAAACAAAATGTCATTACATAAACACTTTGGTTCAAGATGTGGGGTGGGGAGAGAACTGGATGCTTTTAAAACATGATTTGCACATGATCTTCACAATCAATTGTAATTTGTTTACCGTAGCACAGAAAAATGGACATGTTCTGGTTTATATTATCAGTATGAGTAATATACTGGGTTAAAATATACCCCAGAATGCTGGTGTAACACTATTTGTGATTTACAATGCTATCCTAAGCAGTTACACCCTTATAAGTCCATGGAATTCAGTGGGTTTAGAAGGCTGTAAATCTGATCATGAACAGTTTATGCACATAATGTGAAGAAAGACACAGGGGTTATACATAGCTCAAGAAGACAAGAGTTTCACTGAGGCCTAGTGGAACACTCCAAAACCAATTGAATGAAATTCTGAGAAGTGCTCTTGTTCCTCCCCACACACCTTTTCCTGAAACAACTTGGGGGGGGGGCTGCTTTTGATAAGGCACGTGGGGGGAGTGCCTCAGCCTGTCACACTGCGGGCACATAGATTGGGCCCTCGCAGCATTTTAAAATTACTTTAAAATTGTGGCGGTTTCCTCGTGGAAGCCAAAAGGACACCATCACATCTAGTTTGGCCTTATGTTCCCTCAGGTCATGTTTCCACCCCAGTGGCCAGGTTATACTGCAAAAGAGGTGGTGCAAATTAACACACTCATTAAATAGACTACCAAAAATTACTAACCCCACCCCCCACCTTGGCCTCCTCCCAATCTGTCTATACAACCACAAGGGATCTTAAGATTCTAACTGTGAAGCCAGCCATAGCACACCAACAGCACTATATGCACTCCAGATAGGGTGGACATGACAGGTGGACAGAGAAGAGTGTCCTACCCTGGGACATAGCTGGCAGAAACCTAGAAGGAGAGGGGCAGCATTGTATTTGTTTCCCCAGGCCTAATGAACTACTGCCATCTGAGAACTGTTCTTGTTCCTGACCCCTGTCCTTATGGATCTGGGGAGCTATAACATGCTGCTTCCCCAGATGGGACTACATGTCCTATGTGAATATTGCCTTGATGTGTGCAGTTTCTCCTCCAATAAGTGGCTTTCCAAATACGGAGGCATTGTGATCAGAAACTAGATCGGGGTTAGCAATCTCTTATAATTGAAGAGCCAAATTCGGTTAAAATTCAGAGCATCAGATCAACAAAGAGTCAGTATAAGAAAAGCCATTTGCATTACTGGGAATATGCAACTAAATATTACTTATAATTGAAAAGTTGTTTAATAATCCAGACAGTTTCTGCAGCCCAAGCCCCGGTTGTTGCACAAACAGGGTCTCACAACAAGTCATAAACATACATGGGAGCACCCTGCACAATAACTGTAGAGCAGTAGCATAAATTTGTACACGGCAGGGATGCCGGCGTTGGGACGCTCATGCCGGCCTTCCTGCACTGGCGTGGCAGCGCAGCCCTGGGACGCTGCCTCGGCCTCCCACTGGCATCCCACCAGTGCAAATCCTCACACCATCGTCCCAGGGGGGTGTTTCCCAGGGAGTTCCAGGGGGCCTTTCGGGCCAGGAACACCCCCTCCAACAACAGCATTGTTACGCCAGGTTTTTCCTGGAGCAGCCTCACTGTTTACAATGGGGGAAATGCCCCATTTTCGGGGGGGGGGATTTAAAAGGCTTTTTAAAGACTTTCAGCAGCTGGGGAATGGCTTTGGAAGTGCCATGGAGGCGCCACAGGCATGGCCACAGTGTCCCTGGCTGCCAAAAGGCTCCGGAATGAGCGGTTAGTTCCATACTGAGCCACATTTGGCTCTAGAGCCATAGGTTGCAGATCCCTGAACTTGAAGACAACTTGTGACTTTCTCTCACAATCATCTACTGTCTAGTTATTACATTTACAAGGAATAGGATCTGCTGTTGCAGCTATCAACCTCTATCTATTAATTACAGGAAGCTCTGTAAAACTGATATATTCAGGAAGGCACTTGAGGGCACATAACGGTGGTGTTTGGCTGCTGATCTTATTTTATTTTTCTGATGTTATTTTATAATTGTGGGATTATTTTGATTTTAATCATTATTATATGCATGATATGCATTTTGGTTTTAATCATTATCATATCATATTTGGGAGATTCATTTCAGGACAAAAGCAGGGTCAAGAGTTTAAAACAAATAATAAACTGATGCCCCTTCTTGGCTCTTCCCAAGTGCATTCCAATACCCTTTCAACATATATTTTCAAAGCACTTAAGATCACAGACAAGGCCTAAAGTATTATTAGCAGCCGCACACACATGTGCTCTTCCATATGAGGTTTTGTTGCAGCCGAATATATTGTGCAAGTTTTTGGCAGGTGCAGCCATGCTTAACATGGTGCTTGTAGTTTTGGGGTAAGCCGCACCATTACTTTTCTGTTTGTCATGCAGCTTTCAAAGGCATTGGAATCCTGCTGAGACATGAAGGTTGTCAACCCCATTCATCTGTCTCACTTTCAGAACTCTGAGGACTGGATGCTGTTCAATAAAAGCTTTTAAAATATATTTACTTCAGCGTCTTTGTGTTAATCAGGCTCAGTACACAAAGATCATCCTCAACCCACTGCTTATTACCAACAACTGTCTTAAGAATGGGAAGTCCAGAAGGTTATCCAACATGGTACCCATGAGGAATGAGTATGTTTCCTACTGTCCTGAATGCCAGCAGATCTGAGGAACAGAGGCAGATAGCGGAGTCAGACAGCAGACCGAGGTGCAATACCGGGCTGTTTTAGGCTGTTTAAGCGTCAGTACCAGAAGCGAAGTACAAATGTCAAGTCAACATCCATTCCAAAGTCAAGGCCACGAGAGTCTCAGGAGTGGTCAGAGTCCACAGTGAACATGAAATAATTGTAACAAGGTGTTCCCATACTGGTCTGGATGTGAGTGCCTGCTTAAACAACTCTGGGGGGAACCAGCTGATGCTTGTTACTCTTGTCTCAGCATTCCCTGCCTGGTGAAGCTTACTAGCCTCACCACCGTCTTCAGGGAGTGTTCTTTGCTGGGCTTGTAGTCTAGCACTCCTTCTACAGTCATGTAATAGCACTCTGAGCCTTTTGCATCTCTGCTCCAGCGGCTTTGGGGAGCTTTCTGGTGACACTACTTGTGGCTGGCTTTCTGACATGGGGAGGACTCGTCTGTCTGTGGCTGCTCAGCCTGCTGCTGTTCCTCTCTTTTACTTACTCCTGCTTCAAGGTCCTCCTTGCACGAGGATGCCTCAGCAGGCTGCCCCATGGCACCTATCTTCTGGCCATCAGAGCTCTAGCAAAGCTCCTATCAGCTATCTTCTTGGTGACTGTGGGTGTGACACACAACGCAGTTGGACTACATAAAGGAAAGGGTGGGGAGAGAAAATATAATGAAGTCTGTTGGGACAATACATTGCTAGCACAAGTAATCAGACAAATGAATGTGGACAAGGTGTAGCTAGTTGAGATGTAAAGATATGGGCAAACTAATACACCATCCCCAGTCATATGATAGCCATGCTATTGCCAAAGTGGGGCTATTCATTCATGCATCTCTCTGATTAATCTCTCATTCCATTTTTTAAGGTTTGCCTGTGGGTGTGGCTTCTCTTAGCCTTTACAGTGGGTGGCCTGTGTTGCTTCTAAAGGCCAAAGCTCCATATGCAACATCCTAATTCCTTGACTCTATAAGTAGGTCCGTAGGTTGCACCTTTGAGGGTTTACAATTACTCAGTCCCAGATGTGTGGTTCTCCTCGAGCTGTGTGGTAACAGAGTCACTCTGAGGACTGGATCTTTTGGGTTTTAATCCTTTCTGATCCTCTTCTGTTCCTGTGATGTGACGGTTGGAGGATAGGCATCCAAATGTTTGGTTTGCCTTCTGATGGTCAATGCCACACTTTTGCACATTGGAACCCAAGCTTCCCTCTCAGTGCTGTTTCCCACTGAGTTATTGGGTGGGTGGCTGGGTCAACAAGTTGTTGGAAACTTACCTTTTAGCAATCATTTGCGATTGAAAAGGAATGCCACAAAGGAGTTGGATTATAAAAATGCAGCAGATGACTTGGATAGAGCCTTAAGATCTAAAGGCTACCCTAATGAGATCTTACATAGAGCTAGAGTTAGAGCAGAGTCCCGCTCTCGGAACACTCTCTTATCTGGGTCCAGTTCAGGAAATATTACTGCCCAAAACAATAGATCTAATATTTGTTGGTCCCTTGACTATAGTCCTCACTCCCACAAGATTAATAAGATACTTAAAAAACACTGGCACCTTATACAGTCTATACCGGGTTGCCAAATGCCACCAACTTGTGGGTTGCTATCAGGAACATGGTTATTCATTCAGACTCTACCTTGGATAGCTCTTTCACCATGACTGCACGTATTAGTACCTTACCTTCCCCCCCCCAAACAGGACACCACAGATGTGGTTCCTGCTTAGTGTGTTTGTTGAGTTTGCCAATCAAAAATGTTAGTGCAACTACCACTGGGTTCAAATTTGCATTGAGGCAATTTACTAACTGCTTGGTTCTCGTAGGTTATCCGGGCTGTGTAACCGTGGTCTTGGTATTTTCTTTCCTGACGTTTTGCCAGCAGCTGTGGCCGGCATCTTCAGAGGAGTAACACTGAAGGACAGTCCTTCAGCGTTACTCCTCTGAAGATGCCGGCCACAGCTGCTGGCAAAACGTCAGGAAAGAAAATACCAAGACCACCGTTACACAGCCCGGATAACCTACGAGAACCAATGAACTCTGACCGTGAAAGCCTTCGACAATATTTTACTAACTGCTCTTCGCGGCAAGTTATTTACGCTATTTTGTGTCCTTGCTGTTTGATGTACATTGGCTCCACAATATGGACTATAAGGACACATATCTGTGAACACAGATCACGAATCCATGCTAAGATCAAGGAAGCCCCGATGGTCTCCCATTATATGGAAAAAGGGCATAATGAAAATGACATCTCTTTTTTCGTGTTATGGCAATACCAGGCTCGCCCATATAATCAGATCGACATACAATGCCGTTTATTACAAGAAACTAAGTTCATCTTCCTATTCAGAACATTAGCTCCACATGGTCTAAATACTGAACTAGCCTTGTCCTGTTATTTATAAAGCTATTCCTTTAAATCTCAGAGTAGCTAGGCACATGTGCATGTCTCTTTAATAGAGATATCCTTTGGTGCTAGCTATTATTGCTAACACCTGTAGTGCATTTGGAGGTTGGATCTTATATTCTGTAGCTTTCTGAAAGTCCTTCGAAGGTCCTATATACTCGGATGAGTTGTCTTACTATCATGCTATTATGAAGAAAATAGATGAGAAATCTGGCTGTTATTAATTATAACTTCTAGCTAGCTTCACACCTTCTAGCTAGCTTATAACAAATGGCACAAACACATTAGGGTTGCCAACCTCCAGGTACTAACTGGAGATCTCCTGCTGTTACAACTGATCTCCAGCTGACAGAGATCAGTTCACCTGGAGAAAATGACCGCTTTGGCAATTGGAATCTATGGCATTGAAGTCCCTCCCCAAACCCCACCCTCCTCAGACTCTGCCCCAAAAACCTCCCACCAGTGTCAAAGAGGGACCTGGCAACCCTAAACACAAACCTAAGCAAGACTTCCCGTGTGCCTAAATTTACAGTCAAACTGCATCTGAGCACATAAGAAAAAACATTTTACTGCTGTTTATTGATTTAAATATTTACATCTCACTTTTCTCCCCACAAACATAATTCAACATAAACATAGCTATAATTAGCCTCCTATTTGCTCAGGCCACCTGAGCAAGGCTTTTAAAGATAGGACGCTTTGGAGGACATTGATTCATAGGGTTGCCATGAGTCGGAAATGACTTGATGACACTTAACACACACATTTGCTCAGGCAAGCCTATTAGTTTGTTATCTTTATCATGGCCTCAGGGATAACCTGAAAATGCACTTCAGTTCTCTGGTGTCCATCCATTACAAGTTAAGAATTGCTCAATTACAAGTTATCAGCTCAAAATTTCAAGAGACAAAACAGTCCCCAAACAAACTGGTGCAGTGGGTTGGATCCAGCATAATAATAATAACAAATCTTCTTGAGTTCCCTCTTCTCCCAGCAGTCCTTTCTGAAAGGGTCAGGAACATGGGGTAAGGGGAGGTAAGGGGAGGAAAGGGGATGAAACCCCTCCCTTAAAAAGCAAGCTCTTCTGTTAGCAGAGCTGCACTCAGAGAAGAGGTAGGAAGGTGCAATTTTGCTGCCTTCCCCTTCCTCATTGCAGCCTCATGACTTACATGGCTGTTAGACCACACAGAGCCTGCACCTCCAGGAATAAACTTTCCCAGGTTTGGGGAAGGAGTCTGGGTGTGAGAAAGAGATGCAACTATTAGTGCCTTCCACTGACAGACTACGGGATTCATCTCCATGTCTGTAGTTCAATGTTCTCCGTGATGTCCCAAAATAAAATAGGGTCCTGTGGCACTAACATTAATTCTAATGTGGGATCCCATAATAGCCACGCAGTCATCCAACATTATGGATGTCTGAAATAAGAAGCTATCTTTTGTCCTGACTTTGTACCTAATAATAAGGAAACTAGTCTGTTATATGGGCACAAAGTGAGCTAGCTGGGAGCAAAGTTTGAACTGTGGGGTTGAGCAGCTCCCTGTTTGTAACTTTTATAAATTGACAATCTCTCTGTCCAATATACAGGGATAGGTTGTGTCCACCCACCCCCCTCTCCAGACAAAATAGTGTTAATTTCAAATCTTGAATTTGGTTTCCTAATTATGTAGTTGAAGAAATAGTACAAAATACACCACCAACCTCTATCCATTTTTAATACCCTCCGTCTTTAATAATTAGTATGATGTAATTGGCCATTAATGGTGATACTCGGTACTAACTCTCTTGATGACCGATTCTGGGTTCTGGCCCACAAATACAGTGAAAGAAAAGCGGGGAATATATTTTTTTTTCCCTCATCCCTATCTGCTAAATCTTAGCAAGGGGATGGCTTCTCATTCCATTTCAAAATTCCTTGTTTCGTCTCAATGTCTTGGCTACTATGGGCTTCCCAGGTGATAATGAATAAAACTGCTGCAAGCTACCAGATCCAAGCACTGTGTACACACGCCTCACTGTATTGCAGAAATTGAAGGCTCTCACGGAGGCCAAAAAATGCATGTGCTCATCCGGAAGCGAATCCCACGGAGCTCCACTCCTGTGCAAACGCGCAGAGGGGCTGCAATTCACACAAAGGCTGCAATCCTCTGCACGTTTGACATGCATGCTCCGTCGGGAGTGGGCCCTTACTCCTGAGTCGACACACACAGGGGTCAGGCGGTGAGCCGCATCGCCCTCCTTAGAGCCTGATTATAACAGCACTACTTTTCATGCTCGTCACGTCTGTTCATCCCAGTTCTTCGGAATACCCCCTCCACGTGGTCTACCTGCCTATACATATTATCTGACAACTCCTCGTCTCTGTAGAGCTTTTTGCTTGGCTAGATTGAATGCTAACCCTTCTATGGTAATGCAGGGCAGAATTCTGAATATACCATACTCAAGACACGATCTGCCCTTGCTCTTCTGGCTCTATTGACACATTAGCCCATGCCCTTTTGGAATGCCGCTTTTACGAGGAACTTCGATCGCACTATATTTCCCCCCTTTTAATATACAAATCCAATGCCTCTGTGACTGACATAATGCCTTTTTTACTAAGCGATAGCGACCCCAAGGCTACATTGTCAGTGGCAAGATTTGTTTCAGTCCTTATATCCCTCCAACCCTAGATATATGCTGCTCAAGATCAATGGATCAAGGAGCTTCTAAGGGATAAAAGGAAAAGGAGTACAGTGAAAGAAAAGCGGGGAATATATATTTTTCCCCTCATCCCTATCTGCTAAATCTTAGCAAGGGGATGGCTTCTCATTCCATTTCAAAATTCCTTGTCTCGTCTCGATGTCTTGGCTACTATGGGCTTCCCAGGGGATCACGAATAAAGCGGCCCCAAGCTACCAGATCCAAGCACTGTGTACACACGCCTCGCTGTATTGCAGAAACCGAAGGCTCTCACGGAGGCCAAAAAAATGCACGTGCTCATCCGGAAGCGAATCCCACGGAGCTCCACTCCTGTGCAAACGCGCAGAGGGGCTGCAATTCACACAAAGGCTGCAATCCTCTGCAGCCCTGCCAGAAAGCTCCTACCCTGCCAGAAAATATTTTTGTTAGTCTTTAAGGTGCTACTGGACTCTTGCTCTTTTCTATTACTGCAGACAGCAACAGAAGGGAGCTGCGGCTCACGAAAGCTCCTACCCTGTCAGAAAATATTGTTGTTAGTCTTTCAGGTGCTACTGGGCTCTTGCTCTTTTCTAATCCTCTGCACGTTTGACCTGCATGCTCCGTCGAGAGCCGGGCCCTGACTCCTGAGTCGACACACACGGGGGGTCAGGCGGGGAGCAGCGCCCACCTCGCCTCCAAAACGCCGATCATTCATACCCCCGGACCTAACCCCACCCAGCAGAGGGGACAGCGAGAGGCGGGGCCACCACGTCGCGTTCTTCTTGGCGGGGAGTGGCCAGCTCGGGCTGCCAATCACGGATCAGAAGGGAAGGCGGAGCGCCGAGGCGCGCGCGCGTGTCCCCCCCCCCCACACACACACACCAACGGGCGCTGTAACGAAGTCTCGCGCGCGCGTGCCCACACACACACCAACGGGCGCTGTAACGAAGTCTCGCGCGCGCGTCCCCCCCCCCACACACACACACCAACGGGCGCAGTAACGAAGTCGCGCGCGCCCGTGACGGCAGCCGTTGGGCCTGTTGGAGCGGAGGGAACGAGAAGGCCGCGGGAGCGAGCAGAGGGGGGGGAGTTAAGAGGAGGAGGAGGAGGGGGGAGGGGTAAAGAAAAAAAAAAGCAGCGAGGCGGAGAGGAAACAAAAACAATCGGCCGCGCGCCGCCATCTTGGGCCCGTTCCCCACACCGCGCGAGTGAATGGGTAGTGATGAAATTACCACAGGGGCGCCGCGACGCAGGGAGGGCCCTTCCGCGCCGCCCGCAGGCCGATAAAGCCGGCGCCGTCCCTTCCCCCCTCCTCCGCTCGCCGCCGAGCCGCCCCGAAGGCAGACACCGGCTCGGCCCGGCCCTCCCGCCGCCGCCGCCGCCTCAACTTCGTGGTCGGGGGCGCAAAGTTGGGTCCGGCCGCCGCCAGGAGCCTGGAGGGTCGGGGCCCGCAGCAGCAGCAGCAGCTTCTTCGCCGCCAGAGGAAAAGAGCTAGAAGGAGAAGGGGCTCCCGCCCGCCTCCCCTCACTCGCCTGCAACACGTCGTGTGGGAGGCACGGGGGGTGGTGGTGGGGGGAGAAGAGAAAGGCGAGCGAGGATTGACCAGGCTCCGTGCCCTCGCCCGCCCCACTTCTCGTCTGCTCGCTGCGGGTGTGATTTCCGAGGAGGAGGAGGAGGAGAAGGAAAACAAAAGCCGAGCTGGATTTGTGCGCGGAGGGGGGGCGGCGGCGGCACACGAGCCTGTGGGAAACGCCGAGCCCTCCAAGAGTCGCAGGGGAGGAAGAAGCGCGTTTGCACCCGCCCAGGTCGGAGGAGCGGGGTGGGATCCGCGCTGCCCCACCAGCCTGGCCTCTCGAGAAGACCTGCTTGCCCACCTCTGCTTCCCGTGGCTATAAAGCGTCGCCTGCTTCTTCGGCTCCAGTGCTTAAAACCTTCCCCCCACCACCGCTCCGAGGAAGATTTCCCACCAGCCTTTTAAAGAAGCGGCGTGTGCGTGGTGGGTTTTCACTTCAAGGACAGCGAAGAGATTATTATTATTATTATTTTTGGATGCACCTTCCCCGTCCCTTCCCACCGCTTTGTTGTGGTTTCGCTACCAAATAGGGGTGTCTTGGACTGGAGACTCGAGGGGGGCCCGAATAGGTTTGGGGGAGTCCTCTGAAGAGTTGGGGATCTTCCTTGACGACCGAAAAGTGTCTGGAGCGTGGGGTTTCCTCCCTCGAGTGGGCAAAGCAAAGGAGCGTGGACAAATGGAAATGTTCGTCTTTCATTGACTAGATAAGGAAGAGAGGTTTACCGCAATTTGGACTACTGTGGCGATTTGACAAGTTTTTATATCTGTTCTCCTCTTCCCCGTGGGTTACTCTCTGCGTTATTAATAGGAGACATCAGTGTTTCACGTTCTGCTTAATATATTTTTTTTAATTAATGGATTAAGTTGCTGTTCCCCTTTTCACTGAGGGTGTAGTTGGGTTGACACTTGAAACTGAGACGGAGCTTTTTCTCACCCAAACACTACATGCTGTAAAAGATGTGCGAAGATGAAAGTATTGTTTACTAATATCTGTGCATCTTGCCTGGTTTCAGCCTCCCTGGCCGAGACTTTGCGGTTCTCAAAATGAAGAGGGGGGGGAGTGCTCTTGAGTCAATTATTTGCCTAAGACTGAACTCTTCCATCCTGACCTTTTAAACTGGGTATTTACTGTGTTTTTATGAATTGAATTTTACCACAATTTGTATAGAAGCCAAATGACTTGTGTGTTCCCAAATATATACATCCCTTTTATCACAGTGGCTAAAGACTGATAGAATAGAATCCACTTTTACACCTATGGACACATAAATGTACAAATATGTTGCTATAGATAGTTTTATCAAGGAGAGAGAAGAATTTTCATATTTGGAAGACCTAGGAGCCTGGATATATAGAATTCTTTTGTATCGGTTCTGATTGTTTGGAAAATGGGAGCTGCTACAAAGTTGGTGTTTGCTGTTTTTCTTATCTCTTGTTCTTCAGGTAAGTACATGGTTTCTTTCCCTTGGTTAGACTTTTGTAATCTTTAAACTGCTTGAGGTTAAAATTATAACACTGGTTTGTTTTTGCTTGTTGAGCCCTTCCTTTCAACAGCAGCAATAAGTGCTGCTTTCATTATCTTTGGAGTCTACAGCTGAGCTTTTCTGCGGCTTAAGTAGGTGTCCTATACAGGTACTGCAAGCTACTAGTTTGTGGTGCTATGAAAGAATAATTAAATGCTTTTAGGCTTAAAGAAATTTGGAATGGTGATAGTTCTGATTAGTTGAATATGATATGTATTCAGTGTTATGTTTTCTTATCAGAGTATTAAAAAGGGTACTGTGTCTGAAGAAACCACTGAATGGTTTTGAATGAAAGTATTTTAAAAAGCTACATATAGTTTAAAAAAATAAAGCTCTTAATTCTAACTGCACTAATAAGGAGTTGGATGCTATGTGGAAATGTCAAACTCCAGGATTTGCAGCCAAAATTGTTTTGTTACAAGTAATAAGTTGATCAGGTTTTGGTCACAGGGAAATGTTTTCTGGGCAGCAACCAGTGGTTGTACTGCTTTATGCAGTTCTGAGTACAGGAAATCCTATATCTCTTCGAAGATACAGTGTACCTCTAGTAATGGATAGGATGACTGCTCCGTTTTCCTTAGTAAAAAATAAATGGTCTGAGTCTTAATTGAAAAGTGAAATAGCTTTTTATAATTGAGCAAGCAGTTAGGTGAAAGCATAACCAGGTTTTTCTTTCTCATTATAGTTCCTACTCTCCAGCAGTTGTGAAACTTGTGTAAGATTTTGCTGAATGGTACACTTCCTTGCGGTTATTAAATGGATACAGTCTAGTCTTGTGTCTGTAATGTTATTGATCTGTTCTGTGTGGGTTGACTGTGCTGTGAAATGGCGAACACTGCTAAATACCAAACAGAATCCATGCCTGTTGAAAGGAAAAGCTAGCTACAAAAGTCATAGTTCGGCATAATATTCCAGCAAATGAGATATTACCATAACTTTCAGAAGACACAAGTGATGCCATTGTTAGGCAAACTGTTCCAGCTTTTCTATACAAAGGTAGTTTAGAATATTCGTTCCCCATTTTGCATTGAAATGCTAAACTTTAGATTGTTTGGCGTTTCTTTGCATTGTGGGTTGTCCATTTGTATTTTACAAAAATTCTTTTTGCGCCTTCCCAGTCTATTTAATCAGTGATTTATTGCCATTCCAATGACTAAATGGGTTCCCTTAACTAAATGGGCTCCCGAAAGGAGCCTCTGATTTCCAACCTGAACTAAATCTCAACTTGAAAGCAGGTTCTGCTGACTTCAATGGTGCTTACTTCCTGGTTAAGTGTGCTGAGGCTTGCTGTCTTTGATCTGGTCAAGAGTCCTTTGCACTCCTATAGATCACCCATCTATAGAGTTCTTGCTCCTGTTTCTGACACTAAGGCCTTGAAATTACTTTGCAGAAAGGTGTGATTGTGAAGCATTTCCAAAAGATGTGTAGTAAATGGAATTTTTAACGATAGGGCGTTTGGAGGACATTGATTCATAGGGTCACCTTAAGTCAGAAGCAACTTGATGGCACTTAACGCGCACACAAAAGGAATTTTATATAAGGAATGAACATAGCTTGTTATTATTAATGTCATTCAGCTGAGCTTCTGTTTTGTCACAAGCTCCGCTATAGCTTGGATACCATTTGATTAAAATTTGTGTTGTAATGGTGCACAAAAGGGTAAAAACGCTTGTAAAGAAGTGTGACCATGTGAAAATAAAGTCAATCCACAATGGAGTGGATTATATAGCTTGAATACTAACTCTTAATAAAACTAGGCATAGCTTTACATCAATAATTAACATTTCTAAGGAGAAAAGTAGTGGAAATTAAATAGACTTTTCACTGATATTTATCGCCACAGTATGTTAATGAATGCAGACCAAAGCATTTAGTTCGGTATTGCTAGGTTTTTAATCATTCCTGCTTCAAGAATTGAGCCCCTAGGTATGTGTATCGGTATAAAAAAGCCTTCCCAACTGCTTTTGAAATAGGATCATGGTATTTGTGCATTATTATTTATTTTCAGCTTTCTAATGTGTACGCTGTGGTTCCTTCCTTTTCATTGGATATCAAGCTTTGTTGAAGAAATTGCAGGCACTCCCATTTTATGTGTATAGAAAAAGACATTGTTTTCCCTGTCACTGTTGAGCTCACCAGGAAGTGAGTACCATTGAACATGAAGATTTACCTCTGTGTAAATATATTTAAGGTGAAGCTGTAAAAGGGTGACCCTGAAATGTCATCTATTAAGAATAAATCCTACAGAGCAATAGATTCTCATTACAGTATTCTATAGTCTATACTGTAATTTTGTATGCAGTAATTGCTTTAGAACAACCCCAGGTGGAAAACATTACTGTAGGGAATTTGTGTATCATTGCCCCCCTTAGACACGACAAAATTCAAAACTAAAATTGATTTTATTATTGACAGTTTGGTTTGGAAGACTACACTCATGGCTACAATGCTGTGAGTTGCTTGACATTTAAAACTTTTTTTGTCTTCCTTAGGATAAACTCTGTGGTTATGTAACATACAGTGGATTTTTTTTTTTTTTTTGCCACTTGAGTTACTTTAGTAGTTGCCAATTTGTACGAGGTAAACCTTGGGGAATTTGTTTTCTAGAGTTGTTCACAAAAACCTCACGTGGAAGAGCCAAACAAGCCCTTTCTCTTTTTTAAAATTTATTTATGCCCCACCTTTCTCCTAGTGGGGAGCCAAAATGGTTTATGACATTTTCCCCTTCATCTTATCCTCACAACAACCCTGTTGAGACAAGTTAAGCTGAGTGTGTGTGAATTACTGGCTCACTGTCATCCATGGCAGGGTGGGGATTTGAACCCAGTTTCCAACCACTGCATTGCTATAATGAGGGAAAGCTTCATTGTGAGGTTAATTCTTCAGTTAGTAAACTTTCTAAGGGAACTTTTTTAAATTTCACAAAAGGCAGTGATGTTGGGTGGAGGGCATGTTCTTGGACATGTTGGGAGAAGGGAATTGGTAACTTTAAGATGAAGCCACTCTTATCTCTGCTCGTGTGTAGCCTTATTTGCTATGAAATTTAAATTTTCAGATAATTCCTCACTGTTAGACTGACATTCTGGAAGATTTTGAGAAAGTAATATAGAGTTACTTGTATTTGTATATCAGTATTACTTTGATTGTACTTCCCTTTTGTACACTCCTTTGTCAGAAGCATACAAATGCTTTGTGTAAAAAATGTTGTGGCTTTCAAAAGTAGTTATGACCACACTATGTTTAATTGCATTATAGCCTAATATAATTTTATACATTAAGCTTTCCAGAAGCTGTATTTGTAATGGAACTCAAAGAATGCTGTTTTTCTAGACTACTTGGTTGCCACGTAACTTTCAAACCTTCTATAACTAATGTAGTTTCATTTTCTTTGTCAATAAGCTCGATGAAAGTTTTCATACAAGAACGCAACCACAGCTGTATGGAAGACGACTGTAATCTTAGTAAGATCTGTTTTAGCAGCTTTGGCATTCAGAGTTCAGTTTGTTTAAATTGCTTGGGTAACTGAAACTACTTGGTACACTGGCTACATGATTCAAAGTTGAGCTTTGCAGATCTCTTTTGGAGTTTGAGTTTTGCTAATATGTTAAATTTTATGTACACCAGTCTGAATCTGCTTTTTGAAAAATTCTGTGATTCCTTATTGAAAAGGTGCATCTATTTCTTGGTAGTAGTTGATGATATGGAACTCTGTAGTTACCTGCACCATTAGCTTGATATTTTAGGTAAGGTAAAGGTCCCCTGTGCAAGCACCGGGTCATTCTTGACCCATGGGGTAATGTCACATCCCGACATTTTCTAGGCAGACTTTGTTTATGGGGTGGTTTGCCAGTGCCTTCCCCAATCATCTTCCCTTTACCCCCAGCAAGCTGGGTACTCATTTGACCGACCTCGGAAGGATGGAAGGCTGAGTCAACCTTGAGCCGGCTACCTGAAACCGACTTCTGTCGGGATCGAACTCAGGTTGTGAGCAGAGCTTGGACTGCAGTACTGCAGCGTACCACTCTGCCATGCAGCCTCTTCTCCCAATCTGCAGTGCCTGTCTTTCAGAATATAAGCAAAATGTTTGACCCTGACGTGCAAGCAGGTTCAGCACTAGAACAGAACTTGTAACGGTAGCTACTTCTAATTTTGTGTTGATAGCTACTTCTAATTTTGAGGTGTGGTTGTCTGTAAGTAAGACTGGACCTTACCTTCTCCCACTTCCCCCCAAAGGTTTGTGGAGAAGGAAGGATCATCTTCAAAAAGTGGTTTTAATTTAGAACCTTAATGATTCATTGGAGGGATTGTCACTTTACCATCTAGGCCTAATTTGCTGCATGTAACTAGTGGGGATCCATCTACTTGTGTCTACACCTTGTTAGCGGATACTGTAGTTTGGAGAGTGTTTGAGAGTGTCTTGCTGTGGGTACTGAAGGATTATTTGGTGTGATAATATCTCTAGGTCTTGGCTGTAATCATATGAGATGTTCAGGGTAATAGCTGGAAGCATGTAGACAAATGTAGTAGTTCAATGTGAAGTAGCATGTTTATGTCCATCATGTAAGTTGTACAGCAGTATCCACAAGTGAGCTTGCTGCATGGACTATTCCAGGCTCAGCTGGTTAATGGTGAAGTTGTTAAAGGCTCACTGGAATTTCTTGAGGAGTTACAGAGCCGGATGTTAAAAATTGGTCCAGATGTCATTACTGTATGCCAGGATAGGCACTCGGAGGGAGAGGCTGAGGTTTACTGAAATATGAATCCCCCCTTCTATGTTTTCCCCAGTAACATTTTTCAGTCTTTCTGATACAAAAACTGGAAAATCTTGTGGAGCACTAAAATATTGTTTTGTTTTGGAAATAGTGTAATGCCTTAAGATTCCCTCAAAATGCTCAAGATGAAAAAATATGGAAGAGAAAGTACAGCATTAGATAACAAATCTAAGCTGGGATTTCTGACAGTTTGTATTACACAAGGGATCATTTGTTCAGATTCTTTCCCCCTTTCCCCTTGTATAAATATTTAAAGAAAATGCACTGCTTAACCTTAAAGAGTACATAAGTAATTCATATTAGTTTCTAAATCCTTGTTTCCAGTTTTTTCTACAAATTCAAAGATATATTAGCATTGTATATTCATCCTTTGACATGTATGATAATTTTGTTCAGACAGTGTATGAAGTAGTTGAAGTGCTCTGTTACAGTGTTATTTTTGTGGCCTTCATGGTTGAAATGGATTTTGTGAGAGGAATGAAATGGCAGAAAGAACGTGTGCCTTGCTCCCCCACCCCACCCCCAACAGCAAGCTTTAATTTGGTCTCTAGCATTACCATGGTGGAAACGTGTGTCACTTGAGTAGTGGGATCAGCTAATTCCTGTTTAAATTTCTTCATCTCACTCTGTTTAGGATTGTTCTTCACAATCCTTGTTTGGCATTATTGAAGCACTTTGGATATTGTGCACAGTCCAAATATTTAGTGCAAACAGTCCACCGTTTAAGGTATCTTTTCTAACTGCTGGGTGTTCCTTCCAGTCTGATGGTGGTCTTTCCAATCTGATGGTGCTTGGTTTTTGTGAGCTTGGTACAGCCATCATGAAACTGGCTTAAGCCTTCAGCAGACCAATCCAATGACCCTGGTACTTCTAGGAAATACCATGTGCCTGCTCTGCAGAGGGAAACTATGACACCCCCCGCCCAGGTACAGAGAAGATAGTGAATGTGCTAGAGTCGATAACAACCCTGCTGCAAGCCACAAGTCATGGAGTGATGTGCTGTCCATGCATGTGCTGTCCATGCATCCTAGGGGCAACCTACTGCATATTCCAGGCACTATAGGCTAAATTAGGCGTCATCTGGAGTTTTAAAGGTTTTTAATTGGGTTTTATTGTTTAATTTTAGAATTATTTTATTGTTTTTTTTTTAATTATTTTTATTATTTTCTACAATTCAACTAAAATAAACATATCTCAACAATATATTCAGTTGTAACTGCTTGTAACAAAAAAAGTTCATTGCTATTACTGAGAATATGTTATCTATAATATTCTATGCTATCTACTATATGTGACTTCCCCGCATCTTCTTCAGTCACTGATTCTACTGGTTAACACTTTTGCATTTCAAATTAATTTCTAATCCTTATTTTCTCTCATACAGACTTGCTTTAAGCTATCTATACTACTTCTATAAGCAATTTCAAGTCCTACCTAGTTATAATATTATCATCATTGTCTCTATATAACATTCTATTATTCTAAATTAAAGGGATTAGATCAATACATAAACAAATTTTCCCATTAAAAATTCATCAAAGTAAATCCACCGTGGCTCCCTTACACCCCAAAAATAAGCATCATTTTAGCCATTATCTTGTTTTGGGAGGGGATCTGCCAGTCCTTCTTTATTTCCCAATCCCCACCCCCCGTTTTTCAATATAGTAGCTGCAATTCTGGCCTCTGAAGATGTAAAAGAAGATCCCGGTGATTGTATCCATTGGCTTCTTGTTAAAATTTCCAGCATCTTCTTGGTAAAATCCTTCGTCATGTCTCCCTCCATCGCTGGCTGGCAGGAAGTGTTTTCTTGGGATAATAATGCTCCTCCTGTCAGCAGTAACTCAGACAAGTAAATTGTAGAGGTATTGAGTTCTCTCATGTTGCTCTCTCTCCTTGCCAGCTGGTCACTTGCAGCTACCTCTTTAAAATCTTGGGTCTTCATATTGTGGATCTCCTCAATAATTGTGTCCAGTTTTCCATTAATTGATTTAAATAGGATATTCATCACCTCAGCTAGTTGAAATACTTGATGTGAGAGCGCTTGTTGTTTTTCAAAGACTAAATCTTGTTGCACTGCAAACATGTCCATTTGTTTGAGTAACATCTCTTCCATCCTCTTGTTTGACATATCTGCTTGTATTCTTATATAGAAGCAGGCTTTGTAATTTTCAAGATATCCTCAATTATGCTTCAAAGCAGCACAGATAAAGAAAAGAAAGTAGACAGGAAACTGCAGTATCATAGACCCTGCGTCGTCTCCTCTCGGTGGTTAAGTAGTAGGAACGATTTGATGGTTACACAGGGGAGATTCACTTCAAGTCTTCCAATCTGCCCTATCTTTTCGATGGTAACAAAGCCCTTCTTGTTATCTTCCGGTCTTAAGAGGCGACGTGGCTGGACATTGAATCAAAGAGAGCCGGAAGTGGGGGGGGGGAAGGTTTTCGTCTCCCTCCCTCCCCTCAAAGCATTTAATTGGTAGTTGTAAAGTCATTCAAAAGTCCCTTTTATTGCGTCTACTCACTGATCAAGTTGATAAGGTCTTAGTCAGTTCATTTAATGGCATTTGTTTATTTTAAAAGTCTCATTACGCTGGGCAGGGAGTCGCCGGTTTTCGTAGGTGTTTTTATCGTCATTCAGGTCTTCTCAATCAAGATAAAGGCAAAAAGTGTCTTTTTACTCACTCTGACTTCCAAAGGTGAGGCTTCTTGTTCTTTTCATAGATTATTTGATGTTAATGTATAGAGGAGGTCAAAGCCTATAATCCAAAGAGTCGTCCGTGGCAATGGTAGCCCCTATGCCGGCGGGGACAACTTCCAACTCTACGGGAGGCTTAAAAAAGCTCTCTTAGAGAATATGGGAGTCCAAACCGCTCTTGAAGGCTGCAGGGGAATTTCCTGCTTCCCGATCCACTATTTAGGACCGAGTTGGAGTGCTTTTTGCACTCCAAATCTAAACGACTCTTGGTGTTTCCTGGGAGCCCCCAGGAAACAATGGCGCTCGGACCAAACGCTCTACAGGAAGTCCCAGAATTATTTTATTGTTGATGGTTGATATGTTTGATGTTACCTGCCCTGAGCCCAGGGGTGGGGGTTATAAGTTGAAAAAATAAATCCATGACAAAGACTGAAATGGCCAACCATGTATGCTCATTCAGCCACACCCTCGTGATGTCAGGACAGGGCACTGTTGCCCATATGCAGAACATACCAAGGGAAAGTGCACTGTGGTGTGTCAGGGAGAAGCCCTGGAGTGAAGAAACAGATGTGGGTTCAGACATCTGTAGCTCACTCAGAATAGGCATTGTCAATAGAACATCAAAGATGTCTCCTACACAAGATCTTTGGCTGAACGGAGCGTAAGAGCACTGACATTTTCCCAGGCAAGGGAAATGCAGATTCTGGGGCACCAACATGGGGGACACTCAACTGCACCTTCTAGAAGGCAATTCTATGAATCCCCTCAATAGACACCCAAGTGGCAAACAGGGTTCTTGATTCCACTAAGGGGATACTGTCAAGTAGGCAAAGCTCATCCTTTGGTCAGCAACAGGCCAAGCAGCATTGGATGGCTCCCATATCTCACACATAAGGAGCAGCTCTCTAACAACTCACCTAAATTGGGTGCACAGGAACAAGACACAGCATAGGGACTGGCAGCCCTGCCATTAGCACCAGCCGTATAGTATACAAACAAAGGCATGGCACAGTAGAAATGTGCCGGGAAAGCATACTAAGGCCCCTAGTTAAAAATCCCCAAGGTGATATCATCGAGGCAGTCTGGACCAAGTCCCCAACCACAGCTGAATTTTTTTCTCAATCATACAGTCACTTGGAATAGGCCACTGATTGGCTGCTCCATCATTTTGGCTAGCAGGCCCCCATGTACCATCTCCTTGCTGCACTCGGAGCATATTGCCATTTGCCCCAGCAACCTCTCTCCCCCTCCTCCAGCCTTTTGCCAGCTGCCTGGCGTATCATGTGCCAGTGAGTATCTGTGGTGTGTGCAGTCTAGGGACCCTTTCATTACCCATTGCGAGAACATACCTGTACACACATTGGAACATCCTTCAGTCCCCTCCCAGTGTGAGCTGCTTACCAGAGACAGCTGAGGTTAGTAGCAGGCAGGGTGTGGGAATTGGACTTTATCTCTCAAACTTTAATCAGACACAGCCTTGCCACAATTTACACATTTATTGAACTATATCAGGAGAAGTACTGAAAGCAAGGGTTGACAATTATCTTGTTCTAGCATGGATTGTGTGCCTTTTCAGGTTGACAAGACAACACATAGAGCTGTCCCACTCAGTGCAAGCCCATGAGAGGGACAGTTGGTTGGATAACGTTCTGTTGAGCCTTAGAGACAAGCAAGAACAAGCCAGTGAGAGGCATACTGGTCACTGCAGCTGGTGGTAGAGTTGGAGGTACAGTACACTGGCGTTGCATTGTGGACCGAGTCCATCCTGGTCTCTGGCACAGAGTCCGAACAGGCACAAGGGAAGTAATAAATAAGGTTCTGCAGTAACATCAGACAGCAAGTGGACTCTAATGGGGCTGCATGTGGTACTCTTGCAGAGTCAGCAGCTTCCCCCCTCTTTCCTTGGGAGTTCCCACATGATAAGCTGTGCCTGTTGGGGGAACAGAATGTAACCATTGGGCTAACACTTATAGGGAGTTGTAGTGGAGCCGTATCTGCACTGTCTGCTGGGGGCTACTGCATGGGTCTTTGATCCTGCAAGGCAATAATCGTCCTAGGTGTTTGGTCTGCATTAGCATAGGTCAGATTGGAGTGACTGGTAACCAATCTGGACTGTAGTTGTGCTTCTTGTGTTGCCCACTTGCAGTGGAGGGGACTATTATTTTGATGACAGCATAGTAATTTAGTGCCAGCATTTCTGCCAGCCCCCCTCATGTTCTGCACTGTGCTTACTTGCAGCTTGCAATTGTTGTGGGAGATGGGATTGTTGATATAACAGTTATAGGCATGGGGGGAGGGGGAGGAAGTTTTGGCAGTCCCAGCATGAGGTTGGGACTTCCCTTCGTTTACCTGTGGATTGTGTTGTCCTTATATTCCTGTTTCTGGGAGTAGACTCTCCCCTTTGATGTTCGTGTCCTGAGTGGGTTGCCAGTCTGCGGCTGGCAATTTGTGGGAGACTTAAATTGGGTGGGGGCCCTTGCCAGTGTGACCTGTAAGTGACATTATCATGTTGTGGCTATGCTGTAAGGATGGAGAGCCCACCACCTCCTGAGGAAGCCTGTTCCCCTGAGGACTGTCAGAAAGTTCCTCCCTTCAGCTAATCATTAGGAAGAACTTCCTGACAGAGCAGTTCCTCAGTGGAACAGGTGTCCTTGTGAGGTGGTGGATCTCCTACTTTGGAGGTTTTGAAGCAGAGGCTAGATGGCCATTTGGTCAGTGTTGATTCTGTGACTCATTATTAATTTAGTCAGATTGTGAGAGAGAGGGCAAGAAGGGATGAGCCAGTGCTTAACTCTTGTGGCCCTTATACTCTCAGGGTAATGCTGATCACCACATAGGGGTTAGGAAGGAATTTTCCTCAAGGCCAGATTGGGTCAGGAATCCTGGAGGTTTTTTTGCCTTTCTCTTGGCATAGAGCGGAGGTTACTGGCGGAGTGGGGGAGGGGTAGCTGTGAATTTCCTGCATTGTGCAGGGGTTTGTACTAGATGACCCTTGGGGTCCCTTCCAGCTCTGTTTCTATGTAGCATTCATCCAAAACTCAATAGTTTAAAGTTTAATGGGGAAGCTAAGAGTGTTGCCCAGCATGATGACACCTTTTCTGAGTAGTGCTAGAAATGTAAGAGTCAGCAAAATTCCACTCCCCCCCACCGCCATTTCCCCTCTGCCTCCCAACTTGAGCAGTGGTGGGCAGAACTGGTGGAGATGGGAGGTGTCCTGCAGAATTGACCTTCATAGTCCTGAGATGCTTATCTGTAAGTGATCTCGGCAAGGCAGTGTGAGACATATGCTAGAACAATGCTTTCTCCCTTAGGTGTGTATGTTCAATGTTCCCTTGTTGTACAAAGCACCATATTGGGGGGTTACCATTATCAAAGTACGTTCTATGTATGCTTTAAGATACGAAGTCACAGTGATATAGTCCCATCCTGCATGCCTCGTCTGATGGATTGGCATCCTGGATAGGGTTTATATAGGGTTTATAGTACTGTGGGTGGTGTGATTGACTATGGCCTTAGTTGGTAAGCTGCATCACTGCTTGGGGGTCGGTTGGGAGGTGGGGAGACTTGCTATATTAAGTGTAATATAGCAAGTCTCCCCACCTCCCAACCGACCCCCAGGCATCATTGGAATATTTGAGTGGTACACCAGGATCTTCAGTGGTCCAATGCTGTACTGGTTTTGGGGGCGTTCCCCCAGCCCCTAAAAGTTAAGGAGGTTTACTAAGTCTTGCTTTGTCTGTGGTGTGTCACTGACACCAACCAGTTCTGTATTGGTGCTATGATTGTAGTAGTGCAATGCTGGTGCAGTTTGCCACTGGTATAGGGCTTAGATCAGGGTTGTCAAACATAAGGCCCACGAGCCGGATCCGGCCCCTTGAGCGGTTTTATCCAGCCTGCGAGCCAACCACCCCCGCTCCCGATCTGGGCCAGCCCGGCTGCTGTGCGGTTAATGCTGAAAGCCAATCATGGTGGATTCCTCGTTGACACAAAACAAGGAGAAGCAAACTTTGCTGCAGTTTCCACATTCTGAGGGTGGGACAAATTTCTGCCCCGCACAATCTTCCACGCAGCTTGATCCTCGCATGCTCTTGCTGCCCAGCTGGCCCTCCCTTTGATCTCAATCTGCTCCATACACCTTGGAACACCCCGGGCCCTGGTTATCTAGGTGACGTGGTCAGCAACCTTCCATTGTAGCACCAGGGGCATTCTGAGCTGGCCCCCTTCAGCTGGCTGACGCCAGTCCAATCCCCCAAATCACCAGTCTGCTCATGCAAATATGAGGTAAACTGGGGAAGGAAGAAGAGGCATTTATTTAGCTGTTTTTTCCTTTAAGCACAGAAGGTAACTACAGCGCCCGGTGTCCAAACAGCCCCCCCAAGCTTAAGAAAATAGCCCCTTTAAGCAGGGCCCCGGGAAGAATGTGGAAAGTAGCTCTCAGCCACCCATGCAGAACTGGGCCGGGCTCTCCTCCCAAATGAGGGGGAGAGGAGGGCATCCTCCCAACCCGATGCTGTGTATGTTTACATGGAAGTAATGGATCTCAATTGGACATACTTCCGAGGAAAGACTCCTAGGACCAGGCTCGGCTTCAAGCAAGGCGGCAGCCATTTCCAAGACTTGCTCACCTTCCCTCGGCCTGACCTCTGCTCTCCGCTCGTTTCCCTCGCCCAAATTGAAGTTAATCTACTGCAGGCACGGCTTGGGCACCACCTGGACCGCCAAGCCAAGGAGACCCAAGCTTCAGCCAAGCGTCCCCACTGCTGTTCAGTTGCAAACGGGAAAAGCCCGCTAAACCAAAGTGAGGGAGGGGGGAGTCGACCCTGGCCTAGGGGGCTGCAGCACCAGGACGTCTGCGTCTTTGGTGGGATTTGCTGGGATGAGGGAGGAATGGAGCTGGAGGGAGGGGAATATTATTGTCCAGGGTTTGACTTCCCCCCTTTCTGTGCGTGTCTAAAACTGGACTAGAGAAGAAAAGGGGAGGAAGGAAGGAAACCCCCTTAAAGGCACAATATAGTGGCATTAATAATTATTGCCATACTGATCCCAAAAGCCTCCTCTGAAGGCTTCACCCCTCTCCAGGCGCAGCCCATTGATCCTCCGGGCAGCAACAGAAAGAATTAATCCACTGGAGATGTCTACGGTGGCTGCTGTATGTTCTGGGATGCGATTATTTGGGCGGGGGGAGATTCAAGGGTTCCCAGCCATAGGGATGGGTTACGAGAAGAGCTGCCAGGAAGATGAACTCAAGTGGCTGAAGAGGAAAGTGGAGCCACGTTTAGTTTCAGCTTCATTTTCACATACATACACCCCAATTCTGGGTGTATGTAAATTACATCCATCTTGGTTTTAGATCTTGTCATCCCTTTGAATAATAATAATAAAGCCACAGGTTTTTTTTCCAGATGTCTCTTTCTTTCATTCCCTGTCTCTCCCTCTGTCTCTTTCTCCCTCTTTCTTTCAGTTTCTCTTTCTATCTCTTTCTCCTTTCTTTGTCTTTCTCTCCTTCTCTCCCTCTTTTTTCTTTTATGGCCAGAAGTTGCTGTGGGTTCCTGCAATGAGCATTGCCCCCCCTCCGCTTCTTTTGTTTAGATCAGTTCACTGTGCCAAAGATGAGAAGGAAAAGATAATCTACCATCCACACACCCTTAGGTCGATTTAAAATTGTGTCCTTAAAGGGGAGAAAAAGAGTCCCACGTCACTTCAGAACCGAGCCAAAAAGCTCACTGAAACACTATTCCACCAGTGTCAATTACAGCTGTTATTTTGCACAGAATTCTGCAACCCTTTCGGCAATCTATCAGAGATCACAATAAAAATCTGTTTTCACTTAAAATTTAAAAAATAATAATGCTAGGGATCGGAGATCAAACTTTATAGAAGACATAGGCAAAGCCAATTATTGATATTGTTTTTATTTTTTACTTAAAATACAAACATGCTTAAAACAATAACACTCTTAACAGTACTTTCTTTTATTTAACAGTCTTTGATAATTGACACCTCGTTAATTGGTTTTGCCTGTGTCCTCTATAAAGTTTGTATCTCTGGTACCTGACGTTAAATTTTATGGTACACTCGGCCCGGCCCAACATAGTGTCATTTAAATCATATCCATCCCACCTAACAAATGAGTTCGATATCCCTGGTTTAGATGCTATCCTAACCCATTTCGTGATGAGGTTTGTGCTGCAAATCTTGGAATTTCCAGTTTACCATCCAGATAGAGGGGAGGGTTCATGCAATTTACAGAGCACTTGGGAAAACCTCCCTCACTTTTTCTTCTTTGAATATTTGTATGACCCTGCATCACAATGGATGGCATACCTTTGTAGTTGGTTTGCTGCTAACCGAAGCAGTGATTCAATATCTCAAAGGTCCAAACACATTATTGAGTAAATGAGGCTTAACTGAAACTTAATTCAGTCAACACATAGATTAGGATAATTGGAGGGCTATTGGTTCCACCTGTCCTGGATAGCATTTCCTTGTCCCTGAAACACAAGGAGCCTGGTCTCTGAGCTCTCCTCAACTCTGATTTACTGCTGGTGGTGGCAACAGCCATTGTTACTTTCACCAGCTTTGGCTAATGAGCCAGCAGCATCCACTTCTTTGACATGGATTTTAGTCTCTTCTCAATGTTTTGTAACTTCATGTATGGACTGCTGTAATCTTAGTGGGGTTGCCTCTTGAAGACTGTTCAGAAGCTTCAGTTAGAGCAAAATGCTTCTACAGTTCTAATAGGAAAGTTTTCAGGAAAGCCATCCTTTTGCTTCTGTGCCCCATTCAAAATTCTGTTGACTTATTGTAAATTTCTACATGGCCTCTTACCTTGGGGAACAACTTCTTATGTACTTCTCACTTCCTCGGATCTGCAGGGAAGATGCTGCTTTATATCCTGACTTTTACAAAATGAAAATTATGAGAGCATGGTACAGTGCCCTCTTTGGATTAGCACCGTACTCTGTGTTATTACTACATTAGAAGCATTTTAGCCACCTTTTACTGATCTGACTGCTTGTTTAAAACCTGCTTTTTAAAAAAGGTTGAAGACATGGGATTTTTTATTTCATGATTTTTCCTAGGGATGTTTTCTGCATAGGTGTGTTTTTTTAAATGTTTGAGGGTTTTTGTAAGTAATTTCTATTGTACGTTGCTTCAGATACCGCTTAAGATAGCAGTGAAAGACATGCATATATATGCTCATCTTTTTTTCCAAACTAACAATGCTACTTGTTTTCCAAAATCTAACAATGTTAGATTTTCAGTTGCATATTACCTCTGGAGAATTAGGTTGACATATTTTTAGATGTAAATGTGTGTTATGGACCAAGCCTCCCTTTTCAAATATAGTTTAGCTATAAGTTTTTGGCACCAGTAGCCACATTCTCCTCCCAGAGTACCTGGAACCCACAACTAGAGTCCTGCAACACAAGAGAGCTGCTACAGCTTCAGTATAAACAGATCTGAATCAGAGGGGTAAAATACTAAGAGTGAAAACTATAATTTAGATCATGGATTTAAACCAGGTTTTCCTTCTGGGTTTCACAAAATTCCTATTCAATGATGTGTAGTTAATCCCTCCAACAGCTAGAACAAGTTAAATAACTAAATAGATATTTCCTTCTGCTTGAAGGTGAGAAGGACATCATGGACCCACTCAGAAGTATTCTTGGGGACACAGTTGGCTACTTCACATATATGAAAATAGGTAACTGTGCCAACTATAGCAGCCAGGATATTGTCAGTCTTCAGTATATTTTTTTCCTATTATGTTTGTTCCAAGATGTTCTTTCTTATGTAACCTGTCATTAAGAGTTTTACATAGTTTTCATAGTTAGTTAGAATAATAGAGTTGGAAGGGACCACTGGGGTCATCTAGTCCAACCCACTGCATAATGCTGGAAATTCACGACTACCTTCCCCCCACACCCCCAGTGACCCCTACTCCATGCCCAGAAGATGGCCCAAAAAAACCAAAACCAATCTGGCCTGGAGGAAAATCACTTCCTGATCCCAAAGTGGCGATTGGCACTTCCCTGGGCATGTAAGAGAGGGCCACAAGAGTCAAACACTGATGCAACCCCTTCTGTCCTCCCTCTTATTATCTGCTCAAGTTCACAGAATCAGCATTGCTGACGGATGGCCTTCTGGTCTCTGCGTAAAAACCTCTGTAGAAGGAGAGCCCACCACCTCCTGAGTAAGCCTGTTCTATCAAGGAATAGCTCTAATTGTCAAAAAGTTCTTCCTAATGTTCAGCAGGAAAATCTTTTGATTTAATTTCAACCTGATGGTTCTGGTTTGACCTTCTGAGGCAACAGAAAACAACTCCACACCATCCTCCATATGACAGCCCTTCAAGTACTTGAAGACAGTTATCATATCTCCTTTCAGTCGTCTCCTCTCCAGGCTAAACATACCCAGCTCCTTCAACTTTTCTTCATAGGACTTGGTCTCCAGACCCGTTACCATCTTCGTTGCTCTCCTCTGGACACGTCCCAGCTTGTCTATATCCTTCTTAAATTTTGGTTCCCACAACTAAACACAGTACTGTAGGTGAGATCTAACTAGAGCAGAGTAAACTGATTCCATCGCTTTGTGTGATCTTGACACTATAATTCTCTTTATACTGTCCAAAATTGCATTTGCCTTTTTAGCTACTGCATCACACTGCTGACTCATGTTTAGTATATGGTCTGCTAAGACCCCTAGATCCTTCTTGCCAAGTCAAGTATTTGATTTTTCCTACCTAAATGCAGAACTTTACCTTTATCTCCACTGAAATTGATTTTATTAGTTTTAGCCCAGTTTTCCAGCCTTTCAAGATCATCCTGTATACTGGCTCTGACCTAACATATTTGCCACCCCTCCCAGTTTAATATCATCTGCAAATTTAATAAGCATCCCCTCTATTTCTTCATCCAAATTATTTATAAAGATATTGCACAACACAGGGCCCAGGGCAGATCCAAGAGGATGAAGAACAAGCACTCTTTGGGTGCGATCTGTCAACCAGTTACAGATTCACCTAACATTAATAGGCTCTAAGCCAACTTTTCAACAAGAATATTATGTGGAACCTTATCAAAAGTCTTACTGAAATCAAGATAAACTTTGTCCACAGCATTCCCCTGATTCCAGCAAGGTAGTAACTTTCTCAAAAAAGAAGACAAGGTTAGTCTGACATCTAGTTCTTGAGAAAACCGTGCTGGCTCTTAAAAATCACAACCATCCTTTCTAAATGCTCAAGTACTGGCTGTTTGATTATTTGTTCTAAAACTTTTCCAGGTATGGATGTCAAGCTGACAGGTCGGTAGTAACCTGGATCTTCCTTTTCCCCTACTTGAAGATGGGGACAACATTTGTCTGCCCCCAATCTTCTGGCACCTCACCTGTTCTCCAAGAATTCTCAAAAAGAAATTACATCCACAAATTCTTTCAGTACCCTTGGATTGAGTTCATCTGGCCACGAGGACTTAGTTTCATTTAAAGAAACTGGGTGTTTATGTACTACTCCTACGCTGCAACTCCCTTCCCTCATCATGTGTTGTTTTTGCTATGTTGAGCATCGTTCCCCTCACAAGAGAAGACGGAGGAAAAGTAGGAGTTTGAAAACCATGTTTCATATTAAACTATGGTATGATATAGTTATGACTGGTTTTAAAGGAAATGGGTGTGCCACTGCATCTGATCATTTTGATGTGCAACCAGTACTCTGGACAAGAGCCCACAGTTAGAACAGAATATGGAGAAATAGAATGGTTTCCAATTGGCAAAGGTGTTAGACAAGGGTATATTTGATCTCCCTATCTCTTCAATCTATATGCAGAACATATAATTAGGAAAACTGGATTAGATTTAGATGAAGGTGGAATGAAAATTGGAGGGAGGAACATTAACAGTTAGAGATATGCCGATGATACTACTTTCAGAAAATAGCGAAGACTTGAAACGACTACTGCTGAAAGTTAAAAGAGAAGGTGCCAAAGCAGGACTACAGCTGAACATCAAGAAGACAAAAGTAATGATTACTGGAGAATTACACAACTTTAAGGTTGACAATGAGGAAATTGAAATTGTTGAAGATTTTTTATTTCTTGGCTCCATCATCAACCAAAAGGGAGACAGCAGCCAAGAAATCAGAAGGAGATTGAGACTGGGAAGGGCAGCCATGAAGGAGCTAGAAAAGATTCTGAAGTGTAAGGATTTGTCACTGGCCACCAAGATTAAGTTAATTCATGCCATCGTATTCTGTATTAATATGTATGGGTGTGAAAGCTGGACACTGAAGAAGGCTGATAGGAAGAAAGTCGATTCCTTTGAAATGTGGTGTTGGAGAAAAGTGTTACGGATACCATGGACTACAAAAAAAACAAAAAAAACAAATCAGTGGGTTATAGATCAAATCAAGCCTGAACTGACCCTAGAAGCTAAAATGACTAAACTGAGGCTGTCGTATTTTGGTCACATTATGAGAAGACGAGTCAGTGGAAAAGACCATCATGCTAGGAAAAGTTGAGGGCAGCAGGAAAAGAGAAAGACCCAACAAAAGATGGATGGACTCAATAAAGGAAGCCACAGCCCTCAATTTGCAAGATCTGAGCAAGGCTGTCAAAGATCGGACATTTTGGAGGACATTGATTCATAAGGTCGCCATGAGTCAGAAGCTACTTGACAGCACTTAACAAACACATGATATAGTATCAGAGTTGACCAAGTTGCAGCTATCATTTTTCTATGTAAGAGTTCAAATCATAGCAGAAATGAGACAGTCTGGGGAGTTGTGCATGTATAAATGTCACAATAGTTTTCTGTTAGTTTTTGTGCAAAATATGAATATATAGACTCTTAAACAATAAACATTGATTCTCCATGTCCTGAAGGCACACTGTTCTTCCAGATCACTACCAAATGTGCAGGGCAATCCTATGCTGAGTTGCTCCAGTGTGAGCCTATTGAATTCTGGTATTTAGACCTTACTTAAAGTCAATTGTTGTAGCAACCAATTAGTATGCTTTCCTGTTCAGGAAATAGACTGATTTAAATATCCTGAAACACAGGGTGTTGATAACATGAATGCAAGGCCTAGTAAACATTCTTTTATAGCATAATCCTATGCATGTTTACCCAGAAGTAAATCCTACCAAATTAGTGGACTTTACTATCAATGTGGATACAGTTGTAGCCATAATTTGCAACTGTAGTGGTTCATTCAGTGTATGGATATACTGAAGGTAGTGATTGATGATGGTTGCCTTAATTTTCCCTGAGGATTTATCAGGATTTGAACTTGTTTACCCACATCTATTGAATATATATATTCAGTAGGTGGGATATAAATATTTAACAAATTATATATATATATATATATATATATATATATATATATATATATATATATATATATATATATATATATATATATATATATATATTTTGTTAAATATATATATCCCACCTTTCTTTGTGCCTTAAGGTAGTTAAAAAATCACAATTTAAAACATGCAGAATAAATATTGTCGAAGGCTTTCACGGTCAGAGTTCATTGGTTCTTGTGGGTTATCCGGGCTGTGTAACCGTGGCCATCGGGGCGGGGAACGCTGGCTCGCGCCGTCCCGACGTGCACGCGCCCAGCCAGCATTTGCTCCATAAGACGCACGGACATTTCCCCTCACTTTTGAGGAGGAAAAAAGTGTGTCTTATGGAGCGAAAAATATGGTAACTGATGTGATATGGGTCTTCCAGAAAAATTTGAATTCACTCTAAGTTGAGCTTGATATGTTTTAGAATGCTTATTTAGACTTATATCTAGTAAGCAAAACTTTAAAAGGACCCCCAGCAACAAATACTTGACCTGAAATATTTGATGAGGGGAAAAAAAGTGTGGTTTAAAAGTTCAAACAAACTCAGCTTTATGTGGATTTTTTGGATAATACATGTAAAAATAAAAGATTATATGGTATATGCTTCCCTCATTGTTTAGATTTAAGAAAAAACTGATGGTACTGAATACTGTTAATTCTCTGATTTTAGTACACCGAAATGTGCATCATATGGAATGGACGTGGTTCTTTACTGATCTGTTTCAACAGAATTTAGCCTCTTCCATGGAGGTTGCTGTGGCGCCTCGATTTCACTGTCATTCCCTGTATTGTGTTTCATTATCAGATTAGTGATTACAGTATCCCTTCTACCATATGGAAGTTATAAATAAGAATTTTACCTTTGGTTTTGATATGACCTGCACAGCTATTCAGATGAATTCATAACTTGATCTTTTAAAATTTAGATTATTACATGCATTGGTAGTTTTGTCACTCCTGCCCTTGCCCTGGTTTACAAGTCAATAAAACATATTTGTTCTCAAAAAAGTCCTAGGGATTCTCACCTGGAAAACATTAATTACAACTTTAAAACTGCCAACCATGGCTAATATTGTATTGGCAATGACATCCATCCCGTTATGCTAATTTTATGTAACAGTAGAGTTTTAGAAATATAGAATTTTTCATCCCAAATCTATGCTCACATTTACTCTAAACAGAAGTGGTAGGCAAGCTGGAATTCTGCTGACCTCAAAAAGAAAATTAATAGTAATGAAGATATTTCAGTTATTAACCGGTTTGAAGCTTAATCAAATCGCAGAAACAATTTAATATACTTTAAACAAAATTCTTAAAATATAATGGAATTATAACTTTCAATGTTTCTGTAAGCATGATTTATTGAGCTGCTCTCTTTGGCTTTTGCCCTGAATCGTCAGGGCCAGTCTAATGTTCTAATTTGATTTTTAAAATATTCAAATAGAGCAAAGTAACTATTAAAACAGTCAGATTTTGAAGGCAGTTATTGCTAACCAATGAAATAAAGTAGGTTGCAAACTATATGGTGGCATTCTTGTGTTCACTGAATATTTGCCAATGTTTGACTGCAGTCAGATAATAATCAGTCAATTGACAGTGTTTTTTACTAGAGTTGCTATACCAACCTGCATTTCTCCTTCTAAATTGGAATTAACAGTGCATAATTAAAGCCTTCTGAGTCCATTGAAGCCACTTGTATCATTTGTGCCTTTTAAACTTTAATATTTAACAGGTTGGAGTGCCTTTTTCTCTAATAAATATGCTAGTTTTCAACATACAGTGTGGTTTTGTTCTGACTTTACTGTTTAGAGTCTGCTGTAGGTAATACTGTTCCTGAGAGAGGTGGAGTACTGGAGCATATGGTTTTTCGGAAGACCTTTGTGTAATTTTGTTCTGTGGGTGAATTGAGAACCTTAAGGTTTTTGTTTTGTTTTGCAACTAGTACAAGACTGTTTGAGCTGGAGCAGCCAATAGGAGTTTGACTAGGTAGAAGCGAATAGGATTGCTTTTTAATGACATTCAAAGTCTGTTCTGAGACTCTGGGTAGTATCATTTCATGGATAGTTTATACAAGTAGTGCCTGTGTGTGTGTGTGAAAAAATCAAGCCTATTTGTAGTCCAAATTGTACTCTGATAAAGTTGTACATTATGGATAGTTGTTCATGTGACCAAATTTTACCTTTGTAAAGGGGAAAAAAGAACACATTAAAAAGTCACTGCTGGCAAATCTGGGCTTTCTATGTTTATATTTAAATCATGCTCAAGTGTCTTGTAGCATAGTTATGAAATACAATTTTTAAAAGTTGGACAATAACAACAGAGTCTATGGAAACAGAGAACCAGAAAAACTGAGGCTCAGTTGAGGCATCACACAAAACTATTGCTTTATTAAATTAGTAGCAGTGTTACCTAATATGGGCCACTCAGCAAATTATGGTCAAACAAGTCTCTGAAACCATGGTTTGAAGGTTTATTATCCAAAGTTAGTGTTAAGTGTGGCTTCATCTTTCATGCTGATGTGAACATAAGACTATAAGGAGAGCCTTGCTGGATTAGATCAGTGGTCCATCTAGACCAGCATCCTGTCACTCACAGTGGCTGTCAGGTTAGGTGTGCCAACAACAGTGAATAGAGGCCTAGGCCTTCCCTTGATTGTGCATCCTTGCTCTGGTAATCAGAGGTTTACTGCCTCTAAATATGGAGGTTCTGTTTTGTTGCCATGAATCTGTTTAATCCCCCTTTAAAGCTGTCTATGCTTGTGGCCATCACTACATGTTTTGGCAGCAAATTCCACATTTTAATCACTCTTTTGAGTAAAGAAGGATTTCTTTTTGTCCCTCCTTAATCTACAGCACATCAGCTTCATTGGATTGTTCCAAGGTTTGGGGAGAGGAAGAGAGGTGCTCTTAATCATCTTCATTGCCTTCTTATGTATTTTTTCCAACTCTGCAATGTCCTTTTTTAGATATGGTGACCATACACATAGTAGTGCAAATAAGGTTGCATCATAGATCAATACAGAAGCATTATAACATTGGCTTTTCCTAATAACCTCCAACATAGAGTTTGCCTTTTTCACCACTGCAGCACACTGGGTCCACATTTTCATTGAGCTATCAACTGTGACCCCGCTGTCTCTTTCCCGCTCCGTCTCAAAGTTCAGTCCCCATTGGTGCATACTTAAAAGTTGGCAGTTTTGTTCTAGTGTACATCACCTTACATTTACCTACATGGAAGTTCATTTGCCACATTGTTGCCCAGTCACCTAATTTTTAGAGATCCTCCTGCAGCTATCTCTGCATTCCTTGTGGAGACAGGAAACCAGTTGCTGGAAGGGAAGCATCTCTCCCACTGGCAGTCTTAGGAAGTTATGCTTTGTCCCTGCCTCCTGTTTTTATGTTCTTATGAGGAATTAACCATCAATCTCTAGATAAGAACAAGTTATTGCTCAACAGTATCTTTGGGGCAAAATTCTGGCTGAATCAAAGCACTGAATGGCATGGTAAAAGGTAAAGGTAGTCCCCTGTGGAAGCACTGGGTCATTACTGACCCATGGGGTGATGTCACATCATGTCATTTACTAGGCAGACTGTGTTTATGAGGTGGCTACCTGAAACCAACTTCCGCTGGGATCAAACTCAGATTGTGAGCAGAGCTTTTGACTTCAGTACTGCAGCTTACCACTATGCTCCACGGGGCCTCTGTGAGCATCTGAAAGACAACTTGGTGATCCAAGGAAGTCAACATGGATTTGTCCCCAACAGGTCCTGCCAGACCAACCTCGTTTCCTTCTTTGATAGAGTGATGAACTTACTGGATCAAGGGAATGCAGTTGATGTTGTTTACTTGGATTTCAGTAAGGCTTTTGACAGGGTTCTCCATGATGTTCTAATGGGTAAACTAGAGGGCTGTGGACTGGACCCTAGGATAGTTAGGAGGATAGGGAACTGGTTGGAGAACCGCACTCAGAGTAGTTGTCAGTGGCATTTCATCTGAATGGAGGGGGTGTCCACTGGGGTGCCATAGAATTCAGTACTGGGCCAGGTACTTTTCAATATTTTTATTAATGATCTGGATACCAAATTGGGAGGAGCAACAGCTAACATACCAGAAGACAGAGATAGAATTCAACGAGATTTGAACATACTGGAAAAGTGGGTGGATGTGAACAAGATGCAATTCAACAAGGATAAGTTCCGAGTTCTACATCTGGGTAACAAAAATGAGGGACATGCATACTGGATGAGGGATACACTTCTGGGTAGCAGTGTGTGTGAACAAGATCTTGGAGTACGAGTGGACCATAATCTCAATATAAGCAGCCAGTGTGACACAGTGACAAAAAAAGGTAATGCGATCTTGGGGTGCATCAACAGAGGCATAACATCCAAATCACAAGATGTTATAGTTCTACTGTACACAGCGTTGGTCAGGCCACACCTGGAATATTGTGCACAGTTTTGGAGGTCCCACTTCAAAAAGGATGTGGACAGAATGGAGTGAGTGCAGAGAAGAGCGATGAGGATGATCAGGGGCCTGAAGACCAAGTCCTATGAGGAAAGGCTGAGGAAGTTGGGAATGTTTAGTCTGGAGAAGAGGAGGTTGAGGGGGGACATGATTGCTCTCTTTAAGTATTTGAACAGCTGTCTCTTAGAGGAGGGCAGGGAGCTGTTTCTATTGGCAGCAAAGGATAGGACTCACAATAATGGGTTACAATAATGGGTTTAAATTGCAGGCGGAGAAGTACTGGCTGGATATTAGGAAAAAGATTTTGAAAGTAAGAGTTGTTTGACAGTGGAATCAGCTGTCTAGGGAGGGTGAGTTCCCCCTCACTGGCAGTCTTTAATCAGAGGCTGGACAAGCACGTGTCAGGGCTGCTGTAGGCCAGAGGTTCCCAAACTCTGCTCCAAGGAGCACTTGGAGCTCCGCAAGGCATATCCTAGTGTTCTGTGAAGAGATTGGAAATAAAAATATTGTTGTTATTCGGTTTAGCATATAGGTGCTAGGTAAAAATTAGTGCTCCATGATGAATTTCTCTCCTGAAAAGTGCTCCATGACTCAAAGTTTGGGAACCTCTGCTGTAGGCTGATCTTGCATTGAACAGGGGGTTGGACTAGATGGCCTGTATGGCCCCTTCCAACTCTATGATTCTTCTATTTTACTTTTATTAGCTTGACATCAAGTACATGCAGAATTTATACAATGTTATGTTGTTAAATTATACCTTCATGTTGTATCCAGCTATTTCAACTAGCTCATCTATCATATTTAAGTGGCTGATAGTGTAATACTAATCAGAGTTCCTCCAACCTAAACCCACTGACTGCACTAAATCGTTTACAGTGGTGTTGATCTGAAGTAGTGTTACTGGGGTTGTGCTAGAGCCATACCTTAGCTAAGGTGACAATATTGCAACTGGTAAAAAGGGGGGGTCTGCTCCCCCCTGAAGCCTTCTGTTCCTTCCAAAATTGAGCTGCTTGGGGGCGGGGGTAGTGGATCTGAAGGAAATACACAGGATGGGGGGATAGTTGAAGAATTACGCTTCATAGTACTTCCTAAGCCAACTTTTCCTCTGCTTTCTATTTTGTTGTTTTTTTTTTAGCTGATAGTAACCTTATCTCCTTCCTTTTCCTCATGCTATTGGGTTTTTTAAAAAGCAAAGACACCCCTCCCTTTTTTTACCAGTTGCAATATTGTCACCTTAGTTGAGGTGGCTGTTAGGTTGTAATATGAATAAGTCTTCCATTCCTCAGCGGAAGAGCTTCTGGAAACTTTTCTGGGAGTCCAATGCAGGAGTGTCCTGCATACCTAAAAGGATGGGAACAGATAAGTATTTGAGACGCAGGGAAGGACCAACCCAAATAGCACTTTCCTTGGACTTCAAGGGTGAGAAGCTCTCCCATGGCACGCCAACAGCTGATTTTCACGGCATGCTACCAGGGCAGCCAGAATATCTTAGACAGTACCGACAATAGGCTCAAGCTAGATTTTAGTTTCTAAGTCATTGCAGGAGCCTGTACTTAAAAAAATTCAACTTTCCCTATAGAATTATGTGAAGATAACACTCTTGTACAGTTTAATTTGTCGGTAGGTATTGACCCATGACAGAATGGTGGACTGGATCCTACAATTTAGGAGAGCAATGGACATGGATTTTTCCCCATCTTCCCCCTCCCCCATGAGTCCCTTTGATCCCCCCAAAAGGTAGGGTGCGGTTAGGAGGAAGAATTTGGAGAAATTCCTCCCACTGTCTTTCTCGCTCAGAGGGAGAAGGGCATCTTCATTATGGGTGTTTCCTTTTCCTCTTATCTCGGGAGGCAGGAACCAAATATTTAAATTTTTCTGACCTCTGAGGGTAAACGCCCCCTTGTGATCAGTTCTATTTCCTGCCTTGAACGGGAGAGCAGCCTTCTAGCAGCTCTCTGCTACAGAAATAATAGAGAAACCTTAACCTTACTTATTAGACCTAAAAATATTCTTATTTTAACAAACCTAAACTTAACCTAACTAATCTACTACTCAATTCTATTTACTGTCTTAATTTTCTGCCTATTCTCCTCAGAAGGGTCTTTTCCCGCCAAAAAAAAAAAAAAAAAAAATGGCGGATTGGCATCAGGACAGCTATATAGCACCTGCCAATTTAGACCCTAGCCTGCTAGTGGCCTTACCACTACAATTAGATGAACCCTCGGACAGTCACTCTGGTGACCTGAGGACCAAAACTCAAAAGGGAAAGGCAAAAGCGGCAAGAACGGCGCAGGCAAGTACAAACGGCTTGGCTCGACCGCTAACAAGCGCGCCAAATGCCTGCTGCAAAACGCACGCTGCTCTGCCGCGCCTGAAAGACGCGACTGCCAGATCGCAACAGAAAGCGGCCGGGAGAAAACAGCGGCGGTAGCCGCTCCTCCCACACAGCATGAACGGGGGAAATGAAGGAGGTTGGCGGCTCGCCTTTTTGCCTCGCCCGCCATGCTCCGTCCTTAGGCGGCTCGCCTATTGTTATTCAAGGACGGGAAGCAGCGGGAAGCAGCCAGGAGAACACAGCGGCTATAGCCACTTCTCCCACACTGCACAAACGGGGAAAATGAAGGAGGCTGGCGGCTCGCCTTTTTGCCTCGCAATGCTCCGTCCTCAGGCGGCTCGCCTATTATTATTCAAGGACGGGAAGCATCAACGGAGACATCGACTGCCGGTAAGGTGACTTCGCCCCCCCCCCTCATAGATGCAGCCTGTTTTACTCCTATAAGAGCAGAGCTCTCCGCCCTGATTAAAAACGCCTTCTCAGATGGCTTAAGGGCAGTACAACCTCCTTATCCTGCCCCATCCATACAGGGATCGTAGGGATCACACCCTCCAGCACCACAAACAGTAATCTGATTGCTAAAAGGGCAGAATATCAGCCAAAGCAGGGGAACGGCTGTGGCTCAGTGGCAGAGCGTCGGATTGGCATGCAGAGGGCCAATTCTGGTAGTAGGTGATGTGGAAGACCTCTGCCTGAGATCCTGGTGAGCCAATCACCAGTCCAAGTAGTACCAAGAGAGTACGTGCTGGCCAGCCTAAGCAGCGCTGAAAGCTAATTCACGGTCCCAAAATTGCCAATTGGTACCCAGACTGTCTATAGTATTTAACGCAGAAGATTTCCTTCTGCATTGGCATAAAAACCTAGCTACTCTTGATCTCTCAGAGGACTCAGAGTGGGAGAAAAGACTCCAGATAGGTTTGTGCCAGCGCTTGATTATTTCTAACTCTGTTGAAAGCAGAGCGGGAGAAACCAATGGCACCCATACAATGCTCCACAGCCTCTAGGAAGCCTTTATATTTGGTTTATCGGTGCTTCTAAAATTCTAAAAGTGCCTTCAGTAGAATCACCTGTCACTGCCTTCACTCCTTCAACCTTGTTACATGGCCTTGCCATGATTAAGGACCCTACAGATAGGAAGGCAGAGTTAGCAGGCATAAATGCTCAGAGGCCTTGGCACTCACTATCAAGCGCTTCTATCACATCTGCCCTAGTATACAGAGCGGCAATAATTTGGACTAGGAAGTTATATCAACTTTTTCCACAGGAAGAAAGAAACGCCTTTACAGGAGTACCCATGTTTTTTTTTTAGAGTGGTATTCTTTCTAACTGATTCGAACTTCGATACCATGCCATATGCAGCTAGGACACTAGCCGCAGCATCAGATGCCAGAAGGGCATCCATGTTTTTTTTTTTTTTTTTGAGAGTGGTATCCTTCCAGCTGATTCTACCTTAGATACCATGTCATCCATGTTTTCGAGAGTGGTATTCTTTCTAGCTGATTCCTCCTTAGATAACATGTCATATGCAGCTAGAACACTAGCCACAGCCTCAGCTGCCAGAAAGGCTCTCTGGGTACGCCCCTGGCAAGCGGAGTATATAGATCAAAATTGGTTATTATGGGCTTCCTGTATCAGGGAAAGACCTTGCTTGGAGACAATTTGGTCCCCATATCAGTGGAGACCAAAGACAAGTTTCTACGCAAGGAATCCAAGGGATCACTCCCCCTATGTCCTTTCGTGCATACCATATACTTCAAAGATACAGACCTGATCAACCTAGAAACCACCGGAACCAGAATCGCAGCTCCTTTAGTAAAGGAGGACGATTCAATAAATCTCCAAAATCCTCCACCTTCCAGGGCAATAAAGGGGATAAACCCGACCGCCCAACCAAACAGTGACGCCAGCCACCAGTCAGTGGAAGGCAGGCTCAGCCTATTACACCGTCAGTGGTCACCTCCCAACCAGGCCTCTGGGTCACAAACATTATCTCACAAGGCTATCAGATAGAGTTTTTCTTACACTCCTTCACATCGACTAGTAATATCTCCAACATTCCCCCCCCCCCCCAAAAAAAAAAAAAAATCCATAGAACTTCAGAGGCCTCTTAGACATCAAGGCGATGGAGCCAGTCTCACCATTAGAGCATACATTGGGAGTCTATTCAGTATTCTTTACTGTTCCCAACAAAGGCGGCGGATGGAAAGCCATCCTAGACCTCAAGTTTCTGAACAGATTATCCCATTAAAGCGCTTCAGGATGGAGACACTAAAGTCAGTCACACAGGTCCTCAGGGAAAAGCATTTTCTTACATTCTAATACACCCGGCACATTGTTGTTTCCTTCGGTTCCGTACAAGGGACACCTCTTCCAATTCAGGGCCTTACGATTCGGGTTATCATCGCCCCTCCTCGAGTATTCACCAAAGTTCTGGACACACCAGTCACATCTCTGCGCAAGGAGGGCGTGAGAATCACCCTTCTCAGACGACATTCTGATTTGCGCAAGCTCAAACTAGCAGAGCATAGATCATTCAGAGAGAGTTCTGAAGAGGTTAACAGAACACGGGTCATAATCAACTTCAGAAAGACCCACTTAGTTCCATCCCAACGATTGAGAGAGATGGGGGATGGACATAGACACACTGACAAACTCCTTATACCTTCCAGTGGACAAAAATCCACAACATTTCATCTCTAGCAAAGAAAGCGATTAATTCCCGGTCGCCTTCTCTAATGTCCCTGACCAAACTGAAGGGTCACATGTCTGCATGCATTCCCACAGTTCAAGGGGCACGCTTACGAGCAAGACCTCTTCAATGGTTCTTAAGGCCATACCAAAGAGACATACCAAGGAAGAAGTGACAGAAATCTCATCCTGACCGAGGAAGTCAGATCAAGACTAGTATGATGGTTTCAGTCTCAGAATTTGACGAAAGGAAGTTGGTATCTCCGTCCAACACCAATTCAAATCTTCACGGACGCGTGTCTATCAGGTTGGGAAGCCACGCTCAAGGGACAATGGCTCAAGCAACATGGACCATCAAGAACAGAATCTTCACATCAGTGCCCTAGAAATCAGGATGATCCTCAGAAGCGACTACATTTTTCCTTGGGCCGAGTCCAACCTCTCATCAAAATCAGCAGAACATATTCAGGGCACAGTCAACATACAAGCAGACTGGCTCAGCAGACAGGACATCAGCGAGGCAGAATGGTCTCTACATCCAGAGGTCTTTCAACTTATTACTCAGAGATTCGGCACGCCACAGATTCATCTGTTTGCATCCAGCATCATCCACCAGCTGCCATGGTACTATTCCATGTACCGTCAACAGGGGGTGGAACAAATGGACCTCTTAATGTCACCAGGGCCACACGACCTACTGTACGGGTTCCCCCCCTCCCTCCAAGGGTATTGAGAAAGGTACGACTTCAAAAAGCATCAGTCAGATTCATAGCTCCATATTGGCTGCGACGACCGTGGTTCCCATCTATAATTCAGATGTCCATACAGAACCATTGGAGACTTCCAGACAGACAAGATCTCCCTCTACAAGACCCAATATGCCATCCCAATCCAGGGTGGTACAAACTGACCGCATGGGCACTGAAAGGAGATGACTTATAGCCCTAGGTTATAGCCCGGTGGCCGTCACTACCATATTGACAACAAGGAAGCCATCAGGAGGGACAGAGCTTAGGGCTAGCTACCTGCACTCTACAAAGGCAACTGGCATCTATAGCTACCATAGTACCCAAGGTATCTGGATACCGCTTAACCAAACACCATCACATAAAAGCCTTTTTAAGGGGCGTCAGTTATTTAGCTCCTCCTGTTAGACACAGGTTCACAACTAGAGCCTGCACACAGCTTTGACAGCACTCACACAACTACCATTCGAACCAATCACTGAGATAGGACAAAATGTAGCTGCAAGTTTCACAGGGAGCAGGACATAGTGCTTTCATCTTCTGCACTAACCCCAAGAATCCTAAGGAGAAGGCCTGGCACTAGCTAGACCTAACAAGGGCACTACCTGTTTACATTTATCTTACTAAAATTATTAGGAACTCTGACTCCTTATTCGTTCATATCTCACCACCTGACAAGGGCAAGCATATGTCCAAGGCATCCATTAGTAGGACCATCACCTTATACATAACACAGGTTTATAGAATAAGTAACCTACCTGCTCCTGCGGGCGTTACTGCCCACTTGGGAAGAAGTGCGGCTACTTCAGCAGCCTTCGACTGCCGTGCTTTATGGAAGAGATATGTAAGGCTGCAACTTGGTCCTCGGTGTCCACATTTGTGAGACACTACAAATTAGATCTATACTTGTCAGCAGATGCCGCCTTAGGCAGACGAGTACTGCAAAGTATACTTCAGGACGTCTAACCCTCCCAAGGGCGGGGGACAGCTCTTGTATGTCCCATAATGAAGATGCCCTTCTCCCTCTGAGCGAGAAAGAGCCTTGGCTACTTACCGTGAAGGCTTCTTCTGCTCAGAGGGACGAAGGGCATCTTGCCCGCCCAGACGTCAGTAAAATATAAATAAAACAAATAAAATAAAATTACAGGTAATCATGGTTACATCTAACTTCCAGTTGACGTTCAATTCAAGTTAAACGCTGTTTGTTGGTTCATGACTTATAGTTATCCTAAAGGTTCATCGTTAATGTTTATTAGGAACTTATTTCTTGTATAGAATTATAACTAACATGTTTCTTCAGTCTATCTTAAATATATAAGGCTCGGAAAGTCTTTAACTGATCACAAGGGGGCGTTTACCCTCAGAGGTCAGAAAAATTTAAATATTTGGTTCCTGCCTCCCGAGATAAGAGGAAAAGGAAACACCCATAATGAAGATGCCCTTCGTCCCTCTGAGCAGAAGAAGCCTTCACGGTAAGTAGCCAAGGCTCTTTTTGGCCAGTAGCACTTCTGCACATCAAAAGCACTGATAGCAGAAGAGGGCAATGGAGGTGATTTTCCGTCGTCGTCCCTCCTCATTGCAGACTTCCTGTGCTCCAGAGGGTTTTGTCCCCAAGGCCCCTAAGTACTACCTTTTTGGGGATCAAAGGGATCTGCTGTGGAAGAGGGAGGTAGGAATGGTATGCAAGCACTGTGCACTTGACGTTCAAAGACATTAGGATGGCTCCTTATTCTTACCTTTTACTCAGATGCTTCAAGTATTAGTGACTGACAGGATTTAGCTTACTCTGCTGTGCGTGATAAAATATAGGCTTGACATCTAAAGTGCCTTTTTTCCAGGGCAGCAGCAGCTCCTCCAATGGCTATAAATTACTCCATGAACTTTGTGGATAAGTAGGGATTCAGACCTAGGACTTCTCTTCAAACGTGACCTTTACTATGTCTTGCAGTCTTAGCATGACTAAATTAAAAATTGTGGATTACTTCCCATTATAAAAGGATTGCATTTAAACAGGGCATCCTATTGTGAAGGAGGGATTGTTTTGGGTGAACAGTTGTTTTTTAGTACTGGAATTATTACTTTCTATAAGGGTTGACTTTTCAAAATTAATTTTAGCCGCACAAAGTAACAGCTGACTTTGAAACCATCTAGCAAAATTAAATTTAATATTCCCTAAATAGCTAAAGCCTAGTGCGAAGATATAATGCTCATTTGCAGACAGAGTTGCAACTAAATATTTTTGGGGCTTGAGATATGCGTACTAATGACTTACAGGTAGTCTGAGAGGAAAGCATATTGATGATCTCTGAAAGCAAGCTTAGCATTTTTGTATTGTTCTTCCAGTAAAGCACTTACTACATTGATCTTCAGTCCAAATACACTTTGTTGCCTAACCAGCTTTTGAAAGTATTGGTGCTGCATTTATTTTCCGCCCACTAGCCATATTTATGTACTGCTTTTCCAGAATCCTGTTGTTGTTTTTTTGGAGGGGTGTGTGTGTGTCAGAAACATTGCCCTTTCTCTGCAACCTGTGGTACAAGGTGTTACTGCAATGCCACTACAACGTTATCATCAAATTATGCCTTCTGGTTTGCCCTATGGCAAAAAATTTCTTAAAAGGGAAGCGTTAAAAGTGTATGCTATAGATACTGTTGTCTTGGGAGCTTAAACTTATCCCCCATCCTTTAGCTGGCTTAATTTTTTTCATAGAACTTGATATAAATTGCTGGGAATTAAGGAGGCCCCTGTCTGCATAGCAGGGTTTTTTTCCTTGGTCATGGTTCCATGAAGAACTCCGCAGATTAGCCCATTTGCTCCCCAAAATCTTTTTCTCTAGCATTCTCTTAAAATATCAGGATCTTGAGTGGAGATGAAGGCCTGGGGTTGAGGGTAAGGAGACAGGGAAAAATATAGGGAAAATGTTTTCTGGGGATGTATTTAAATTTTGAAGAGCACTGAAACTCACCTGTGAAATATTTTCTCTTTTGCGAAATGCTTTTTAGGATCAGGCTTTACTGAAGATGTGTCATGCGTAAATATATTCATACTACAATCAGTATTACTACGTAATTCCTATGTGCATTGTAAACCAATACACAAGCTGTGTATTGAAGGGTCTGAAGGGATACTCCAAGTGGTCCATGAGTCCTTTTCAAGGATAAAAGATGAAGCCCTGTCATGACCATCTCGTTAAAGTGAAAATGGAGCCCTGTTAGTCTTCAGGAATGGGGTCAAGGACTCTCTCTCCACCTTTGGGAAAGGCAATGGAATAGTTTCTTTTGCTGTTAAAGGATGAGAGTTAATGAAGCTGCTGAACCAGTAGTTGGCTAGCTTCAAAATCATTATCAGCACTAACCAGAAATCATGCTAATTAGTTGCTGCGATCCAATTGCTCGACCTTTGGAAATGTAACTAGTTGGGTGGCACCAGGGAGGTACAGTTCTTAAATACTTGTCATAGTTACTTCAGGTATAACATTGCACTGGTTTTTTTTTACTCTTTCCAATGATAAGAGTTTCACTGTAAATGCCAGTATACATATCCATAGACAGTAATAGCCAGTGGTGGTTTTCAGTTGCTTATTGGAATTTCAGGTGTTGTGTGATGCTGGTCTATTCCTGCGTGGAGCTGTGAATATTTTCCCAGGTACTTTACCACCCCTGTTGAGTGCTTCTGTTCTTGTAGAAGTTATTAACCAACAGGAAATTTTCTTGTTTGTAGCACATAGTCATTTCAAAGGATGGGATTGATCAGAAGAACTTGGCCTTTTGAATTGTGACCCTATAGAACCAGTTGTTCTGTGAGACCTGACTTTGCAGGCTAGGAACAGACAATACAAACGTTTTACTCAAATTGGCTTTTAATGTGTAGCCATTGTGGTTTTCGCTTATTGTTTTGAGGACAATACTGGAGCCTCTCTGTGACGTATGCATCTTGCTGCATGCTTTGTATGTACTAGTGAGGGAGAAGGGGGAGGCTTGCAAGACCATCAAAATCAGAATTGGAGTCCTCAAGTTGCTGTAGTTTGGGATCTACTTCTTGGATACTGAACCTCCTATTTTCAAGGATTTCCTGTGTAAATCTGATTAATGTGCCCATAATTAATATGCTACAACATATATGATGATATGCTAGTAAAGAGGACAGTTTGTTATGAAATTTAACGTAATATCCATATGTGTTTCTGGTCCTACAATGAAGTAGCGTGAAATCCTGAATGGGGGGGTGGAGTCTCATAGGAGCCAGCGTGACCCCTACGCCGGTGTCCATGCCACTTGGCACCCTGCCAAGTGGCAGCTACACCAGCAAGGGGACACTTATTCCAGCCCTCAGGGAGCAACACAACAGTGTGGGCCTCGGGCACCAGCGCTGCTGTGTTCCTGGAAGTGAGTTTGGAGAGCCATTCCTCGGACATTCCTAGGAGTGGAGCTGCCTTTAGACAGCTTCAAACCCCCTTTCAGCCCAGGAACACCCCTTTGCTCTGCGGCGGTCCTGCACCAGCAAAATAGCTGACATAACCCCGTGAAGCTCAATAGGCGAGTTTCACGGGTTGGTTATTTAAAATGCCTTTAAAACCCTTTTTCCCTGGCCTGGAAGCCTCTCAGGAGGCACTTCAGCTGCACTGTTCCCAGCCGTCACGTATCTACCCCCCCACACCAATTTTAGGATTGCTCTGCCCATGTTTGTTTCTGTCAAAATATTACACTTTCTTTTGTTTGCTACATTTGTTTTCAATTTTCAACTTTGACCTTTGCTTCCCTCTCAGATGGCAAAAAGCAAAAGTGTATTAGTATGCATTAGTTAGCAGTCTCTCTTCCATTGAGTATATTTGCAATTTTGCTTGTGGAAAATTTAGGCCATTTATATTTTAAGTTTAATGAATATGCCAGATAATACAATTTTATAAACTCAGTGTATTACAAAGACATTTTATTTAAAAGCCATTGCACAAGTGTAAGCTTTATAACAAGTATTACACATATTTTGACTTTTATTTCTTGGAAGTTTGCATCTCTGATCTTAAACAGACTGATGTTTCTTCTGCCTCTTTAAGTGACACTGGCCTGCAGTGTCAGTTTTTCTCTTTGGAGACCCTTTAACTCTTATCAGGCTAGTTTTTGTTTCACCCCCCCCTTTTGGATAATTTTCTGCATACCTGGAGATTTCCCCTGAATAGGTAGAGGCCATGGGTGGACTGTTTTTTCAGCTCTCATTCACACAAAAGCCAGCCGGTTTACTGTTAGCTATAGTGATATCCGACAAGAGACCTATGAAAAAGCTGTGGCACAAAGATTAGTCACTTTCTGTCTTTTTTAATCCCCCTCTCTGAGGAATTCCTCGCTAGGTGAATAGAAGTGCCTAGTGGAGAACAGTGTGGTGTTATGAGAGCTCTTTGAACCTGGGCCACAGCTGAAGCATAGCAGGGAGTTCTCGCTCAGAGGGAGAAGGGCATCTTCATTATGGGTGTTTCCTTTTCCTCTTATCTCGGGAGGCAGGAACCAAATATTTAAATTTTTCTGACCTCTGAGGGTAAACGCCCCCTTGTGATCAGTTCTATTTCCTGCCTTGAACGGGAGAGCAGCCTTCTAGCAGCTCTCTGCTACAGAAATAATAGAGAAACCTTAACCTTACTTATTAGACCTAAAAATATTCTTATTTTAACAAACCTAAACTTAACCTAACTAATCTACTACTCAATTCTATTTACTGTCTTAATTTTCTGCCTATTCTCCTCAGAAGGGTCTTTTCCCGCCAAAAAAAAAAAATGGCGGATCGGCATCAGGACAGCTATATAGCGCCTGCCAATTTAGACCCTAGCCTGCTAGTGGCCTTACCACTACAATTAGATGAACCCTCGGACAGTCACTCTGGTGACCTGAGGACCAAAACTCAAAAGGGAAAGGCAAAAGCGGCAAGAACGGCGCAGGCAAGTACAAACAGCTTTGCTCGACCGCTAACAAGCGCGCCAAATGCCTGCTGCAAAACGCACGCTGCTCTGCCGCGCCTGAAAGACGCGACTGCCAGATCGCAACAGAAAGCGGCCGGGAGAAAACAGCGGCGGTAGCCGCTCCTCCCACACAGCATGAACGGGGGAAATGAAGGAGGCTGGCGGCTCGCCTTTTTGCCTCGCCCGCCGTGCTCCGTCCTTAGGCGGCTCGCCTATTGTTATTCAAGGACGGGAAGCAGCGGGAAGCAGCCAGGAGAACACAGCGGCTATAGCCACTTCTCCCACACTGCACAAACGGGGAAAATGAAGGAGGCTGGCGGCTCGCCTTTTTGCCTCGCAATGCTCCGTCCTCAGGCGGCTCGCCTATTATTCAAGGACGGGAAGCATCAACGGAGACATCGACTGCCGGTAAGGTGACTTCGCCCCCCCCCCCATAGATGCAGCCTGTTTTACTCCTGTAAGAGCAGAGCTCTCCGCCCTGATTAAAAACGCCTTCTCAGATGGCTTAAGGGCAGTACAACCTCCTTATCCTGCCCCATCCATACAGGGATCGTAGGGATCACACCCTCCAGCACCACAAACAGTAATCTGATTGCTAAAAGGGCAGAATATCAGCCAAAGCAGGGGAACGGCTGTGGCTCAGTGGCAGAGCGTCGGATTGGCATGCAGAGGGCCAATTCTGGTAGTAGGTGATGTGGAAGACCTCTGCCTGAGATCCTGGTGAGCCAATCACCAGTCCAAGTAGTACCAAGAGAGTACGTTCTGGCCAGCCTAAGCAGCGCTGAAAGCTAATTCACGGTCACAAAATTGCCAATTGGTACCCAGACTGTCTATAGTATTTAACGCAGAAGATTTCCTTCTGCATTGGCATAAAAACCTAGCTACTCTTGATCTCTCAGAGGACTCAGAGTGGGAGAAAAGACTCCAGATAGGTTTGTGCCAGCGCTTGATTATTTCTAACTCTGTTGAAAGCAGAGCGGGAGAAACCAATGGCACCCATACAATGCTCCACAGCCTCTAGGAAGCCTTTATATTTGGTTTATCGGTGCTTCTAAAATTCTAAAAGTGCCTTCAGTAGAATCACGTGTCACTGCCTTCACTCCTTCATCCTTGTTACATGGCCTTGCCATGATTAGGGACCCTACAGATAGGAAGGCAGAGTTAGTAGGCATAAATGCTCAGAGGCCTTGGCACTCACTATCAAGCGCTTCTATCACATCTGCCCTAGTATACAGAGCGGCAATAATTTGGACTAGGAAGTTATATCAACTTTTTCCACAGGAAGAAAGAAACGCCTTTACAGGAGTACCCATGTTTTTTGAGAGTGGTATTCTTTCTAACTGATTCGAACTTCGATACCATGCCATATGCAGCTAGGACACTAGCCGCAGCATCAGATGCCAGAAGGGCATCCATGTTTTTTTGAGAGTGGTATCCTTCCAGCTGATTCTACCTTAGATACCATGTCATCCATGTTCTCCTCTGAGGCTCGGGCATCTTGTAGCTGTGGGTTATTGTCCACGCCCCATCTGGAGAGGCAGGACTAAAATGATTTCCTGCTGCCCCCTACCGGGACACTAACCCTCTGTTCCTCAGTCTTTTGTCCTGCCTAGTGGAGAGAGCAGTGATCTTCACAGCTCTGGGATTAGGCTTAGGTTTTAGAGGCTTTTAGTGTGTTTTTTCCCTCAATCCTTTCCTCTTTTTCTTCCATTTACCTCCCCACCCTACCCTACCTACCCGGTGTCTTTTTCCCGACCTTCCTGGTGTCGTCCTCAGTCTTGTGTCGGGAAGAAGAGGGGGGGGGGGAGAAAATGGCGGACGCCATTTTGAATAGAGAAGACGATCTTCTCTCGGAAAAAGATTACTCTCTGGGGCTGGTCCAATTCGCCCCTGGCAACAGCGCGCAGTCTAAGGACGGCGGGAGCGGACCCGCGCTGACTGCAGAGGAGAGCGGAGAGCTGCTGGAGACCCGGGAAGTCACCACACAGCCCAGGAATAAAAAGGCGCGAAAAACAGCCCCGACCCTTGCCGGCCTTAAACGCAGGAGACGCGGCAACGGGAAGTTTTCCGGCGCAGCGAGAGCCAGCGGGAAGGACCCGACTGCCTACTCGCGGAATCAGCCCTCCTCAGCAGCGACCTCGCCCGCGATTCTGGATCCCGTGGCAATGCAAGGTCTCCCGTCGGGAGGTGGTAATGTACCCCCCCCCCGTGCGGAACAAGCAGAAAGGCAGCCTGCAGTACCTCTTCCCGCCTTTTCCTTAGGGCCTATAGGGGGCCACTTTATGCCTATGCAGCAGGCATCTGCCCATCAACCATTTTTCAATCCCTTTCCCACCTCAGAGGCGGCAACAGGGAGATTTTTAACCGCAGATCAGGCCAACGACATGGTTAATATAGCATTACAAAGGCAGTGGCAAGCCTTTCAGGCTTTTCAAATGCGCCTGCCCCAGTTTTCTGGCGGGGTTTCAGGATCCCCTTCCACTGTAGCTTCCCATTCCCACTCCGTGGGGGAGGAGGGCAGTACATCTACCTCGGGGGGGGGGGACATCCAGAGGAGAGACATCCGCTTTATGGCCCACTAAAGCCGCCAGAAAGTCACAGTCACAGCAGATTTCTCAATCTGGCTCTGACTCTCCTAGCCATCATGATATTCCTTCCTCTGACCAGGAGTCAGCAGGAGAAGAACGTGAGGAAGGGGAGTTCGACTCCGAGGACGAGACCCCTCGCCCTGATGACCAACAACCCAGGCTGTTCTCGGGGGAGGACTTCCAAGGGTTACTGGCAAAGGCTATGATTGCCCTGGATCTTAATGAGGAACAACAGTCCTCAGAGGAACCCAAATCTAAATTCAAAGAGGGAGTAAAGGAGTGCTTTCCCAGAAGGAGAACTCAGTCCAATCTGGTTCCTTTCCCAGAGTTTTTCATTAGGGCCCTTACAGATGAGTGGGATAACCCCTCATCCAACAAGCAGGTTCCGGCCTATGTCAAAAAACACTATAGCCTGGCTCCCCATGCCATGCAGATGTTAAAAGTTCATGTAGTAGATGCTCCCGTGGCTGACCTTCAGACCCCTGGTTTGATCCCTGAGGATGGGGTAGGTTCCATCCGTGACCAGTTGGACAGGAAGACTGACCAGCTGGCAAGGAAGGCTCATGAGGCTTCGGCCCTAGCCATCCAGGCTAGCGCCACTACCTCCATTTTTGCGAGGGCTTCTTACTTGTGGGTCAAAAAGCTCCTACAACTGGTTCCAGCCGAGAACCGTAGGGTAGTCGGGGGCCTGGAAAGAGTGCTTAGCGCCATTACTCTCATGGCAGATGCATCCCTGGACACAATGTCTTTTACGGCCAGGGCCATGGCTTCCACCACGTCTATTAGAAGGGCTCTATGGCTCAGGGCTTGGCCGGCCGATTTCAGATCCAAAACCATCCTCATGTCATACCCCATCAAAGGGGGACGACTTTTCGGGGAAAAAATGGATGGGATTTTGATTGAAACTAGGGATAAGAAGCACGTGCTCCCGAGACAACTTCGGAAGGAGAATAGATCCTCTTCCTACCCGTCCTTTTGTTCTTCCAAGGTTCCTCCCAGATACCGGGCAGATTATAGAAAGGGCTCCTGGAACCAGAACAGCTCCTGGAATCAGAGCAGCTCCTGGAATCAGAATCTTTCGTTCTTCCAAGGTTCCTCCCAGATACCGGGCAGATTATAGAAAGGGCTCCTGGAACCAGAACAGCTCCTGGAATCAGAGCAGGTCCTTTCGGAAAGGGGGGAAGTTCCAGAGACAAGGCCAGACTAGGTCTGACAAAGGGGACAAGTTTCCCAAAAACAACAATTCTCAATGACGCCTCACTACTGGGAGTGGGGGGGAGACTTCAGGCTTTCAGTCACATTTGGGCCAAATCCAATCCGGATTCATGGGTATCCCAGATAATTTCTCAGGGATATCTCCTGGAGTTTTCTTCCCTGCCTCGGGATCGTTTCCTTTCTTCCCCTTTTCCTCTAAAGAAAGAAAAGAGGGCCAGAACCGCCAGAGCAATTCACCATCTGCTGCTCATAGGAGCCGTGGAGAAGGTCCCCAACCCGGAGAAAGGGATGGGGGTCTACTCCATATTCTTCACGGTTCCGAAGAAAAATGGGGACTGGAGGGCTATCCTCAATTTAAAATACGTAAACAGAAAGATGAGGCGCAAACGTTTCCGGATGGAAACCTTAAAATCCATCATAGAGTCCCTCCAGCCTCAAACCTTTATGACAGCGGTGGATTTGAAGGAGGCCTACCTCCATGTCCTCATCCACCCAGCCCACAGAAGGTTCCTTCGCTTCACCCACGACAAGGATCATTATCAGTTCAGGGCACTCCCCTTTGGGTTAGCCTCTGCCCCCCGGGTATTCACGAAAACCCTGGTGACTGTTATGGCCACCCTCAGACAGGAGTCTATCCAGGTACATCCGTACCTGGACGACATCCTGATCTGTGCACAATCCAGGGAGCAATCCCGGGTTCATACCATCAGAGTGGTTCAGATCCTTCAAGACCACGGGTATTTAGTGAACTTCGAGAAAAGTTCCCTCAACCCCTCACAATCTCTGGTCCACCTGGGAGTCTGTATAGACTCTCGGAAAAACACTGTATCCCTGTCAAGAGAGAGAGTGGAAAAGATTGTCAGTCGGGCTTCCTTGGCCGTCCGCTCCAAATCAGCCAGGTTAATGTCCCTAGCGAAGCTTTTAGGGCACATGATTTCATGCATATCAGTGGTACCCTGGGCCAGGTTCCACTCCAGACAATTACAGTGGCATCTCCGTCCGTATCAAGGGGACATTGGGATAAAGCGGGACAGATTAATTCCCTTACCAGTCAGGGTCCGCAACAGCTTGCGTTGGTGGGCGTCCAGAGAGAATCTAACCAAGCCCACACAGTACCTACACGAGGATCCTCTTCAACTGTTTACGGACGCCAGTCTGGAGGGGTGGGGAGCCACCCTCAACGGGAAAATTGCCCAGGGTCGATGGTCTGCTCAGGAATCGACCCAACACATCAATGTACTAGAGTTACGAGCTGTGAGACTGGCTCTTCTATCCTTCTCAGCGGACATTTGCAAACATCACGTCCTGGTCAGGACGGACAATACAACTACCAAGGCCCACCTGAACAAACAGGGGGGCACAAGGTCAACGACATTGCATCAGGAAGCAGTCAGACTGTTCCAGTGGGCCCAGTTCAAGCTCCTATCAATCCGGGCAGAACACATAAAGGGCACCCTCAACGTGGAAGCCGATTGGTTAAGCAGGCAACAAGTAAACGAAGGAGAGTGGTCCTTAGACCAGGACTCCTTTCGTCTCATCACTCAAAGATTTGGTCTTCCAGAGGTAGATTTGTTCGCCTCGTCAGACAATTCCAAACTTCCAAGATTCTACTCGAGATACTTCCACCCAGACGCAGAAAGAATCGACGCTCTTCTCAATCCTTGGCCAAAGACTCTTCTGTACGCCTTCCCACCTCTGCCAATCATTCCGAAGGTCCTTCGCAAGATTCAGACGGAAAAAGCCAACGTACTTCTCGTGGCACCGTTTTGGCCTCGACGTCCGTGGTTTGTCACTCTGCGAAAACTGGCAGTTCAAGATCCATGGAGAATTCCAATGCAGTGGGGAGCTCTACGCCAGGGACCTTTAATCCATCCAGACCCCCACTGGTTCTGTTTGACCGTCTGACACTTGAAAGGATGAACCTTCTCAATCTGGGTTACTCTACAGAGGTCGTGAACACCATACTTGAAGCACGTAGACCTGCGACCCGGCGCATATATTCCGCATCATGGAAGGCCTTTGTCAGATGGGCACGTAGAAGAAAATTCGACCCTCTTCAACCAGGAATTAACAGCATCTTGGGGTTCTTACAGGAGGGAGTGAGATTAAACCTGGCAGTGTCTACTCTACGCAGACAGGTGGCAGCCATAGCTACAGTTATACCCATGGTGGATGGAGTTTCGTTATCCAAACATCGGCATATTGTCTCTTTTCTAAAGGGAGTATCCCAGACTCGACCTCCTACGATTCACCGGTTCCCTACCTGGAACCTTAACATCGTTCTCAAGGCTTTAACGAAGGAACCCTTCGAACCTCTTCGGGCAGTACCTCTAAGGTTCCTGAGGATGAAAGTTCTATTCCTTGTGGCCATCACGTCGGCTCGACGAGTGTCGGAACTACGAGCCCTATCCATTCGTCAGGGGTATGCATTTTTCATAGGGATAAGGTGGTATTGAGACCAGACCCTACCTTCATCCCTAAGGTTAACTCTCCCTTTCATCACGGTCAGGACATTTCTTTACCATCGTTCTGTCCAAAACCATCTTGTCCAAAGGAACGATCTTGGCATTCTCTCGACCTGCGTAGAGCCTTGCGCATCTTCATTGACAGAACAGCAGAACTGAGAAAGATGGACTACTTGTTTATTAACATCTCCAATCCTAACAGGGGTCTCAGAATGTCCGTGGCATCCATTAGTTATGCCTTAAAGTCCACAATAGCGGAGGCATATAAAGCTGCGGGTGCTCCTCTTCCACAGGGAATTACGGCTCATTCGCTTCGCAGCGCCTCTACAACGGCGGCGTTTGACAGACAGTCTCCTGTTGACGAAATTTGCCGTGCAGCTACGTGGTCAAACGTGTCTACGTTTGTCAAGCATTACAAGATCAACACATGGTCATCTGCACAAGCGGCCTTCGGCCGCAGGGTTTTACAGCATGTCGTGGAGGAGTATGCGTGACCCACCCTGATGGGAGCTCTTATAGATCCCACAGCTACAAGATGCCCGAGCCTCAGAGGAGAACGGAGCCTTGACTACTTACCGTGAGGGCTCCTTCTCTTCTGAGGCGGAGGGCATCTTGCCCACCCGGGCGATAAGTCAAGACGACGTGCTTTCAACCATGCCTTCAGAAGACAGTCAGTTCAGACCTCTCCGGTCACAAGTCCTGTCTATTTTTCATGTTATAGAAATGTTCCTTCCTGTTTTTCTGGTTAAGGTTACGTTTTTGTTCTGTTATACCTTGTTTGTTCCTGTCTAGAGCTAGGCAAGCCTGTGACTGAGGAACAGAGGGTTAGTGTCCCGGTAGGGGGCAGCAGGAAATCATTTTAGTCTTGCCTCTCCAGATGGGGCGTGGACAATAACCCACAGCTACAAGATGCCCTCGCCTCAGAAGAGAAGGAGCCCTCACGGTAAGTAGTCAAGGCTCCGTTTTCGAGAGTGGTATTCTTTCTAGCTGATTCCTCCTTAGATAACATGTCATATGCAGCTAGAACACTAGCCACAGCCTCAGCTGCCAGAAAGGCTCTCTGGGTACGCCCCTGGCAAGCTGAGTATATAGATCAAAATTGGTTATTATGGGCTTCCTGTATCAGGGAAAGACCTTGCTTGGAGACAGTTTGGTCGCCATATCAGTGGAGACCAAAGACAAGTTTCTACGCAAGGAATCCAAGGGATCACTCCCTCTATGTCCTTTCGTGCATATCACATACTTCAAAGATACAGACCTGATCAACCTAGAAACCACCGGCACCAGAATCGCAGCTCCTTTAGTAAAGGAGGATGATTCAATAAATCTCCAAAATCCTCCACCTTCCAGGGCAATAAAGGGGATAAACCCGACCGCCCAACGGTCAAACAGCCACCAGTCAGTGGAAGGCAGGCTCAGCCTATTACACCGTCAGTGGTCACCTCCCAACCAGGCCTCTGGGTCACAAACATTATCTCACAAGGCTATCAGATAGAGTTTTTCTTACACTCCTTCACATCGACTAGTAATATCTCCAACATTCCCCCCCCCAAAAAAAATCCATAGAACTTCAGAGGCCTCTTAGACATCAAGGCGATGGAGCCAGTCTCACCATTAGAGCATACATTGGGAGTCTATTCAGTATTCTTTACTGTTCCCAACAAAGGCGGCGGATGGAAAGCCATCCTAGACCTCAAGTTTCTGAACAGATTATCCCATTAAAGCGCTTCAGGATGGAGACACTAAAGTCAGTCACACAGGTCCTCAGGGAAAAGCATTTTCTTACATTCTAATACACCCGGCACATTGTTGTTTCCTTCAGTTCCCGTACAAGGGACACCTCTTCCAATTCAGGGCCTTACGATTCGGGTTATCATCGCCCCTCCTCGAGTATTCACCAAAGTTCTGGACACACCAGTCACATCTCTGCGCGAGGAGGGCGTGAGAATGCACCCTTCTCAGACGACATTCTGATTTGCGCAAGCTCAAACTAGCAGAGCATAGATCATTCAGAGAGAGTTCTGAAGAGGTTAACAGAACACGGGTCATAATCAACTTCAGAAAGACCCACTTAGTTCCATCCCAACGATTGAGAGAGATGGGGGATGGACATAGACACACTGACAAACTCCTTATACCTTCCAGTGGACAAAAATCCACAACATTTCATCTCTAGCAAAGAAAGCGATTAATTCCCGGTCGCCTTCTCTAATGTCCCTGACCAAACTGAAGGGTCACATGTCTGCATGCATTCCCGCAGTTCAAGGGGCACGCTTACGAGCAAGACCTCTTCAATGGTTCTTAAGGCCGTACCAAAGAGACATACCAAGGAAGAAGTGACAGAAATCTCATCCTGACCGATGAAGTCAGATCAAGACTAGTATGATGGTTTCAGTCTCAGAATTTGACGAAAGGAAGTTGGTATCTCCGTCCAACACCAATTCAAATCTTCACGGACGCGTGTCTATCAGGTTGGGAAGCCACACTCAAGGGACAATGGCTCAAGCAACATGGACTATCAAGAACAGAATCTTCACATCAGTGCCCTAGAAATCAGGACGATCCTCAGAAGCGACTACATTTTTCCTTGGGCCGAGTCCAACCTCTCATCAAAATCAGCAGAACATATTCAGGGCACAGTCAACATACAAGCAGACTGGCTCAGCAGACAGGACATCAGCGAGGCAGAATGGTCTCTACATCCAGAGGTCTTTCAACTTATTACTCAGAGATTCGGCACGCCACAGATTCATCTGTTTGCATCCAGCATCATCCACCAGCTGCCAAGGTACTATTCCATGTACCGTCAACAGGGGGCGGAACAAATGGACCTCTTAATGTCACCAGGGCCACACGAACTACTGTACGGGTTTCCCCCCTCCCTCCAAGGGTATTGAGAAAGGTACGACTTCAAAAAGCATCAGTCAGATTCATAGCTCCATATTGGCTGCGACGACCGTGGTTCCCATCTATAATTCAGATGTCCATACAGAACCATTGGAGACTTCCAGACAGACAAGATCTCCCTCTACAAGACCCAATATGCCATCCCAATCCAGGGTGGTACAAACTGACCGCATGGGCACTGAAAGGAGATGACTTATAGCCCTAGGTTATAGCCCGGTGGCCGTCACTACCATATTGACAACAAGGAAGTCATCAGGAGGGACAGAGCTTAGGGCTAGCTACCTGCACTCTACAAAGGCAACTGGCATCTATAGCTACCATAGTACCCAAGGTATCTGGATACCGCTTAACCAAACACCATCACATAAAAGCCTTTTTAAGGGGCGTCAGTTATTTAGCTCCTCCTGTTAGACACAGGTTCACAACTAGAGCCTGCACACAGCTTTGACAGCACTCACACAACTACCATTCGAACCAATCACTGAGATAGGACAAAATGTAGCTGCAAGTTTCACAGGGAGCAGGACATAGTGCTTACATCTTCTGCACTAACCCCAAGAATCCTAAGGAGAAGGCCTGGCACTAGCTAGACCTAAGAAGGGCACTACCTGTTTACATTTATCTTACTAAAATTATTAGGAACTCTGACTCCTTATTCGTTCATATCTCACCACCTGACAAGGGCAAGCATATGTCCAAGGCATCCATTAGTAGGACCATCACCTTATACATAACACAGGCTTATAGAATAAGTAACCTACCTGCTCCTGCGGGCGTTACTGCCCACTTGGGAAGAAGTGCGGCTACTTCAGCAGCCTTCGACTGCCGTGCTTTATGGAAGAGATATGTAAGGCTGCAACTTGGTCCTCAGTGTCCACATTTGTGAGACACTACAAATTAGATCTATATTTGTCAGCAGATGCCGCCTTAGGCAGACGAGTACTGCAAAGTATACTTCAGGACGTCTAACCCTCCCAAGGGCGGGGGACAGCTCTTGTATGTCCCATAATGAAGATGCCCTTCTCCCTCTGAGCGAGAAAGAGCCTTGGCTACTTACCGTGAAGGCTTCTTCTGCTCAGAGGGACGAAGGGCATCTTGCCCGCCCAGACGTCAGTAAAATATAAATAAAACAAATAAAATAAAATTACAGGTAATCATGGTTACATCTAACTTCCAGTTGACATTCAATTCAAGTTAAACGCTGTTTGTTGGTTCATGACTTATAGTTATCCTAAAGGTTCATCGTTAATGTTTATTAGGAACTTATTTCTTGTATAGAATTATAACTAACATGTTTCTTCAGTCTATCTTAAATATATAAGGCTCGGAAAGTCTTTAACTGATCACAAGGGGGCGTTTACCCTCAGAGGTCAGAAAAATTTAAATATTTGGTTCCTGCCTCCCGAGATAAGAGGAAAAGGAAACACCCATAATGAAGATGCCCTTCATCCCTCTGAGCAGAAGAAGCCTTCACGGTAAGTAGCCAAGGCTCTTATACCCCCCCTGCTGGTATTGTCATTCGTGGCTTGGAATGAATGTGGCAGGCTGTATTTAAGCCTAATTTGAAATTATCTGCAGTGAGTTTGGGGCCAAAGGACATAATTTCTATTTGCCCCAAACCTACTTTGGATGTTTCTGATGACCTTTGCCTTTTGCTAAAACGGAACTTGGACAAAGTAGGTGTATTTGACAATTGGTAGACTGGAAAGAAGCCATGGGTATGTTTATCCCTGGATAATAAAATCTATAGGAAATACATGGAAGGATGTGTTTGTGATGGTGCCCTTTGGTGTCACAGGGCATAAAGTTGGATATATTTAAAACATAAAATTCTTCTGGAAATCACAGTGAACGTCAATGCCAGGCCTAAAAAGTAATTCAGCATCAGAGATATGTCGTTACTGAGGATGACCTTGAAATGGAAAAAGAAATCAAGAACACAACAGAGGATAAAATGTGATAATGGGTGACTTTGCTTATCCCCATATTGACAGTGTAGTGTACTGTATATTCAAATAATGACCAAGAATGCTTCTGGATTCCACAAATGAATGTGCCTTAGACCAAACATGGACCGGGTAAGAGGCAAAATCCTAATCAGTTATATATTTCTAAGTCCATTGAAGTTAAGGACTGTTAATCTACTGTAGCCAAAATTACAAAGGTTTGTGGCACCTTAAAGACTAACAGATTTATAGTGGCATAAACTGTTTAAGCCAGAGATCACTTTGTCAGAGATAGTTAATCAAAACTACAGATTGCATTAGTTACTACAAAAGGAGGGTAGAAGGTCCATTCTCTCAGGACATATATGCAGAGATACAGTTAACAATTCAGAGTAGGTGTGGACCACTGAATTAGCAGAATGGGATGAATCTGAATATAAAGCTGAATGGTGAAACTACTACTTGTTACAGTGAGCTAACCCCCTCTGCCCTGACCTGGATGGCCCAGGCTAGCCTGATCTTGTCAGGTCTCAGAAGCTAAATAGGGTTAGTATTTGGATGGGAGACCACCAAGGAATACCAGTATTGCTATGCAGAGGAAGGCACTGGCAAACCACCTCTGTTAGTCTCTTGCCATGAAAACCCCAGAAAGGGGTTGCCATAAGTCGGCTGCGACTTGACGGCACTTTACACACACACAACCCCCTCCAGTCCCTGTTGAGAGCAAGTCTGTTTTCAAATCTGCATGCACCCAGTAGCTTCTCAGTAGCATCTCCCTTTGAAACTTTTCTGCTGAAATACTGCAACTTTAGAGTCTGTTATTGAATGTTTGGGAGAGTTGAAAGGCTACTCTGGTTTCTGAGTGTTTTTATTTTTAATGCCTGATCTGTGTCCATTTATCTTCTTTTGTAGAGGCTGTCTCGTCTAGCCTGGTTGGTGTAAACAGTACAGTTGTATTGCTGGCATAGGTTGCATATATCATGTTCGAGGTGAAAGCTTGATTTACCATGAGTGATTGTTCTATGCTGATGTATGGCGTGCATCCTGGTTAGATGGGTGATTCATCCCACCACGTTAGGCAGTAAGGACAGTTTGCTTTCTGCTTCCACCAGTAGGAAGCACCCTTCTGCAGTTTTAAGACTTCCAAGTCAAGAACAATTAGTATTTCCCACACAAAGGTGTGAAAGTGGGAAAAAACACAGAACTCAATCCAGAACATGTACAAACATGAAGATACGAAATCTAGCCTCTATGTTTTGCTGTATACAGAAGTCAGAAGATAGCATATACAGTTGCCATAAACAGTTCTGGTCACTTGTAGCTCAAAAAAAATATTGTAGAGATGGGAAAGAGGCACAAAAGGGCAGCCAAAATAGTCAAGGGATTGAATTGCCTTCACTGTGAGAACAGATTAAAAAGTGTGTGTGTGTGTGTGTGTTGTGGTTCAGGTATGGAGATATGATAGAAATTTATGCAATCAAGCAGGATGTGGATAGATGTTTTCTTTTTCAGGTTTATGTATTTATTTTATAGGCCGCCTTGCTGAGGCTTAGGATGGTTTACAGAATATAAAACAATGTGGTCAGGCAGTATAAAACAACCAATTAACAATGCAACAGGACTAGGACTGCAGAATTAGAAAACAATGCACACAACAAAATGCTTAAGGCAAGGTACATTATAAACAACACAGAAAGTGGAATTACAGTGGTATAAGACAATGCAGTAGAAGCAAGATACCTGTAATACTAATTGCAGTGGACTGCAATCCTATTTTGTTATCAGGTTGCCCTCCTGGACTGTTCCATTCTACTACAGTCCTAACCCAGTTATAGAAACGCCTCCTGCTTTGTACATTCTGTTCAATGATAGAACCCTGAGAACCTTCCTCAGGCAGACCCTTCCTCAAGAAGACAAGCCACCATTGACAATGTATGTAAACCGGAAGTTGCTGATCTTAACTATTTTCAGGGTAGCTCCTTCAGAAGGCTTTCAGTTTTGAATTTGAGTTTAGGGTTTGTCAGCAGAATCAAGGCAAACTGTTTTTGCCCACAATGTACTTGCAGAGTTCATAAATATGGTTACAGATATGATGAAGGCCACAGGTTCAGATGGCATTAAAAGATGATCAGGCAAATTCATAGAGGATAGTGGTTGTTAGCAGGGGCTGTTAAGTGGAACCTCCATGCTCAAAGAAAGTATGCATTTTAAGTAGCTAGGAGGCATACAGTGAGAAAGGGCTGTTGCCTTCATTCCCTGCTGGTAGGCTTCTTGAGAGCCAGCGTGGTGTAGTGGTTAAGAGCGGTGGTTTGGAGCAGTGTACTCTGATCTGGAGAACCGGGTTTGATTCCCCACTCCTCCACATAAACGGCAGACGCTAATCTGGTGAACCGGGTTGGTTTCCCCACTCCTACGCATGAAGCCAGCTGGGTGACCTTGGGCTAGTCACAGTTCTCTTAGAGCTTTCAGCCCCACCTACCTCACAGGGTGTCTGTTGTGGGGAGGGGAAGGGAAGGTGACTGTAAGCCAGTTTGATTCGTCCTTAAGTGGTAGAGAAAGTCAGCATGTAAAAACCAACTCCTCTTCCTCCTCTTCTATCTGACCTATAGCAAGGCTCTCTTTATGTTCACTCAGGTTCTAGACAGAGGCTTGAGTCTTTCTGCTATGAGATATTTTTGCTGGCAGAGAAAACACTGTTCATGTACCTTTGTAATTTTATGTGGCAGAAAGGGTTTTGTTTGATCTTCCTTGTGATTTTTTTTTTTTTGTAAGAGAGAAGGGGTCTCTTGCCAGCTTTGCAGTTCCCCCTCCATATTTTCTGCTTCTACGTCTGGGAATGGAGTTAAAAATGTATATACGATACTTATTATAGCATGACACATTATTGGCATTCATGTTTCTTCAGTGTTAACTTTTCAGGTTAAAAAACACCTTAATGTTACCTATGAAAGTAAGTGTATTAGGCTCTGTTGAAATTAGCATGATTTAAATACATTGTTAAGTGTTTGGGTTAAGATACTTCAAAGGGACAGACCTACTCTCCCTGGATGGTGTCATGTGTCTCAGTTCTTCATCTGTCTGTCATTCCCTTGGATCTTTCGATATGTATCCACTGTTACTATTGTTATATTCCGTGAATTTGTCATGTCTTCAGTACTGAATTGGAGCTCTGTGTGCAGTTTTGAGGGCTTTGTTTCCCAATACTATTTTGGTGGTGGAAAGTGCCATCAAGTCACAGCTGCCTTATGGTGACCCTGTAGGGTTGTCAAGGCGAGAGAGATGTTTGGAGGTGGTTTGCCATTGTCTGCCTCCATGTGGGCTGAGAGAGTTCTGCAAGATCTGTGACTGGCCCAAGGTCACCCAGCAGGCTTCATGAGGAGGAGTGGGGGATCGAACGCTGTTCTCCAGATTAGAGTCTGCCGCCCTTAACTACCACACCAGGCCTTGTGTTTCCTTGTTGCAGTTTCCATCAGAGCTGGCTTCCCTACCCACCCACCCCCGGTATCCTCCCTCCTTTTCTTCTTTGACATTTGGTTAACATCTTTTCTGTGGAGGGATCCTTGATGACCTAGTGGCGCCATGTGACTGTGGCTATGCTTTTGTTATGAACACCATCTGTTATTTAAGACTTAATTAATAGATGATTTTTTTAGAATTTTAACTGTATTTTTAGAATTTTAGTTTTTAACTGTATTTATTTAATTATATTTTTTAGAATTTTAACTGTATTTATTTAATTATATTTTATGGTTATTGTATTATATGTTAATTACTTGTTGGTAGCCACCCTGAGCCTGGATTTGGCTGGGAATGATGGCGGGATAAAAGTCCAAAATAAATAAAATAAAAATAAATAATATTACACAGTGGTAATGCTGTAAAGCATATTGAGTTGACTTTAAGGATATCCTTGTTTCTCACCTGACTGACCTGTGCAATGAACAACTGTTCCAGTGATCCCCTGGCCATACAGTAGCCCTGTATTCCTGTGTGCCTGAGACCCCTGAAAAGGCAGAGTTCCAGGGAGGAACCACAAAAATGACAGGCGTGATTTCACTTGGGCATCTAACTAGGCAGGGGAATCAGGTTCCCCTGTGATATAATGAAGCTTTATAAGAAATGAAGTTGCATAGAACGAATACTGGACTCAGGATGAAGTTTTCCCCTGCTTGAGGGTGAGGAGGACATCAAGTCACGTTTGAGTCCTCCCATAAATCCTGGAAGCAGGAAGTAGGTTTGAATTTTCGGTCTCCAAGGAAAAGGGAGTACCTGTTACCTTTCATTCAGAGATTTCTGAGAGCTTCTGCAATGGACAGGTGCCTGTCATCTCCAAGAACAGTATGTTCTCTGAAAGAACTGTAGCTAATAATGTAGCATTCAGAATGACAGAGTACATGAAAAAAATTACAAAATGATTGTAACAGTGAGGAACAATAGAAAATGATCTGATTTTTTCTCTTGGAAGTTTAGTGGTAGAGCACCTGTTTTGCATACACAAAGTCTTTGGTTCAATCCCGATCATCTCCAGTTAAAAGGATCAGGTAGTGATGTGAAAGACCTCTACTTGAAACCCTGGAAAACCGCTGCCAGTCTTAGTAGATTATAGTGACCTAGATAACATATAAGGCAGCTTCATACGTTCATGTTTCTGAATTAGCAGATGAGATTATACAACCTTCAGATAATTGCAGTTAGCCAGTAGGGACCCCCATGAAAAGAAAAAGCAGTGTGGGTCCAGAATGCCCTCCTTGCCCTCAAGCAGAAGGAACCTTCATGGTTAAGTCCAATGTTCTATTTTCACTTGACTGCAGGAGGACAACTTGTCATACCTGGGATGTTACCAAGCCAGACTTTTAATGGGAAGGTTAAAAAAAATCACATCTGCCAACCAAAGCAAGAAACAAATGCTGTAAAAGTCTTCTCCCGAAAGCCACATCAGCTGAGACATCTTGTAATGCCTGATAAATTCCAGCTGAGATATCTTGTAATGCCTGATAAATGTAGAGGCTGAGGCCCAGGTGATGACCAAGCAGATATCTACCGTGGAAGCATTCACATAGAAAGTTGCTGAGGTGGGGTGCACTGAAAAGAAAAACACCTATGAAATATTTTTCTCTTTTGGAATTCGTAAAATGTTTTTTAAGACAAGGTTTTACTGATTCATAATGTGCAGGATAGGAGCCCCGTGGCACAGAGTGGTAAGCTGCAGTACTGCAGTCCAAGCTCTGCTCATGACCTGAGTTCGATCCCAACTGGAGACAGTTTCAGGTAGCCGGCTCAAGGTTGACTCAGCCTTCTATCCTTCCGAGGTTGGTGAAATGAGTACCCAGCTTGCTGGGGGTAAAGGGAAGATGACTGGGGAAGGCACTGGCAAACCACCCCATAAACAAAGTCTGCCTAGTAAACATTGGGATGTGATGTCACCCCATGGGTCAGGAATGACCCGGTGGTTGCACAGGGGACCTTTACCTTTTTAATCTATTGCATTGAATTTTTAATTATTTTTCTGCAGTATTAAATAATTTCTAAGTATATGCTATATGTAACAATTTTTCAAGAATATGTTTATTGTTTAAATGATAATTTTCAACAATTAATGTGTTTGATAATACATTATTAAAGAATCCAGTGTATTAAATCCCGAGGGGTAAATTAGTCTGGTACAGCAAAATTAAACAGAAATCCAGTGGCATCCAAAAAACCAAATAAAATATATTCCAGAATGAGATCTAATGAGTCAGAGCTCACTTTAAAAGATGAAGAGTATATACTACACTCAAGTATTGGGTACATTTGCAATTTCGTTTGTAAAAAACTAGGGCGTTTATACTTCTCAATGCAATAAATATGCAAAATAGTACAATTGAATATGCTATAACTAAATTCTAAATTACGCATTTTATGTTAAAGCATTAAAATAAGTTAAAATTTGAGGTGAAAGCAAATATTGTATGTATTTCAGGTTTTTCACAATGTTTCCATTTCGAATTTTTCCGTGTTTTCAGAATTCCCAAAAGTTTTACATTTCTACTCACGTTATATGAAGATTATCATGGATGCTCGTTTAACTACTTGCTGCTGAACATCTCGATTATACCTGTCTTTTACTCTCATTTTAAGATGCAAAATTTTAAATTCAAAGGCGGTGTATAAAGTGTTCTAAAATATTTTTACAACACAGTTGAACAGGAATATGTAATTGAACAGTAGCAATCATTTCATGTTTGACTGTAGTTGGAATGTGATCAGCCCCTATAAAATTCTGTTTTACTTAAGTGTGAATATCCTCAGTATATATACCAATGCAGCATTCATTTATTTGCTTGGAATTGTTTTCTTGGGGTTGCTTCTTTCTGAAACTACTCTATGATTTCTTCACCACAAATACAGCTGTTTTAATAATCATTTGAGATGTATACGTTGTGCTACCCATAATTTAAGTATAGCATATATTTGTTTCATTGCATGAATGTTATGCATCGTAGGGTCACAAAGTTTCTTGTACACTTCTTGTATGAATATAGAAATAGCAAAACCATAATGGATGTAATATTAATTTAGCACAGGTTTGTTGTTTTTTACCCACTGCTTTAGATTTTTTTCTGTTCCTATGGGGAAAAAAGTGCAGGTTTGTAGTGTTCCAGCAGCATCAGCAAAATTTTAATCCTCTCCCCCAAAAATGAGTAGTATGCCTTTTTAAAGTATTTAAAATACAATGGATTGATCCTACAGTTGAGGATGAAGAAGAGTTGGTTTTTATACCTCACTTTTTCTCCACCATAAGGAGTCTCAAAGCGGCTGAAAAACTTACTGCTGATTAAGGATCCCTATGGACAAAGTTCTGTGTAGCATTGGGTATTGTGTTGAGGGGAAATTGACAAAGCTTTCATTACTTTTGTGGGATGTTAGGGGAAGGAGGAAGTCATGCAACTGTTAAGACCTAATGAATTATTTTAAAATTAAAGCTTGGTTTGGATTAGATTTAAAATGTGAATAATGTGCTTTTCAGGTGTATGCAGTTTGAAGTTAGTTTATTTAGTTAGGAAAACTTTGTCTTGCCTTTCTACAAAAATAAACTCAAGGAAGCTTAGTTAGGGTTAAAGCCATAAACAGCAATATACAAAATGCACATAAAAAAATTACAAGCAATAGGTGCTCTGTATAAATAATAGATGCAAGGCAGTAGATACTGCAGACTTGGCCAGCCTGAGAAATCAGCAATGGCTGAACATGGACTGACACAAACAGGACACAGGATCTTATTCCAAGACACTGAAAGACTGGACAATTCTACCAACTATTTTGTCAGATTGCACAGAGAAGCCATTGAAATTCATAAACATCAGCACAACTTTAACAGAAAAGAAGAGAGTTTAAGAATGAATAAGGCTTGGCTTCCTGTCCTAAAAAACCTCCAGACTAACAAAGACTTTAGTCAACAATAGCCATGCAGATTAGCTTTGGACTTCACACATTAACAGATCACTTCAGGATACAATGGTTCCATATTAACATACCACACCGTCATTAGCACATTATCTTGATACTTGCAGGACAATGACTAGCACATTACTTTTGCAGGACAATGACTCAGCTCAAACCCAACCCCTTTCTGACTATATCTTCCTACACACTTGACACTGAGAGACACTGTCCTTCAGTGTTACTCCTCTGAAGATGCCTGCCACAGTTGCTGGCGAAACGTCAGGAAAGAAAATTCCAAGACCACGGTTACACAGCCCGGATAACCTACAAGAACCAATGAACTCTGACCGTGAAAGCCTTCGACAATAATAAATTTGTTTCTTTATAAAGGTGAAAAGTCTCACATGTTAATCCTATTATTTTAACTGTTTTTATTGTGATCACAAAGAAGCCACCAGTCTTTCTGACATTTTTAATTTGTATGCTTGTTCATATAGTTCATAGCTTTCATCTGTGACTTTGTTGCTTTCCTGTTCATGTTTTTTTCATTACTATAATCCCATTTATCATTTGATGTTATGGATCTGCTGATATCATTTGCCTTCTTTCCGTATGACTTTTTGGCCCCACCTTTGTAGACCTTGTGTTTTAGTCACAACTATTATAGCTGATGATGACTGAGCAGGATTACCTTCAAGGTTCTATTGGTAGAAGGAATGGGCATCACAGAAATACACATGGGGGAACAACCAACACAGAGTAAAACGTCTGAATTATTGGACTGTGAAACATAATTGAAAATGAAATTCACTCTCAACTAGTTTAGAAAACCACTTAAAATGAAGTTTTCATTCTGACCATAATATACATATTGCAAATTGAGGAATATATTTTAACCTGTGTTTTTCTGAGATGTTATCTGCAGTACAGGCCCAAACTGACTGCAGAAACCTGTTGTAAATGTATGCCTTTATCATTTTTTCCTCTCTCCACAAGGAGTTTGTGGCTAGTCACAAACTTTTGAGAGCTATCCTTATATTTTTAGGTACCAGTCTTGTGCAGAGTTGCCAAAACCATTTAATTCTCCAATTTCTAGCACTCTTCTGAATAACTGGATAGCCTGATGGTTGGAAGTTTTTCAGGGCTGGGGGGGGGGGTTGACAAACTTACTGAGATGAAAGTAATATGATTGTAAACTGGCTAGCAAGGTAGGAAACATCTTAGCAACATGTTCAAGTTAAATGTGGGAGATTCCTCAGCTTGCCTCCTCCCTTCCAGCATGCTTGGAAGATATTTGAAGGAACAGAAAAGTGGGGAGGTTTCAAAATATAGAAGTTGCGTCTTTCCTTCTTTCTTCTGTATATGCAGCTAGCTATTTCAAAAAGTCTGAAAATCTTTCTAATGAGAAGACTGGGTATATCAGCAGGTTCTTAAGATTAAAGGTTAGATTTGAAATATGGAGTCTTGGAGAACAAGAGATGTACCGTATTTTCCCGCTCTGAAGGAAGGTCATCTTGAGCTTTGGGTGTTTCTCGTCCCGTTGCTTGGAGTGAGGGGAAATGTCTGTGCGTGTTATGGAGCGAATGTGCTCACAGAGCCGGCTGGGCGCGCTGGAACGACACGAGCCGGCTCTGTGCGCACGGTTCCAGCACGCCCAGCCGGCTCTGTGCGAACCTGCCCAGCTGGGAGGCGGGCTGGGCGCACAGAGCCAGTTTGCGTCATTCCAGCGCGAGCCGGTTTTCCCCGCCCCGACGGCCAGCTGGGAGGCGGGGGGGTCACACAGAGCCGGCTCGCGTCGTTCCAGCACGATCTGACTTTCCCCGCCCCGACTGCCAGCTGGGGGGGGATGTGTTATGGTCAGGTGCGTGCTATGGAGTGAAAAATACGGTAAGCAGTACATTTGCTAAAGTTACCTAGGAAGTGATGTGAAGAATTTCTGAATTGGTAACCAAGGGGCGCAATTGCTAATTCAAGAAGTACAGAAGAAGGAAAATGGCTGCAGAATGATTTTTTAAAAAAAGATTCTGGAGAAGGTCAGAATGTATTTGGGGAATAGCTGGGAGAAGATCAAAGAGAAATGGCAGTAGAAAAATCAGGGACTGGGTGCTGGAGAAGGAACTGAATGGCAATTGAGAGAGGTTAAGCTTGAGTAATGCCAGAAAGGATAAAATATTTTAATTCTAATATGTTGATGAATATCCAGAGTACTGAGTTCAATACCTTAACATCATGCATGGTTTGTAAGCATAGGTAGCCTGCGGTAGTGGTGATGGAAAGTGCTGTCAAGTTGCAACCAACTTATGATGACCCCTGCAGGGTTTTCAAGGCAAGAGACGTTCAGAGGTGGTTTGCCATTGCCTGCCACTGTGGTCCCATCCAAATACCAATTTGGGCTGACCCTGCTTATCTTCTGAGATTTGACGAGACTGGGCTGGCCTGGACCATCCAGGTTAGGGCTCATATAGCCTTCAGCGCTAGATAGATAGATAGACAGACAGACAGACAGACAGACAGATAGATAGATAGATATTTACTGGGATCTTGTGTAGAAAATACAGTCTCTTTCCTTGAGATAAGGTCACTAGATGTGTATTCAGTATTTAAATCTGTGGGTGGGCTGATAATTTGTTTGGAGGTACATATGCCTGTTTTATGCTTGGAAAACAGAGAGGAATGTCAGTACAAATTTGAACAAGTCAGAGCAGTACATATTTAAACTGGTAAGAGTGCTCATTCAAACACTGGCAAGCACTGGTTCTTGTAGGTTATCCGGGCTGTGTAACCGTGGTCTTGGAATTTTCTTTCCTGACGTTTCGCCAGCAACTGTGGCAGGCATCTTCAGAGTAGTAACACTGAAGGACAGTGTCTCTCAGTGTCAAGGGTGTAGAAAGAGTAATATATAGTCAGAAAGGGATTGGGTTTGAGCTGAGTATTGTCCTGCAAAAGTACTCAGCTCAAACCCAATCCCTTTCTGACTATATATTACTCTTTCTACACCCTTGACACTGAGAGACACTGTCCTTCAGTGTTACTACTCTGAAGATGCCTGCCACAGTTGCTGGCGAAACGTCAGGAAAGAAAATTCCAAGACCACGGTTACACAGCCCGGATAACCTACAAGAACCAATGAACTCTGACCGTGAAAGCCTTCGACAATATACTGGCAAGCACATTTGCTACATTTACACCAGTGTTTTCTGTTGTTGCGAGGATATAAATTTTACATTGTAAAGTGTAAAGGGGGGGCTCTAACATTCGTTTTGAGACATGCATCTTCCCTTTACACTTTTTTTCCCTTCACGAAAGGAAGCAATGGTTTAAATGCAGCAAACATGCCTGCCGCTGTAGTGCGTGAACTGGGTCTGAGAAACTGATAGCTCTGAATAACTTTTGACTGTGGAGTGTGATGAAAAATGTTGGATTTGACATGAAGAGACAAAAAAACATAAGAGGGTGGCGTGAGAGATGAATTATTGCAGGATCAAGGCCAGAAAGATTACGACCATTACCTTAGTTACAAGACCTGTCTTCGGGTAAAAAACAGAGGAACAGGAAATGAGATAGAGAGGGAAAAGCTGAAAGATGACAGGCAGTCTGAGAGGTCGATTAAATGTTGAAGGTAGAAGAGATTGATGATTGAATACTCACTAATAATGTTCCTTTTTATGCTTGTCAAGGAAGAGTTAAAATTTATTAACATTCTGATTAAGTAAACCTGATCCAATAATCAGAAAACCAGTTTTGGTATGCAGTGTGCTTGCATTTGGAGGTGGCTGATTTATTTAAGTATAGGAGAACACTAAACATCCCTTTACTTATTAGGACTGTGTCAATGGCTGAAGCTATATTAAGTCTAAGAAATCAATAACTAACTGGATTTTTTGTCTCGTAAAGTTTATATGTGCTGGCTTTAGTATCCCTGATTTAGCTGTATGTAACAACCATGTTGCATGTTTCAGTTGAGTAAAAAAAATTGTTATTTTTATTGTAACTTTCTAAGACACCTTGGGTTGTTGGAGATGTTGGAAATGGCTTGAACAGCGACTATTTTGTGCCCTGTTTTAAAAATCCAAAAATAGACACGCTTGCCTTTTGACCAGTTTGTATGTGCAACAAAATTATAGTACTATTGCATTTTCCCTTGGAGTTCTAATGGCTTCTAATGACTTTATGTTGCAATTTGCAGAAAGATTGAGTCTCGAATGACAGGAGAGATGAAGTGAATATTTTAGTTTCCTTTCATTGTCCTGAAAAGGTTAAGTGGTGACACGTCTTTATAACGCCATAAGTACTAACAGCACAATCCTGTGCAAAGTTACTCCATTCTAAGCCCATTGAAATGAATGGGTTTTGACTAAAGTAACTCTCCTTAGCATTAAATCTAAGTGTGTGTTTTAAAGGTTTATAAAGTGTGTGTGTGTGTGTGTGTGTGTGTGTGTGTGTGTGTGTGAGAGAGAGAGAGAGAGAGAGAGAGAGAGAGAGAGAGAGAGAGGAAGAGAGAATGTATCGTAGTATTGAGAAGTCAGGTATGTACTGCTGCCCTCTTGGAATAGAGTACAATAAGTCTCATGTTCTTGAGTATAAACATTTTGAATAATAAATGGAACTTTTCTCTGACAGCGAGATGCTCACCGCTGAACCCAGAAAGACTAAAAAAAATCACCATTGTGCAATGACTCTGGCACCGCAGCATCTCTAAATTAGGCCTAACTAAGAGCTGGCTTTTGAACCATGTGTATGCTTTTGAAGATGGGTTACATAAATATTGTGCTCTGAAAGCCTTTTAGCAACAGCATTGTTTAGCGATCTTCAGTATTTGCCAAGTGATTAGGGTCACATTGCTAAACTTTAAAACAAGCTTATTCTGCTACTTTTCAATATCTGTTTGAAATCCATGCCTGCATTAGTACTGGAACTCTTTATTGACTAGCACAGAAGGCATATGAGGAGCGTAATGCAGCCATGTTCTGAGCCCCCAAAGTGTTTTGCAGCCTTATTCAGTGATTTAATTTTAAATTATTTCAATCTCATGCAGGTGCCATACTAGGCAGATCAGAGACACAGGAGTGCATTTTCTACAATGGTAGCTGGGAGAAGGACAAAACGAATCGGAGCGGCATTGAACCTTGCTATGGCGATAAAGATAAAAGACGACACTGCTTTGCGACATGGAAGAATATTTCTGGATCCATTGAAATTGTGAAGCAGGGCTGCTGGCTGGATGATATTAACTGTTATGACAGGCAAGCAGATTCCTATTACTTTTGCATGTTTTGTTTTGAGCACCATTTCTTTTCTTTTTTTAAAAATAATGATGGGAGGAAATATAGAGCACAGTTCAGCCCAGCGTTAGTGGGGCTTGATGAGGATCGATTCCTGTATCACACTTTAGTGCGTTGTTAAGTCCTATAACCTAATCTCATTTTCTGTAATCTCATTGTGAACCCTCTCTGCTTCTAGATGAGATGATTTTTGTCCCTAGAGGAGTGCTGCTTTTTCAGAAGAAACTACTTGCCTTCTGAAATTTTGTTTTTTAATGAAATAATTAATGAAAATGTACTTTTGTAGTATGTTTTAGATTCTAATTTTTTAAAATCCTTATCCTTTTTCATAAGCGTCATTTCTTGTATAGTGCTAAAACAAATTTATACCATTTTAAATAGAAGATGAATAATTGGTTTTAATCCCTTTCAGAACTGACTGCATAGAAAAAAAAGACAGCCCTGAAGTATTTTTCTGCTGCTGTGAAGGCAACATGTGCAATGAACGGTTTTTCTACTTTCCAGAGATGGAGGTTACGCAACGTAAGTTTAGTTTTCTAAGAATTTACTAACCGAACGTGCAGTTTTTGTCTTATTAGAAAAGAGGATCTTCTCACTTGAAGAAAAAGGGCATGTTAGAAAGAAGTGAAAGTTCTCATGGACACTTCAAGCAGAAATTAGGTTGCAGTTTTCATCTCCACATCTAGAGGCTGCATTCCTCTTTCAGTATTTTCCTTCCTCACAAATAAGAGCATGGAATTTAGAGATGTCCATACGATCTAAATTAAAAGAGCTCGTTTTCTTTTACCTATTTAGTTGATTTTACCAACTATTCTCACCTCTTCAAGCTATTTATCCTTCAAAAATATCCTTCATTTCTATATTTTCTGGCCCCTCCCCCACTGCTTAGTTGGCACCAGCCCTTCTGTAGCCTCAGATGACATGATGATATGGCACGGTTCCTGAGCATTATCCAAAGAATAACTTCCCCTTCTTTCCCAAGCTATGACACAGGAGGGCCTTGCATATTTGCATGGCTGCTTGCCTCAAAGGGGCAGAGTTCAGTTGTAGAGCAGCTGACTACAACTTTACTAGTTCGAAACCAGAGAACAGTGGTGTGGTTTGGGGTGTCAAAATGCCACCCTGGCCTAGTAGCCCCAAAAGAGGACCAGCAGTTGATTGAGCAAGCTGGAGGATGTTCCTCAGGCAGAACAAGCATGGGGATGGGTCAGGAGCTAGATCCTCCAATTTCCCCCTCTTTGTGTGTGTATGTAGGGGGAGGAACGACCCCTATTTCAGTAACTTCTGTTGCAAGAATGGCTAAAACAGTCTGAAGCCAGGGAAATGGACACTAAAGTCCAGGCAGAGCAAATTGTAAAACAAAACAAAACACCGGAAGCAAACAAACAAACAAAACCTACCTGGAGGTAAAAACCACCACCAGATTATTCCACACACACACACGGAAATAACTTCCCTCACAAACACAAGCCATGTGCAGCAGTTGTCATGGCCCCTTTCCTCTCCAACACTTGGCAACCAAAGTAGCTCTAAAAGAGGAGGGCTCTTCAACAGATCCTTAAATAGACCAGAGGAAGTGGATCACCTTCTTGAAACAGAGGACTCAGACCTGAATTCTAACAGAGAGGAAGGGGAAATACGCAGTGAAGGTTTACCCATGCAGGAACAACCAACAAGATGCCTATTTTCTCAAGAGGAACCTTGTTATTAACAATCAGGACCCTGAAAGTTCTTCAGTGAAAGTTCTTGAGCTGTCTGATCCTGTGGAAGATACTGATAAGGAAGTTCCCCAAGGAGGAACCAAGAGAGCTTAGAATACTTTCCCCAGAACTAAGAATTCAGAACAGATGTTTGTTTTTTCAGCATTCTTAGAAGAAAACATAGATTTCATTCTGGCCATGCACAAAAAATGTATGACTCTCCTAGCAGGGGGTACTGATCAGATTCAAATCCCTGTAGATGATGCTACTATACAAAGGTTTCATTTCATTAGCAGTTGTCTTGAAGGATGGCAGACATTCACAAAAGGATTTCATGCACTGGAAAAGTGAGTTATCTCTATGCAGAACCGAGAGTGTCACTCTGTCATCAAAGCCTCAGCCACTGCACCATTGATTCAGAGTTTCTCGCATGTGAATGAGAAAGATGAATGATGAATTGTTCCACAGTAAGAAAGAGGCAAGCTGAACAGTAAGTTTCTCCTTTGTGGCAGATGCCAGTCTGGATGCAATAAAATGTTCTTCTAAATGAACCATGGTTTCAGCATTGGAAGCAAGATGCAACTTGTAGTTAAAGTACAGGACTGTAGGTGCAATCTGCCATCCTACATGTTCCTGAGAAGAATACTCTTGGGGAAAGAACTGTCACTATATGAGACCACTGATAAGAAGAAAGCTGTCTTCAGACAGTCATCCAGAGAAATTTGGGTCTGAGTCCTCTGATTCTCAAAGGTATCTACATACTACTATGAAGACTACAAAATAAACATTGGGTCTTAGATCTAAGATGACCTTTAGAGGCAGTTCTGCAGGTCAGCCCAGGAAGGAAAAAAAAAAAGCAAGTGGGGGGGGGAGCAATTCAAACAGGCATGGATGAACTCATCAACCAATCAGGGTGAAACACAGTAGCCATGGATTATGCTGTAGAGGTTTACAATATTCCTTGGGACAGGCTCCTGCCCTCCTCCGCATCACCTTGCTCGCACAAAACAAAATGCACTATAGATGCTATAAATCATATTCTGGACATTAAAGTGGTAGATCAACTGCAATTGCAGGAAAAAATTCTGAGTATATTCAGTCTCTTAGGAAAAAAACAAGGAATAGAGGGCCATTCTTGGACATCAGATTTCTCATTCAGAAGTACAGAATGTTCAAATTGAAGATCATGGGAACAATAGGAGAAACGCAGGCACCACAGACATTCATGGCATTGGTAGACTTAACAGAGGCCTATTTCCATGTCTTGATCCTTCCATTTCACAGAAGATTCCTCAGCTTCGTATAAGAAACTAGTACTTTCAATTCAAGGTAATGCCATTTGGCCTAGCTTCAGTCCCCTGAGCAGTTATGAAGTTAATGCTGGCTGTGTGGTAGCTACCTTACAAACCATGGAATTCATATACATCTTTATCCCAACAACTTTCTGTTCTCATCACCTTTCAAACTCAAGGCAATCTGTGCGATCAGAGAGACAATGCAGACTTATAAGAACATAGCTTTCTCATCAACGGATTAGGTAAACTCATTTTCTTGTTCCTTGCACTGCTGCAGTTGTCCATAATGGCAGCCATATCTGCTTTTACTGTGGGTGAGATCACATTTAAGAATCCTGGAGTCTACTTCCTTTTCAGAGGCAATTCTTATTAAAACATAACATCGAAGCGAATGCTTACCTATGGCACAGCATGAAGTGACGGAATGTGGTGAGTCGTTTTTCCGAGGGGAAACTTTCAAGTACAAAGCACTGAGATCATGATTGGATTGGAGAGCCCACAGTTCAGCAGGGCTCACCAGGGACTTGTGAGACACAAATATTGTTCCAAATATCTGTGTCCTACAGCTCAGGGCTATCTGTCTGGCCCTTATCCACTCCCCCCCCAGAACTCACCATCTGAACATATGCATCAAGACAGACAGTTCAAACACAGTCAGTCATCTAGGAGGCACTAGATTGAGAGCACCTCAGAGAGAATTTTGTGGGCAGAGAGACACTTCACCCTTCTTAAGGTGCGGAGTACATCAGAAGTGCCATCAGTATTCAGGCAGTCTGGCTCAGGAAACACCAGCTTAGTCCAGCTTAGTCTGAGCCAAGAGACATTCCTGGAAATAGCAAGCAGGTTTGGACACCCCTCGGGTAGACATGTTTGTCTCTGTATAATGCCAAACTGAGCAGTTTCTTCACACACTATAACTGTTTGGAAGTAGAACAGGCAGATGTACAGAGGACACCTTGGCTATCAGGTCTGCTTTACCTTTTCCTCCAATTACCACGACTTCCAAGATGGTAAACTCAGATGGGAGAAATCCAACCTGGTGTGTGTTACTCTGTTACTGTCCGCTGGTCAGTGAGATGATAGTTTTCAAACCTGACAGAGTTCTCAGTTTAATCTGCACGATAATTGACAGTACCACCCAACATGTTAAGCTTAGGACCAGTATATGATCTAGACCTGGGATAGCTACACTTAATTGCATGGTAGATGAAAAGCAAATGCTCCTGAAGAAGTAACTCAAGTTATGCTTTTCTTGCTCTGTGAATCCACTACCAGCATATATGACAGCACATGGAAAGCTTACACCTTTTGAAGGAATTCATATATCAAGACATCCCCATGTGAAGCATTTTTTAAATGGACTCAACTTTGACCTCTAGTCATTCGCTGCTTGGAGATTGCATGTGTCATGCAAGCATCAACAAGGTCTCTGTTTGAGCCACTGTGTGAAACTATTGCTTGCCTTTAAGGTCCTATTTCTGGTGGCCATAACATCTGCAGAAAGGGTATCAGAGTGGGTGTTTGTGTCGTTCTCAAAGACAACAAGGTATTGATCCTATCTGTTTGTCTGAAGTGAATTTGATTTTCCATAAGTCACAAGAAATTTATATTTTCTCTTTTTCTCCCAAGCACATAAAAGACTGGTATACATTGGATTATCACAAGGCTCTGCAAAGTTAAATCATGGACATCTCTATTAGGAAATTTGATTCATTTTTCATGGCTCATCAAACCATCATAAAGGGCAAGAAGGTCTCTAAAGTGTCATTAATTCAGTGGTTGAGAGGGTATATTTGGCTGGCCTATGAGTCAAAAGACTTGAACCCCCTGAAGGGATTACTGCACGTTCTATACAGAGTGGAGCTACATCAGCAGCTTTTTACAAAAACATGGCACTACTTGATATTTGTAGAGTGGTAACTTGGGGCAGATGTAACAAACTGGGGTTGGTTCCCCCTGGTGATGTGGTGTTCAAGCACAGAATCCTGCAACCATTTAATGCTATATTTGCCTGGGGGTCTTTCCCTGCTTAGATTGTTAAACAGCTTTTTAGCATCCCATCTGTCAAGGATGCCCTCTATCTTCAGGTGAGAATGGAACATTGAGACTTATCGTAAAAGTTCTGTCTGCTTGAAGATAAAGAGAGCATCCTTCCCAGCCTGAACTAAGAGGGAAAAGGCATGCATCTCCTTGAACAGGGACGGCCAGCACAAATAATCAAAAGTTTTCCCAATCTGTTCATTTCTGTGGACTGTTCTTCAGTGTATATTGTTTTCTCTTTAAAGATACATTTTTATCTGCTGTACAACTTGAGGTTGGAGTTATTAATGATTGGGTTAGGAAAAGCAATATGCACACATTGTGGAGGCTGGTGGACAGCAATATGCACACATTGTGGAGGCTCTATCAGAAATGATAGAGGAGGATACCCTCTAGTGGTGGAGACATAAATAAGTATGCATTCTTGCCTTGGGTCCAGGAGAGAGATCCTATCTGTCAAAGATGCCTTTCTTAACTTCAACTAAAAGGAACATTCATGTTGTCCTAATATTCCATTCAATTATACTTACTTGTCTTTGTCTTAAGAGCGAGCGATCTTCTCTAAAAAGATCTTTACAAATCTGTTTAGATTAAAAGTGAGTTGGCCAATTTATTTCAGAAAGGCTTGTTAGATTTAGAATCTGACAAGAATTGTTGACCACTGAAAGCTACATGCTTGTAGATAATGCAGGCTTGGCAAGGTTTTGTTCCATCAGTCTTGAGCATCCAGGGAAGCCAGTAGACGACAAATGCATTTATGTATTGATCAGAGTTTATATTGGAGCATAAGAATATGGTTTGTTACCTAGAAGTACCTTGTTCATAGTCCTTGTTTTTAGGCAAGAAACAAGCAGCAATTTGTGAAAGCTCCTAGTTTGGGCACACCTTACTGTGGTTGTTTAAGGGGGAGAAAGAAGGAAGTAAAAACTCTAAGCTATATGCACCTCTGTTCTCTTCCTCTGAAATGAAAACTTAGGGTTATAGAAGGTATTCTTGTCATTCTGCATCACTGATTTCCTTGATCATTGTTGAAGCTTCCCTGCTTGAGAAGCTGGTTTAAATCTAAGTCCTATGAGTATTCTTAAATTTTGGAACTATTTAAAGCAAATGTTAAGGGGTCTAAAAGTAGCACTTGTGTTTTGAAGGCTTTTGTGGGCAGAAAAAGTTAGCTTCTGGCGCTGTCATACAGGGTGCTTCTGGCTGGGCTGATTTCTACTGGTGAAATGAAAGCTTTCAAGCCTCATACCATTTGCCAAGCAAAAATTTTAAAAAGTTAAAAAGGCAATGCATTAATGCAGCATAAAATCTAATTTGAAATGTAAGTTAAAATCTTTTAAACTTTGCTCTGCTTTTAAACATTGATCTCTGCTTTTTAGTATGTATTTATTTCCCCCTCCTCCTCCCCATTGTAAGAATTGGCTCATAGTAGTTTGCTTAATATTAGACCAATCAGAACATTAATTACAACTTTTTTTCCCTTGCAGCTACTTCCAATCCTGTCACGTCTAAGCCAGCCCTGTTCAGTACCTTGCTGTATTCTCTGGTGCCTATAATGGGAATAGCAGTAATCGTACTGTTTTCATTTTGGATGTACCGACATCACAAATTAGCATATCCTCCAGTACTTGTACCAACCCAAGTAAGTGGTTATGTCTCATCTATGTTTGTTGTAAGTCAATGATTGATTCTGTAAGGTGAATGAGTTCAGTGTTCTTTTGCATAAATGGTCTTTTTCATGATAATTTATTCTCTAAAGCAGGGGTGTCAAACAGGCGGACCACAGGCCGGATCCGGCCTCCCGGAGGGCTGTTCTCCAGCCCGTGAGCCAAGGCCCATGCCCCCCCCCCACTTTCCCGGATGCGGCGCGCTGGCGGCTCCCTCCCCGGGTCTTATTCCGGTTTGAGGCGAAGAAGAGCCACCGCCGCTGTCCTCCTTCCTCCCTGCCCTCTTCCCTCCTTCCTTCCCAGGCCAGCGGCATGAAGAAGCCCCAAGAGAGCCAGAACGGCTTCTTGGAGCTGGGCGGTGCGGCCGAGCTGGAGACGGTGAGCCGCGCCGCTCAAGAAGCCGTTCTGGCTCTCTCGGGGCTTCTCCATGCCGCTAGCGTGGCCCAGTGAGTGCGTTTGTATGCTGGGGGGGGGGGAGCCAAGAAGGCTTCCCCTGATCGCGTGTGTGCGTGCATGTATCTGTGTGTGAAGGGGAAGGCATGTGTGCGTGTGTGTGTGTGGGGGAAGCCTCCTTTCCTTCCTTTCTTTCCTTCCTTCCCTCTCTCCCTCCTTTGCATAGCCTCTCCTAGGGTTGCCTGGCTGGAGACCTGGCAACCCTAGCCTTCCTTCCTAGCCTTCCTTTCCTTTCCTTCCTTCCCTCCTCTCCATAGCCTCTGATAGGGTTGCCAACCTCCAGGTGGTGGCTGGAGACCTGGCAACCCTAGCCTTCCTTCCTAGCCTTCCTTCCTTTCCCTCCCTCCTCTGCATAGCCTCTCCTAGGGTTTCAAACCTCCAGATGGTGGCTGGAGACCTGGCAACCCTAGCCTCTCCCCCCCAAACTGGGAGATCTACACCTGGTATGGCCCCCGAATGATATTATAAATGTGCAAATGGCCCATGGCAGGAAAAAGGTTCCCCACCCCTGCTGTATTTATTTATTTGGTACGCATGGCCTAGCCCGACCAAGTGACATTTATGTCATATTCGGCCCTCCTAACAAATGAGTTCGACACCCCTGCTCTAAAGTTAATTAGGGGAATACAATGCTTTCACTTTTTGGTTGAGATTTTTTAAGGTCTCTTACATACCTCTAAGTAATGTCTGGTTTGGACTGTTGCTACATTTTATCACTGAACTTGCAAAAACTTAGGTGAGGTTCTCTAATGTGGCACCTGCAGGTGCCATGGTGCCTGCCTTCACCTTTCCTGGTGAATGACTAGTGTTCTTAGAAAGTAGTTGGGGCCAGGTGGAGTTTTGCGTGGCAGGACTTCTAACTTGTCATTAGAACAATGTTCATTTTAAAAGACATCCTGTTAAAGTAGTACCTGAAATACTGAAGAGTTACTATTACAGTTAGACATAACCTCACTTCCTGACAATTTGCAGTTGGCTTTGCCTCCTGAAGCAGCCATTTTGTAGTTGGCTCTGCCACCCTGTGTCAGAATTAGAGATACCCACAAACTCGAAAAGGTTGAGAACCCCTTACTTAGGCAGTAATTGAAATGTAAGGGGCGTAACATCTTGAATCCAAAGACAGATTCTGTTCCAAAATTCTCCTAGATGGAAGGGGAAATTAGTAGTAGTAAAATAGTGTAATAATCATGGTAGAGCTGATGGGAAGCCAGATGTTCTTCACTATCTAATGGTCAATCTGATAAAGTACTCAGTGCCAGCCCACTTAACAGGTCTTTTGTCTTCGTGGTTATGTGTGAATATATGCAGGTAGTGGGTTATTTATCAAGAAAGACACATATTAAGTGAGCAGGAAAAGATAAGAAGCTTGTGACAAGGAAAAAGAAATGGTAGAAATGTGATGTCACGCTCATGAGTTGACTTTCCCATCTGCAATGCTCGTCCATTGTTAAGCCCTGCCAGTGTATTGCCCTCATTTCACCTGGTTCACCCTCTTTTCAAATTGCTTGCAATTTCATGTCTCTTCTGACCTCATACCTTAGTTTTTATTTCCATCCATTCTCCCTCCATTAGAGATGTGGAAGGCCTGGGCAAAAACAGAAAAATATATGCAACAAAACAATTTTCCCCCATTTTTAATTAATTTTCTGATGGAAACACTTTGGGAAGCACTGAAAAAAACTGTGAAATATTTTTGCCATCAATGAAATCCTTTTAAGACTTACTGAAAATCTGTAGCAATAATTTTTTTATGGAAGACTTCTGAGTACTCATGGAGGGGCTGGTAATCCCCCCATTCCCTGTTTTCTGATAGCATCTACAGCAGTGGTTCCCAGCCTTTTTTTGACCAGGGACCACTAGGACTTTTTTATTCGGTGCAGGGACCCCAAGGTTCAAAATAAAAATTCTGAGAATTTGAAAATAAACTTTAATCATAACTGTTAGTTAAACATTAAACTTAGAATAATATTTGAATATATTTTTTATAATAGAGAACTTTTAATTGAAAATCAATGTGATTTTTGAGCTTGCATCCTTTTTACAAGCTGGGCAATTCTGGGGCTAATACTGTTGCTCAGAGCTACACGAATATCATCACTTGCTTCCAATCGATTTCTGGTCTTGTTCTTAATTATAAGCAAAGCAGAAAACCTTGTCCGCATAAATAAGTTGTGGAGAAGAGCATAAGATATCGCAAGGCGAATCCCCGAACTGTAGGATATGAAATTGCTTTTTTACACCAGAACTCTTCAAGAGAAACTGATTCAAACGCATCCTTACAGTGCCTATCATTTTGGAATTCAATGAGCTCTTTCTGGATTTCTTCTGCAACCTCTTCAACAGCAATACCAAAAGGATTGCGAATCAGCTTTTGGGTATCTTTTGATTCGGTCTGGTTATATTCCGGGAACTTTATAACTTTGTTTTGCGGACCTTAATTTAGTTCTCGCGGACCCCTGGGGGTCCACGGACCCCGAGTTGGGAACCAGTGATCTACAGCCTCTTCTCTGCAAACACTTCCCCTCCCCTTCTGCTTTCTGTCCCCCTGGCAGTGCCCTTTTCCTTTTCTTTTACCCACAAATCTACCCTGTTCTGTTCTTTTTTCCCCTGGCCCTGTTCAGTGGAACAGGCTTCCTTGGGAGCTCTCCTTTCCTGGAGGATTTTAAGAAGAGGTTAGATGGCCATCTGTCAGCAATGCTGATTCTATAACCTTAGGCAGATGATGAGAGGGAAGACATCTTGGCCATCTTCTGGGCATGTAGTGGGGGTCACTGGGAGTTTGGGGAGGAAGGTAGTTGTGAATTTCCTGCATTGTGCAGGGGGTTGGACTAGATGACCCTGGTGGTCCCTTCCAGCTCTATGATTCTATGATTCTTTCACACACACCCTCCTTTGTGTGTTCCCCTACCCCAGGGGTGGGGAACCTCCGGCCCGCGACATCATTGGTGGCGGCCCGCAGACTCTCCTGCAGAAGCCGCCGCCATTGCCGCCGCTGGAGCGGGCGCAGATGGCCGGGCGAGTGGGGAACAGAAGCCAAGCGCCCACACTCGGCATGGCCGGCGGCTTCTCCGGCGCCCTCTGGGCCTGTGTGAGCGGAGGGGCGTGGCTAGCGGGTGGGCGCGAAGGAGGCTCTGCCCCACCCCACTCGCCTCTCACAAGCCTGAAGCTTCCCCCTCCCAGCCGGGCCCACCGCCAGTGAGGGAGGGGGGAGGCGAGCGGGCGGTGCCCAAGCCTCCGCCTGCCAGACTTCCTGCCCCACGGCTCGCCAGCCCAACCGCCACACCCTTCGCCTGTGGGCCGGGCCGGACTGGGCCCCGCCGCCTCCCATGTGCCTGGAGCGAGCAGCAGGAGGAGGATCCCCCGCCTGGCTGGGCCCCCCGCCACATCCCCCCTCGCAAGTGGGTAGAAAGGAGCCCCCCCCTCGGGTCAGGCCAGCCGGTGGAAGATCCCCCCTGGGCGGGGGGGGGGCTTAGGGGCCTGGGCAAGGCAGGCAGGCAGGCAGAGAGGGGCGCTGGGCTGGGCTCCCTTCCTCCGCACCAGACGGGCCTCCTCTGAAAGGGTTGGGTGGAGCAGGTGGCGGTGGGGCCCAGCCAGGCGGGGGATCCTCCTCCTGCTGTTCACTCCAGGCACATGGGAGGCGGCGGGGCCTAGCCCGGCCTGGCCCACAGGCGAAGGGTGCGGCGGTCGGGCTGGCGAGCCGCGGGGCAGGAAATCGGGCAGGCGGAGGCTCGGGCACCTCCCCTCCCCCTCCTTCGCTGGCGGTGGGCCCGGCTGGGAGGGGGCAGCTGTCAGTGAGGCAGGACGCCGAGCCTCTGCGGGAAGGGAAGGGTCTCCCGGCGCCCCGTGTTCTGCGGGCTGTTTTGCGCCCCCCCCACTTCTCTGCTGAGGGGGGAGGAGGTGGGGGCTGTGTGTGTTTGGAAAAAGCGGGAAGGCTTTTGCTGTCTCTGGCCACTGATGCACGTTAAGTTTTGCCTCGGATTTGCCACTCTCCAGATGCACATTTCCCCCATCCAAATGCTGAAAACTCAAAAATAAGCCCCCATGCAGAGTTTTGAGAATTTGGAGGGGGGGAAATGTGCATCTGAAGAGCGGCAAATCCAAGGCAAAACCTCCCGTGCATCAGTGGCCAGAGACAGAAAAAGCCTTCCCACTTTTTCCAAACACACACAGCCCCCCGCCTCCTCCCCCCTCAGCAGAGAAGTGGGGGGGGCTCAAAACAGCCCACAGCACACGGGGCGCCGGGAGACCCTTCCCTTCCCGCGGAGGCTCGGCGTCCTGCCCCGCTGACAGCTGCCCCCTCCCAGCCTCTTTCTGTCTCCCTCCGTCCTTTTCTTTCCCTACTTTTCTTTCTTTTTCTCCCTTGCTCCATTTCTTTCTCTCCCTCTCTCCCTTCTTTCCCTCTTTCCGGTGGCTTCTCCAGCACCCTCGGGTGGAGGAGCAGGCAGTCCTATTCCACCTTTGAACTGCCCACAAGCTACCCTCCAAACACCTTTCCATTTGTCTTGATATGTAGAGTAAGGAACTAGGGTTGCCAATCTCCAGGTACTAGCTAGAGATCTGCTATTACAAGAGATCTCCAGCCAACAGAGATCAGTTCCCCTGGATAAAATGGCCACTTTGGCAATTGGACTCTATGGCACTGAAGTCCCTCCCCAAACCCCGTCCTCCTCAGGCACCACCCAAAAAACCTCCCAATCATGGCGAAGAGGAACTTGGCAACCCTAGCCCCCCCCCTCCCAGCGGGGAGATCAATGTCTGGTATGGCCCCTGATTGATGTTATAAATATGCAAATGGCCCTTGGCAGGAAAAAGGTTCCCCACCCCTGCCCTACCCCATCTTTAGCTTTCCCATTTTTGCCCCTCTTCATCTTTACTTTCCCTTCCTCCCACCTTTTACTTTTTAAAATTGTTTCTCTCCCACACTCCTCTGTGCTGGCACAAAAGCCTTAGCATTGTTGGTGTTGCAGAGCAACCCCCAAATTGGCTGCTGAGCTCTCACAACACAGTCTTGCGATATTGTTACCCACATCTGTGCCTGTGTCAGGCCTGTCATATGGAAAGTGTCCCCTGCATGTGAAAACTCTATAAACACAATCCCAGGGGTGGGAAGAGAGCCTTTGAGTCAGTTGTATACATGGGTCCAAGTTTGGCATATTTTTCTTATTGAATAGATAACTTCTAAGGTTTGGGGTTTTAAAAAAACACCAATGTGGGTTGTTTTTTTTTTTACACATTTCAGATTTTCCTGCAGATATGGGGCTTGTAGAAAAATCTCCCCTGTGTGTACATGGCCCCATAGTGTAGATATTTGATCCATTCTATGGCCTGGTTCAGAATTGATTATGATGATAATTCCTGGGTGTACAATAGATCTATGCAACATATTTTCAAGAATGTGTTGGTTATTTCAATGTGAATAATTTTGGCAACTATTAATATTCTCTGGTGTGTTAAATTAAACAATCTGCATGATTAAAATGCATTATTAAAAGGTGTAGTTGTTTCAGTGTTATAAAGTTTGTTTCCCCCAACTTTTCATTTTTTTTAAAAAAAGGGGAAACTTCCAACATTAGTGTTGTTTATATCTGAATGATATACTTCTGTTAGCTAGACCTCTGTGGGCCTCTGACGACTGTCGAGGGCCTTTTCAGAATATTGTAATGCAAAAGGGTTGATAGTCAACCAAGGGAAATCTAAGGTGATGGTGTTTTCTAAATCTAATCACTCAAATAAATATAATTGGCAAATTAATGGAAATCTGTAGAGCAAGTTATCCAGTTTTGTTATGTAGGAGTTCACTTCCAAGCTATTTGACCTGGAGGGCCCATCTTAAGAACACTCATAACAGGGCCTTAGTCGCAACAAAGGCCTTAATATAGTGTTTTTACACCGGCTGGCCAATTTTTTCCTGCTGCTATTTCAGTTTTTAATGCAAAAGTAGGTGGTCAGCTTCTCTATGGAGCTTCTATATATATCGAGGCCTCTAGAGAGACACTAGATTCCTTTTAGTCATTATTTTTGCGGAAGGTCACAGGGATACCAAATTGCTTGGCTAATGCCTCTGTAAGGGTGGAACTATGCTTACAATGTCCGGAAGCATAGGAATGGGTAAGGCCTTTGGCCAAAAAATTTATTTGCCACAGAAACTATATGGGTGCCTCTGTTAAAATCTGACTCTTATGCTACCCCGTGGAGAAAATTGATGGAGGCTGGACTCCAACTTCTGGGTTTTAGCAGTAGTAAGCTGGTGATATTGCGAAGATCAGCTGTGCTCTCTGTGGTGAATAAACGTCTGTATAACATGGACTTTATCAGCACTACGAAAAGAGCCCATAGCGTGTGCTCCCCTTTAGACTTAGGATTGTCTTACCCAAAGGCGCCTTTACAACATTTAAATTTTTTAACTGTTCCTTGATACAAGAGAGCATTTATGCTTGCAAGATTAAACTCTGTCCCTTCTCAAGTAATGCATGGTCAAATACAAAGGACCTCATACTCTGATAGACTTTGTGACTTTGTTTAAGTTACTTATTTTTTGTTGTATCTAGTGTGACATTGCTCAAGGCCTATTGGCTAAATAAGCTGTATTAAAAGTAAGAGAGAGAGAAAAAGAAAGAAAAGGGGGGATTTTTTTTTTTCTCGTGTGACATAAAATTTTACATCTGCTGCTCACCCACTATAGTAGTTTCTTTGCATTATTTTGTTTCTTGCAAGAAGTGAGAATTGACTTACCACCTCTTGCTCTGCTCACGCATACTGTTCTGGAGGCCTCATTAGGGCTGTTGAAAAAAAATTCGGTATAGTTCGGCTTCGGCAAAATTCGGCCCGTTTTTATTCGGGCCGTGCCGAAGTCCGAACTACCCCGCTTCGGATCCCCGGAAATTTGGGGGGATCCGGAGTTCGGGGAAAAATTCGGCCCCCCGCGCAGCTTCAGGGGGATTCCCTGAAGGCGCGCGGGGGCCCTTTAAACAGATCTGCGCCGGGAACAGCAGATCTGTTTAAAGGGCACCCCGCGCCCCTTCAGGGGGCTTCCCTGGAGAGGCGCGGGGTGCCCTTTAAACAGATCTGCTGTTCCCGGCCGGGAGCAGCAGATCTGTTTAAAGGGCACCCCACCCCCCCTTCAGGGGGATTCCCTGGAGAGGCGCGGGGTGCCCTTTAAACAGATCTGCGCCTCCCAGCCGGGAGGCGCAGATCTGTTTAAAGGGCACCCCGCGCCTCTCCAGGGAAGCTCCCTGAAGGTGCGTGGGGTAGGGGAAAGGGCCCGAATCGGCCGAATTTATTCGGGAACACCCCGAACTCGGCCAATTCGGCTCCCCGGTTCCCCCCCTTTTTGAGTTCGGTTCGTCCGAACTCAAAAACCGCCAAATTGAGAGAAATTCGGCTGTTTTTTGGTTCGGGCCGAACCGAATCAACAGCCCTAGGCCTCATAGCTCTCCACAGCTTGAGGCAGAGGGAGTTGCTGAGGGAAGAGGAAGATGCTCAATAACTCAGTGTGCGGACAGAAACCTTGGATCCCATCTAATATTGTTAGCACAATATTAAATAGAAACAGCAGCAAAGATAACAGGACAGAACATTACAAAGCATCTGCTCAAAAGACTAGTAGAAAGAAAAGGCATTTCACCTCTCCTGGAATGCCTGGGGAGATGGATTCAAAGGATAGGGCATTCCAGAGCTCTAGGGCAGCAGGTGAGAAGACCTTGCCATGCTGACTCGGCATCCCTGCAACTTGAAGCAAGGCCTCTCCAACTGATCTCATATTGGAATAGATTTTTTATAAACTAGATAAATGATTGAGAGCCAGCGTGGTGTAGTAGTTAAGAGTGGTGGACTCTCATCTGGAGAACTGGTTCTGGTTCACCGTTCTTCCTCATGAAGCCTGCTGGGTGACATTGCGCTAGTCACAGTTCTCTCAGAGCTCTCTCAGCCCATGTGGAGGCATGCAGTGACAAACCACCTCCTAACGTCTCTTGGCTTGAAAACCCTACTGAGTCACCCAATAGAATTAATTTCATTCTCTCTGCACCATGGCCAAAGCCTTGATGGCTGCTGGATGCGGCCTGTGGGCCTTATTCTGCTTACAGCTGATTTATGTGTAGGGTTGCCAGCTCTGGGTTGAGAAATACCTGGAGAACTTGATAGTGGATCCTGAGGAGGGCATGGTTTAGGGAGGGGAGGAACTTCAATGGAGTGTAATGCCATAGAGTCCAACTTCTATAGCGGCCATTTTCTCCAGATGAGCTGATCTCTGTCGCCTGGAGATCAGTTGTAATAGCAGGAGATCTCCAGCTGGAGGTTGGCTGCCCCTAACAACAGTAAAGGACACTGAACATTACTTGCAAAAACAGGTATTCTAAGGGTAAAAAAGGTGCAACATGGTGAGATAGCACTAGTACAGAGCTAAGAAAAAGTACATGGAAAAGATAAAGGCACAAAGATCGCAAACGTGTACATCTGGCTGCTCTGCAAGCAGCTGATTCATGGCCTCTAAGCCCCATAGATTTAGAGTTTCCTTGCCTTATACTATTGCTTCTATATCTGAATTGCTGAAAATGTAACTCATCCAGAATGCTGAGTCACTCTTACCTTTGAAGAAGTATGGTCTTCATTCTGGTAGCATCGTTGCTTTATTTTTATATGGGGAGCTATTACTATGAACTAGCCCAGATACATAAGGCAAACTGGCATACTAATTGTCCACATGGGCCCTGCTGTGGGAGAAACTGCCTGCGTTAAAATGTGGTAGTAGAGTCACAAAGCTAAGATTAAATCACCAGTATAAATGTTTTGTTATTTTACTTTAGGTTATTTCGTTTTAAATGTTGGGTAATACTAGATTTTGTGTTCGTTTTTTTTACAAAAAGACAGCTGGCTGTTAAAACAGGACATCTTGTAAATTACATCTGTTTTACTACAGAGATGCTCTGTACAAAAATGGTGGTGTTTTTAAAATTGTTTGAAATATTTACTTTTTTGTAGTGCCTTATTTAAAAATCATATAAAGTTGTTTGGAGGAATATGTTGCCCATGTGTGAACCATTAATTCAGATGTTTTCTGTTTTTTTGACCACCATGCAGACATTTATGAACGCATGGAGTTAACATGGGTTTTCTCATTTTTTGTACACGCGGCTGAGGGTCTGGAATGTAATGAGGAATAAGAACTCTGCCCCGCACCAGTGTGCTCCTTATCCATTTTTTTAGTTAGTGGTACAAAAAACACTTGTGGAAGCATGTATTACAGTAGCTTAATATTTTGAAGTGATTGAGATGTACAGCTGAAATCATGATCCAGCTAGGGTTATTGTCTCTGCTTACATAAACAAGTCAATATTTTATGCTGAGCAGCAACTCAATATATTATCCGTATTAAAGGAATACTAAATCTCACCATCCATAGAGCACACAGCAACTCTGCAGCTTGCTGACCAATAATATCATCAGCCAACTTCCCTGCCAATGAGATATGTGAAAATCAGTTCCCTTCTAAGAGTGCTGCTCCACTTGTGTACTGTTGGATCCTCTGAATCCTTTCTGCTAGAGGCAGATCCTTTTTTTGAGCGCAAGGTGCCTTGTTCCAGTGTAAGAGAGACGTGTTGCTGCTCCTTCTGCCAGAGAGAGAGACTCTACTGGTAGAGTCGTTCTTGATCTTTTAACGTTTTTTTCCTTCACAGGTAGTTGAAATGTTAGTCGTTTTGGATGATGCAGCACTGCCCTCTGGCGTAATGTTAGAGACATAAATTGTTACCTGGCCACATCCTTTGTTAACTTTTTCGTTGTTGTTGTTGTTTTCGTTGTACATTACAAAAAAAAGGACACCTTAATGAATCCTGTCTTATGTTTTTTGGCACTCTGTTTAGAACTTTTCCTATGCTATTCTTGTACCTAAAGTGTACCATGTAAAATAACTTCCTCTGCCTCTGTGTGTTTCTTTACAAGCACGCCTTTCACATAATGATAGAGGTAAGATGCATTGTTTACTCACAATTGTGGATTTGGGGGTTATACATGATGAGTGGCATTTTGGCTTTAACTTTGATAGAATTTTATTAATAAGCATATATGGACCAAAATGCCAAATACTTGTATTCCAAAAGTGTTGATCAATGCCCTGTCTAAACTTCTGCACACTGTTCTTCAGTTCTGTGTCAGTGATTTGCCTGGCTATGCTCTTTGGCAACAGTTGTGATTCTCCTGTGACTTTAATAGAAGAAACTAATTTCATGCCAAGTACAATCCAGTTAGTATTGATATCCCCCCTTTTTTTAGACTTTTTCCTCTAGTAAATTTCCAGTTGTTTTCAATTTGAGGAAAAACACCTAAAAAGTCATAAAGCTCGGTGTGCATATTGAAAATTTTACACTATTAACCACAGTGCAGTAGTTAACCCTGATTCCCCCCCCCCCCGCCCCGAGTTTTAACATTGGTTAAAAATCCTAAATTCTATTCATTTTTCTTTCTGCATTATGAGGTATCAGATGAAATCAGTATTACAGTTCTGGACAAAATTGAAATAGTATTGTGAAGTGTGAAGTGCTTTGTACAGTGAAAAGTGCTAACTGTGTTGCTGTTTAAGTTTGAGTTTGTGTTGATTGTTAAAGAATTGGTTCCAATGTGTATTTGACAAATGCAGTCATCCCGTTTAAGTGCAATGAAATTGGTTTGTCCAGTATATTGTCGAAGGCTTTCATGGTCAGAGTTCATTGGTTCTGTTATCCGGGCTGTCTAACCGTGGCCTTGGTATTTTCTTTCCTGACGTATCCCTCTTTACCAAGGTTCCAGTAAAAGACACAATCTCATTGATTAACCAGATTTTTCCAGAAGATATAACAGCCTTATTTCACCATTGTTTGACAACAAGTTATTTCCTATGGGATCAAGAATTTTATGAACAGATTGATGGAGTAGCTATGGGAAGTCCACTCAGTCCAGTAATAGCAAACTTTTACATGGAATATTTTGAAAAGACAGCATTAGAATCGGCACCTTACAAACCTACAGTCTGGTTCAGGATGATACATTTACTATTTGGAGCCATGGTGAAGAAAAATTAATGGACTTTCTAAACCATCTTAATAATATCCATCCAAACATTCAGTTTACCATGGAAAAGGAAATTGAGGGTAAACTCCCATTTCTTGATACCCTTGTCATCCGTAAAACAAACTTTCAATTAGGTCACAAGGTCTACCGGAAACCAACTCACACAGATCGCTACTTACACAAAAACTCCAACCACCACCCCCGACAGAAAAGAGGAATAATCAAAACATGAATGGACTGTGCAAGACGGATCTGTGAACCACAGTTTCTCAAGGAAGAAACTAATCACCTAAATCACGCACTGCTAGCAAACGGCTATCCCAGAAATGAAATCAGAAGGGCCATTAGACCAAACAAAAATCAGAAAACTCAGGAAAAACAGTCTCCCATAGGAACGGTATTCTTGCCATTTATTAAAGGAGTCACTGATAGGATGGAGAAACTTTTGAAAAAACATAACCTACAAACAGTGTTTAAACCCACCAAGAAAATACAACAGATGCTACGATCAGCAAAAGACAAAAGAGACCCCCTCACCTCTGCAGGAGTATATCGTATACCTTGCAGCTGTGGACAAGTTTAGATCTGGACCACAAAATGCAGCATACAAACAAGGATAAAAGAACATGAAAGATACTGCAGACTTGGCCAACCTGAGAAATCAGCAGTGGCTGAACATGGACTGACACAAACAGGACACAGGGTCTTATTCCAAGACACTGAAAGACTGGACAGTTCTACCCACTTTGTCAGATTGCACAGAGAAGCCATTGAAATTCATAAACATCAGCACAACTTTAACAGAAAAGAAGAGAGTTTAAGAATGAATAAGGCTTGGCTTCCTGTCCTGAAAACCTCCAGACTAACAAAAACTACAGTCCACAATAGCCATGCAGATTAGCTTTGGATTTCACACATTAACAGATCACTTCAGGATACAATGGTTCCATATTAACATACCACACCCTCATTAGCACATTGTCTTGATACTTACAGGACAATGATTAGCACATTACCTTTGATACTTTTTGCAGGACAATGATTCAGCTCAAACCCAACCCTTTTCTGACTATATATTACTCTTCCTACACACTTGACACTGAGAGACCCTGTCCTTCAGTGTTACTCCTCTGAAGATGCCTGCCACAGCTGCTGGCGAAACGTCAGGAAAGAAAATACCAAGACCATGGTTACACAGCCCGGTTTGTCCAGTGTCCTATTTTCTTTACCTTCAACTGAACTTCTTTTAGTTTCCTCTTTCAAGAAACATAAAACCAGGCAGGTTGTTTCCTGAATCTAAGGTTCTGCATAATCTTTAGAATTCTGTCATCTGTATCCTGATACTGTTATTAATTGCTTTCTGTAAGCTTTTAAGTAATAATAGTTACTAACTCCTATCTTTATAGCTGTGTATGAAGAATTTTTTTAAAAATCACTTCATGGAAAATATATATTTCATTTAGAATCATAGAGTTGGAAGGGACCACCAGGGTCATCTAGTCCAACCCCCTGCACAATGCAGTAAATTAACAACTACCTCCCCCCCCCCACATCCCCAGTGACCCCAACTCTCCCCCCGCCATGCGGGATCTCACAATTTAGGGTGTTTATATGCCATCTTTCAAACCAAACAATGTGGCACCGAAATATAATTTAAAGCGCATAACAAACCAAAATTAAAATTATAGTAAAGTCAAACAGAAATCCATTAAACCATCAAATCAATCCAAAAACAACCTCCAGAAGTATATAATATTTAATTTGCTGTATCTATTTACAGGTGAATGTAAGCTTTCCGAGAAGATACTGCTGGAGTAGTACTTAGGGAAGTTTTAAAACATCTTTAAAAACAGAGCTCAGAAATGCAATCCTACAACATGTTCTTGACACACTGCACTTTTATAGCCTTTTACTCTGGTACCTAGCCCTGTGTAGCTGCAGAAATAGTAATTTAATTTCTCTGTATCAGATTTAAATTTGGCTAAGTCTTAACATCTGGCTTGCTCTGTTGCAAAAAAAAAGGGAAATTGGATTGAAGGTCTACTAAATGTGTATCTGAAAAAGTGAGCTGTGACTCACGAAAGCTCATACCCTGCCAGAAATTTTGTTAGTCTTTAAGGTGCTACTGGACTCTTGCTCTTTTTTTACTACTTAATGTGTGTTCAATTAAAATAATTGCTTACATAACATAATGAGATTATTAGGTATTCTGTGGAGTAGTGTGAGGAAAATCTATTAACCATATGATAATACAAAATTCTAGAGGATCCTAAAGTTTTGTTACCAAATTCATTGCCAACATGTATAACCCAAGTACAAAGCAGTGGCTTCAGATTTTCTTACAGTTGCCAAAATGAATACTGCCCAAAGTTGTTGGAGGAGTGTAAAATATTTAAATGAACAAAGATATGGCCATATTATACAAATTTACTGAAAAAGGTGGACTTCAGAGATGGGAGATTGTCTAAGCCTAGTTTTGCTTGTGGGTGGAAACTTTTTAGGATCTCTGGAATCAGGAGCTACAGTTGGACTTTGATTAGTGCCTTTTAATTGGACTGTTAGTTGAACGGTGAATTGAACGGTTTTGAAATTTTGCGGCTTCCTTGTACAATAATGGATAAGATTAAGGAAGAGTGTTGTTGAATTTGAGTATTGTTTTTCTCCCCGCCCCCTACATTTTATTACAAAAATACTTGTTTAGATTCTTGATTGCTGAATATTCCAAGTATTTTCTTTGTGCAAGATTATCCCAAATGAAAATTTTTCAAATAGTTTCTTTATGGATTATTGTACATTAAAAGCCAAGTTTCTGCTACAAGGAGCTTACAGTCTAAACTTTGAGAGTGTGAGAGATGAAAGAAGAAGCAGAATAAATATGAACAGAAGTCTTTATGTACTTTGACTTCATCTTAGATTTCATTTCAGTTGCTGGTGGGAATATTAGGTTGAAAGTCCATGCCTGTATTCTGGTTAAAGAGGCAGTGTTCTCAAAGATCTGCCAGTTTATTTCTTTAGTATGTTGTTAGGTGGTTTAAATTTTTATTTTCATTGACCATTATTTGTTTACTACTTATTACATTAATTTTGATAGTACTGTTGCTTTACTGTTGGCCTCATGAGAAGATCTTAAAACATGTTAACACTACTAAAATGCAGCTGCAAATTGAATTTGAAAGCTGTTTTAAAACCCATCATTGGGCTTTAAAAAATTTGTGAAAATTGGATGTTTTCTAAATATGTTTTTCAGTTGATGACTATTCAATCAATCAAGTTTTATTTCGATAGCAGCTCAATAAAAAGCAAAGTTAGGTTAAAATAATAAAATAAAATAATAAAAGTTGATATTCTGGGAGGGATGATTTGAAGAAGAGGAGGAAAGATCTTCTATGGGGAAAGGTTTTCAATTAGCCGTTTACGAATCCCACTAGACCAGAGGCAAAATTTGGCTACTTGAATGGTTATCTCCCGAGAGGAGTTTGCTAAGAGAAGGGAAACTTTAGCTTCTTCCGAACTCCCAGGAAAGGATTATGACTACTAGTAACCTAAAGAAAAAAATTACAGTTTGAGTATCTTTTATCTAGACATGCATTATCCAGACGGATCCAAAAACCGGACCTTCTGAGCCGGCATGCAGGCATTACTCACAGATCCTCAGCAGTGCCATTGATGGTTCAGTGTACACAAAATTATTTAAAATATTATTTTAAATTACATTCAGGCTATGTATATAAAGTATATATAAAACATAAATAAATTTCATGTTTAGACTTGGGTCCCATCCCCAAGATATCTCATTATATATATGCAAAAATTCCAAAATATTCCACAATACGGAAAGATCCACAATACAGACCACTTCTGGTCTCAAGCAGTCCGGATAAGGGATATTCAACCTGTACCACAATAAATGAGTGATGGAAGAAGAACCTTGTAACCTTCCCCCTTCCCCCTCCCCACACACACATTTTACCTTGTAGTGCTCAGTTCTATTTCAGCATTTTTCTCATAGCCCAGCTTACTAGTCAGTATCAGAGCTGGGTGAGAGAAAAATTCTTCAAGAATCAGACTGAAATATGGGAGGGGATAACATTACCTTCACTCACTGGCACACTCCAGTTTTATTTCAAAGTCGGACCTCATGGCAGCTTTCTTTTCACAGAATGTATTTTTTTTTAACCCGCTAGAGACAAGCAGAGATGAGAGATACAAGTGAATGGTTTGTGTTGGGAAACAGGCTGTCTGCTTTTATATTCTATCATGCTTACTGAAAGAGCTGAGAAATGTGATGCTTACTATTTTCCCATCACAGATTCCTTGCATCTTGTCTGCTTTGGCACTGCCCTTTCTTGGGGAGAACATTTGCCTCTATCCTTTATCACCTCCAGTCTACTTTGCAGGAGCCTGCCTGTCTGTTCACCTTTCAGGAAATGAAAGGAAAATGCTTGCTTCTCATATATTAGGCAGCACATCCGCAGAGAGATGTGTGCAGAAAAAGCCCAAGCCTCTCTCTCTTTCCCCAGTGCCACCTTTCCAGAGCATATGAGCAAAACATTAACCTCTCTCCACTTGCATGTATGCTGCCTGTCATTAAAAGGTAAAGGTAGTCCCCTGTGCAAGCACCGGGTCATTCCTGACCCATGGGGTGACGTCACATCCCTGTTTCCAAGGCAGATTTTGTTTACGGGGTGGTTTGCCAGTGCCTTCCCCAGTCATCTTCCCTTTACTCCCAGCAAGCTAGGTACTCATTTTACCGACCTCGGAAGGATGGAAGGCTGAGTCAACCTTGAGCTGGCTGCCTGAAACCGACTTCCATTGGGGTGGAACTCAGGTTGTGAGCAGAGCTTTTGACTGCAGTACTGCAGTTTACCACTCTGTGCCACGGGCCTCTTCTCCCAATCTGCAGTGCCTGTCTCTGAGAATATAAGCAAAATGTTTGACCCTGACGTGCAAGCAGGTTCAGCACTAGAACAGAACTTGTAAGGGATCGAGAACTTGTATAAAGCGAGGAAAGACTCCCAAAGGTGCTGAGGTAGCACAATGACTGACAGAAAGTGGAAGTGTTGCTCATAGAAAGGCCCATGGAGATGATCGTCTTAGGTAGGGGCATCTGCTAACTCTTCTAGATTGGACTCACCTTCCTCTTTCAGTGATTTTCTAAATAGCTCGCTCCGTTGCCGCCCTTGGTTTGTGAAACTGGAAAGCTGCCAAAATGCCATAAAGCCACTTATTTGTAGCAATGAGATTGGGTACACTACAGAGATTGGGTTTGGTTGATTTTGGTGCAAACTGCTAGAAATTTGGGTGGTAATTATAAATATTTGGTAAATCTAGAGTAAATTAGGTGGTGTTAAGCCCCTTATTATTATGGAAGCTTGTATAATTTTCTGTGTATTGCATCAATAGTTTGTACTGCTGCACGCAAATAATGGTTTGCTGGTTTTTTCTGCTTCTGCTAAATAAGGATGATCGATTCAGTATATTGGAATAAGTATTCTGATTTTAATATTAAAATCCTGTTGATTATATTATTAATAAGGTGCATTGTTAAAAGTAGGCCCTTCATTTTTTTTTTCATCTCAAGTAATCATTTTAATGTGGAAGAATATAGAGCTTAATTACTTTGTCTGTTTGCTTTTAGGACCCTGGACCTCCACCACCATCGCCACTGATGGGCCTGAAGCCACTGCAGTTACTAGAAGTCAAAGCTAGGGGAAGATTTGGCTGTGTTTGGAAAGCTCAGCTGCTAAACGAACATGTAGCTGTGAAAATATTTCCAATCCAGGTATATAAATAGTTTTACAGTGCCACTCAACTGCTACTCACTTACTCTGCTAGGATTGCAATCTTAGTGCCCTACATTATTGTGAAATGCAACTTCACTGAGACATGTTGCTCATGCAACTGAGGGGGGGTGGAATCCATCCCTGTAATTCCAGATTTCAAAATGCAATGAATAAAATATTGCAACTTAATTAAGGGCAGAGAAAAATACTGGGCTGAAAAGTAACCCATTTACTTGAACCATAACTGTTTGGAGAACGTTTCAGAGGGTAGTCATGTTGGTCTGCAGTAGAGCAGCTAGATTCAAGTCCAGTAGCAATTTTAGAGACCCTCCATTTTTTGGAGTGGGGGGAGGTATAAGCTTTTGAGAGTCAAAGGTATCTGATGAAGGGAGCTTTGTTCTTGAAAGCTTATACTCCAAAAATCTTATTGGTCTCTTAAGGTGCCACTAGGAGCCCCATGGCGCAGAGTGGTAAGCTGCAGTACTGCAGTCAAAAGCTCTGCTCACGACCTGAGTTCGATCCCGACGGAAGTCGGCTTCAGGTAGCCGGCTCAAGGTTGACTCAGCCTTCCATCCTTCCCAGGTTGGTAAAATGAGTACCCAGCTTGCTGGGGGTAAAGGGAAGATGACTGGGGAAGGCACTGGCAAACCACCCCGCAAACAAAATCTGCCTTGGAAACGTCGGGCTGTGACGTCACCCCATGGGTCAGGAATGACCCGGTGCTTGCACAGGGGACCTTTACCTTTTTAAGGTGCCACTGGACTTGAATCTAGCTGTTCAGAAAAAGGGAGACTAGTTTCTTAAATTATGCTATTATATTATTAAAAGAATATCTGCCAGAAATCACTGATTGTGTGGGCATGTTTAAAAATGTAATATAAAGTTACTAAAAAGTTTCAATGTTTAAGGTTTGGGGTATAAATGAAATTTCCATACTTATCACTTCGAATTATTAGAGAGTTTAATAAAATAGCTATTCAAATCTGGTAGCCAGTTCATATAAACTGTTGCAGTATAATTGGTATTTCTGTGTGTTTAAGTCCCATAAAGTGTCTGTGGTATCCATTTGATTGATATAAAAGCTTAGATGGGTTTTGAAAATTGCAAAAGTAATTTTAAGAATAGGGAGAAGTTTTTAAAATTGTGGGCTGTATTTGTGTATTGACATACCTTTTTTTTTTTTAAGGACAAACAGTCATGGCAAAATGAATATGAAATCTACAGCTTGCCTGGAATGAAACATGAAAATATACTGCAGTTCATCGGCGCTGAGAAACGAGGCACCAACATTGATGTAGATTTGTGGCTGATTACAGCATTTCATGAAAAGGTACTTGGATTGTTTTGTATGTGCAATTTCCATATTTGTAGTAGCCCCATTCGGAGTGCACTAAGAGAATATTTGCTGTAAATTAAGTGACTTTTTATATAGTCATACGGCATGTATGCTTCAACAGGTTTCTAAAAGTGTTTGCAGCAAAACTCATTAGCTACAATGAGAACTACACATGGCAAGATATATGTTTTCCTGCCTCTGCTAGCCAGTAATGTGGAATGGGGACAGAGAAACACACAGCATAAGAATCTGAGAACAGCATACTAGAGATTTTGGAAGGGGAAGGAAATAACTTTACATGAGGCTGCCGTTTTCAGCAATAGCCCTTTATGTCTTTCATGCGCAATTCAGTCCGGCTTCCTTAGTTTAAAAATCAAGCATGCCATTTTTTCCATAAAGCTCCTACCTTTAATTGTACTTGGATTTCTGCTTTGCAAACAGTACATCTGTGGTTAGAGTGTTGGACTATGATCTGGGAGATGCAGGTTTGAATCCCCAATCTGCCCTGGAAGCTTGCTGGTGACCTTGGGCCAGCTACACGCTCTAAGCCTATCGTACCTCACAGGATTGTTGTGAGGATAAAAGGGAGGTGAGGAGAAATATGTGAGCAGGTTTGTGTCCCAGTGGGGAGAAAGACAAGGAATAATTGAAGTACGTAAATGAGTAAAACCAATCCCTTGATTTCCTCAGACTTTGTGTCTCATGGTCTTGAATGTCCACAGAAACTCTGGAGTGTCTTATCTGTCTTTGCTTTTAGGAGTTGCTGGTATAAATTTTATGTACATTCCTATTCTTAAGCCCTTGGACAGCTTGCTCCAAGAGTCTGAGCACTGAACTGTTCAGTTTAAATTTCACAGTAGAAAGTAAACATGATGATAGAATTGGATATCAGGATATCAAGATAAATGTCTGAGCCTGTCTTTACAAAGCCTGTGGTAGCTGAAAGCATTCTGTGTACATTGGAGCATCTGTGGATATCTAAATGTGAGACGTCATTGCTTAGTATTTATAACTTCTAACATCTTTGTGAAAACTGGGAAGGGGAAGTGTGTTGAATATTGTCATAGGAAAGGACGTAATTTTTATCATCTCCTTTGATCAGGGTTCGCTTACAGACTTCCTCAAGGCTAATGTAGTCACATGGAATGAACTATGTCACATTGCTGAAACTATGGCTAGAGGTTTGGCGTACCTTCATGAAGACATCCCTGGTCTAAAAGATGGGCATAAACCAGCAATTTCACATAGGTATGATAATAAAATACTTTAATCCTTCCTTCCTTAAACATATAAAGAATATATGTACTTCTGTAGTATTTCATAAATTACAATCGCTAATGAAGATTGTACAAGAGGACCCTTTCAAGGGGGATGGGGTGAGGTCTGGAAGGCTGCAGTGAGGAGGGGAAATCTGTACATCTCCCCATCCTCCATCCCTTCATGAATTATTCCATTGAATGGAGCTGGAAGTTGGAGTTTATTAAACAAGTCTGTGTGATACTTTATTCGGTACAATCTTTTGGCATTTATATAGTATGCGTGATCACTTTTATCTTTGTTTTTACTTTTTCAAGGGATATCAAGAGCAAGAATGTATTGCTGAAAAACAACCTTACAGCTTGCATTGCTGACTTCGGCCTCGCTTTGAAGTTTGAAGCTGGGAAGTCAGCAGGTGACACACATGGTCAGGTAAGTAGACGTGATTCACTTTCGTTGGCATTAGGAGCACTGCTTGCAAAGCAGCAGGATAAGGGGGACAGAAAGTGTTCCTGGGTAGGGATGTGTAAATTACTGGTGCTGCCTCCAAAGTTAGCATTCTAACTCCATAATATTCCCTTCTCCCCTGTGTTACGTGGAGATTTCCAGCAGATTAAGGTTAATCTAAACAGTGTTCCTTATAAAACTTTTATGAGGGGCTTGGCTTCAGAGAATGCTTCTAAGTGAGGCCTGGAGCACATCTCCCTGTCTGGGCTGGTCTATCCTTACCAAAAGCTCTCTGTCCTCAGCTGCTCCTATGTTCTTGTCTTGGCCATTTCATTATAAATTCAGAAACCTACTGTAATTGTTGGTTTCTAAAGATGTTAAATGCTCTGTTAATATAGCATGTGATGCCCAGATGACAATCCATGACTTTGAAGTTAATAGTGTTAGTTGCTCCTTGGGTAGTTACAGCATTCAACCAAAAGGTATTTGCAGATATTTAGTAGACCTTTCTGTAAAAAGCATCAGTTTGACACGTGCTCCATATGCACCGTTTTTAGCTGTGAAATGAATAGAAACCCAACATTGTGGCTAATTTTTTTTCCCCAGGTTGGCACCCGAAGGTATATGGCTCCAGAAGTGTTAGAAGGTGCTATCAACTTCCAAAGGGACGCGTTTTTGAGAATAGACATGTATGCCATGGGACTGGTACTGTGGGAGCTATCTTCACGATGTACTGCGGCAGATGGTAAGTAATGTGCAGTTCTTTCATATTTCTTTTTGTTTGCTGAGTTGGTTTTCTATAAAACCTGTCGTGAAGGAATTATAATTTTTAAATGCTATGTATTCAGAGTGTTGAATACACTTCTAAAAACTCTATAATTAACTGTTAATTATTTCAACATAGCAGTGTTGATATGCATCTAGATGCAGAAATCAAGTCTATTCAAAACTATAAATAAACAGTTTTAACAAACTTTTATACCTCTCCTATCCACATACTCGTTTTCCAAAGTAGTTTACAGTTCAGATTTTAAAAGTGCAAAACTTTATGTGGATAAGCACTTCAAAATGTGTAGAAGATGCTTTGAATTATATTTAGTCTTTTTCTGTGTCCGTTACTCGCACATGGGGGAAATAGGCACTTTTTTGGTGAATGTTGATGAATAGAAGTTTGCGTGAAGTAGTACTTATCTTCTCCATACTCTGTCGTGGGTAGACAATGGATTACGGAGTTCTGGGCTTGGCTATTAGGCCTAAAGTCGTTGGGCGATCGTGGGGAAGTTGCTAATTTTAAGCCTAATCAGTTTCATTGGGATATTAGGCTAAAATGAGAATTGTTTGTATGCTGCCCAAAGGAAGAGGTTATGTGAATGTGTTACCTAATGCTTTATTGTTTAAAATACAGGACCTGTGGATGAGTATATGCTACCTTTTGAAGAAGAGGTGGGCCAGCATCCCTCTCTTGAAGATATGCAGGAAGTTGTCGTACATAAAAAGAAGAGGCCTGTTTTGAGAGAGTGTTGGCAGAAGCACGCAGTAAGTAATATGATCACGTTTACAAAATAACAAGGTTCCACTGGGAGGGGCTGTGACTCAGTGGTAGAGTATCTGCTTGGTATGCAGAAGGTCCCAAGTTCAATCCCCCAGTATCTCCGATTAAAGGGCCTAGGCAAGTAGGTGCTGTGAAAGACCTCTGCCTCAGACCCTGGAAAGCCGCTACTGGTCTGAGTAGACAATACTGACTTTGATGGACCGAGGGTTTGATTCAGTATAAGGCAGCTTCATGTGTTCACTTGAATCCTAAGACAACAACAACATTCTCTTGTGGAGAATAAGGTTCAGGATTTGTATTTCATTGTAGTGGTCTTCAGACATTCAGGTGCATAACTCAGTGTAGTTAACTGTCAATTACATGTGTATCCTTTTGTTTAGAGCAGACATTAACCACAAGTCCTGTTAAAAGTAATGAATGGGATTCACTCATGACTGGCTAAGCTGATTTCACTAGGAGTAAACTGTGACTGTATTTTGTTAGATTGTGCCTGTGTGACTTCGCTACTGATGTTGCAGCAAAGCGCAGCTTGGATTTCAGTCTCAGTTGTGCTCTCTGGTGTTAGAATAATAATAGATTTCTAGGGGTTGTGAGAACGATGTGAAATTGCACAAATATTTCTGTGATATTTAACTGGGAGTTTGCTGGGGGGGGCTGTCATCCTCTTACGTATGAAGCCCTGTTCAAACTTCACATGCACTTTTACTTTGATAAAGGAGGAACCTGAAACAGGGGTCTCTTCTGTTGTGTTGTCTTCTGTTATAATCACCCAAATAGGAGGTTAGTGTCTTTTGCCTCTGAAAAACAGTATATGTTGCTTTGATATATTTTAAATAGAATTTTAGTTGTTCCTTAATGGTTGGAACCAGATTCACTCATAGTCTTCTGATGGAGAGTCTTTAGATCCAACCCTTTGTATTCAAATTGAAACACAGTGGCCTTATACATCGATGTTATTTTTTTAGGGAATGACAATGCTTTGTGAAACTATAGAAGAGTGTTGGGATCATGATGCAGAAGCCCGATTATCAGCTGGTTGTGTAGAGGAGCGGATTATTCAGATGCAAAGACTAACAAACATTATAACAACAGAGGACATTGTGACTGTGGTCACTATGGTGACAAACGTGGACTTTCCTCCCAAAGAATCCAGTCTATGATAGTTACACCGGTCACACATCATGACCAATGAGACTCTCTGAACTGGAGCTGCTAAGCTAACGGGCCTGTTTCCGGTCAATATAACTTTCTGCGTGAAATTTGGAATGGTAAGTCTGTCTTCGAAGTGTCACTAGGAAGACGCTTTCTTGTCCTACTCCAGAAATGGATCCAGGAGACTTACTGCATTCCCTGCATATGAAGGACACAAGACTAAGAAGTGGCAGAATGATGTTAATGAACATTTGAAGAACACGGACCTATCCTGGCTAGTCAAGCATTTTAAAAGCTGACATTGTATTTCTTAATACGTCAGAAAAGACTTAATTCCTTAAAATGAACTACTGCTATTTTTTTTAAATCAAACATTTCATTTCAGATTTAAGAAAAAAGGGTAACTTGTTTTTAACGCATTTGCTGTTGTGTTTATATAATGACTATTGTAATGCCAATATGACACAGCTTGTGAATGTTTAGTGTGCTGCTGTTGTATGTAATCAAAGTGGAATCTAGCAAAAAGGCTTCCAAGCATTACTTAACCTCCCTCAACAAGGTATACCTCAGTTTCACCTGCGGCTAAATTGCGAAATTGACAACACTAACACAATAAATCGATCCTCATTTTGTAAATGATGTATTACAGATTCATGGTGTTTGGAAAAAAATTGGTAAGCTGTGCTTCATGCCAACAGTCAGTGGCCATTCCTAAAATAGTGTGTTTGCCTTCCTTGATCTAGCTTGTGTATAAAAAAAGTATTGTGTTTGAAATGGCAAACTTCCCCCGTTTTAGTTTAAAGCATTATTTTACCTCCAGTTTCCAAAATATTGCATACGTTTATTTTACTAAATATTATTTAGGTTTGCTGTGTCTGAGGGTTATTTGAAAATTTAAGCATGACTTTTTAAACTTTATATGAGCTATGGCACTGGAAAGTTCTTCTAATTCTTTTGAAATAAGCTTTTTTTTTCAATTTATGTATGTAAATATTCTGCCTATTTTCCGTCTCACTAAACAGAATACAGTTACTACTGTGTCACTGTTTCAGGATCACCTCAGGAAGCTTCACTACCCAGAACTCCTCACTCTTTGCGTTGCCTTTTGCTTCACAACACTTGATTTTGGTGCCGACTTGTCAGAGTAATATTTGATGTTTGTGATGCATAGGGGTATCCTATGGTCACAAAGAACGTATAACCACACCTTTTCTTTAAAAAAAATGCTTACCATCAAATATGCAATGACTTACGTAGAGTTGATGATGTAGCACAGTCTAGCAAAAAAAAGCCCTACACTAAATCTAACTCCTGTATTTAAGAGTTACAGGCATTTAAGATATTGAGCCTTACGATACCAACCGAAGTGAAATGGGCAGTAAGTGGACAGGTGCCAAAGTAATAATACACTACGGTTATTTGATCAGTTATGTTTCTACAGGCCAAAGTTAACTTTAACTTTCTAAAATTACAAACTTACCGACTCAACAGTAAGCCAGTATTCTGGTCAGGTCATTTTTTTAAATAAAAAAAATCATGCAGTAGATTTATAAATAATTTTTTTAATGTCACAATCAGGAGCTCACTGTGAATGTTCTCTTCTAATCAGTTATTTATTAAAACAGTGTTTTTTTTAATGTACTCAATCTCTGGGAACAAAGAGGAATTATTTATAAGAAAGATTTTGGTCATTGTTCTGTAAAGCAGGGAGGAGAAGGGTAACAGCAGAGTTGTTCATAAGTAACTGGCACACCACCCAGAGTTTACTGTTGTCTCATGGCTTTATGGTAATCATAACCCCATCCCCCAATTGGGAAACATACTATTGGGCAAAACTTGCTCATTCTTTGTTGACAGACAATGTGGGCAAGGGATTATTACTTATATTGTGTGTGGATTGCATAATACTTGGTTTTTAATCTTGGGATTCAGTATGTCAACCCCAACTCATGACTGAAAAGATCTGAACTTTTTAATGGTTGATTATTGATTTAATATATCTGATTTCTCCTCAGGTGGGAGTGTTTATACTAGGAAAATGCAGGAACAGAATAATTGGTTCTCCAAAAACATGTACATACAAGAACCATTTTTCATTGAAAACATTAATGCGACTTTTTTTGTTGGTGGAAATCTATTTGGTTTTTGTAAAGCAACTTTCCATCAAATAGGAACATCTACCACGATGGCCCCCGAGTCAAGTGGAAACATGTATTTTTGCAGGTCATAGAGGGGAAATCATCAAAACAGACAATCAAACTGGGTAATGCATCTCTTCATACTTATCAGATGCTTTTGAAAGTCCCCAGATTGGTAATTTGAAGTACCTGGGTTCAGATTTTTAAAGAGAATACCACTACATTATTCAGAAATGGGACATAAAAGCTTTGTTATACTGATTTTGTGAAACTTAAAATCCGCTGAACTGTTTCAATCCATATTTAAAACACTGTCTTGCAGGGAATCTCAACACCTTTTTGTTTCCAGCTTTACACTACAGTAAATGTAGAGGTGAGCAGGTTTCAAATGCTTGAGCGAAGACCCATAAATAAAGGTCAACATTTAAAGTCTGAGCTAGGGAAGATGCTCTGCTTTCTGGCAGATGTTGTGACCATTGTTGCTTTTATGTGTTTGAATCATACAGCTTGTGTGGATATGGCCAGCTCTGGTGGTTTACCTTGTATTTTTGACTTGTGAAGAAAAGCTAGGCCCCTGGCTCAAGTTTTCAGTTGTCTTTGGCTTGCCTGTGTCTACTTAGTTGGCTGCCATATAATTGGCACAGGATTTAACAGATTAGCCAGTTTTTGTGATCAGCTCAAAGTCTAAACCCTGCATTACCTTTTCAGTTTGTGTTAGATGCTAAGAATTTTATATCACATGATGCATGACGACTTTGTACAGTTGCTACTAAATATTAACTTAGCATTTTGGAACAGATCGTGCCTCGTAATTGTTGGAATTCTTGAGCTAGCATTCTCATTCATGGTGGTATTCTGAAAATGAGTCTGGATTGAAATACACAACTTTGTACCTTTGATAGCAAAATCCATGTGGAGTAGCTCTTGCATAACTAAAGTGTAATCAGATGTAGTAGTAATAAATATTTGTTCATACTACAGTTCTACAGAATAAATTGCTGATTGTAGTTTAACAAAGTGAGGTGACTGGTTGGTTGACCTTTTTTCCAGTTTTCTCTTTTTAACCTTTTTAATGCATTTTATTAGGAATATTTGGTATAAGGTGCAGAAAGCTATGTACAGGCTTATGGGCAAAATGATAAAAACAGTATCCTTGTTGGAACATCATTTACCTCAAGAGTCTTCAACCAGCAGTACTATTTTTTTTAATGCACACTCAGTCCATAAAAGATCTGTTACCTCTCAAGTTATCGGTAAGCAATTGTTTTAGCTTTACTCTGTACTTGTCAGTGTTCTGGGCACAGGTTGTTGTACTACTGTCAACTTGCACTTGCTGTTTTAGCAAGTATTTAAAAACAAACACCCCCATCCTGGATAAAAGTGATTGTTAAATATTGTATAAAATGTATTCTCTTTCCCTATTCCCACAGAAAGATGAATAAAAAATTAAGTGACTACTATGACTTGCATATTCTTTTCAAATGTTATCCCTAAGTTGTCTACCATGGACATTAAATACTACTTCCAATGTGATCTTGCTATTTAGAAGTTATAAAAATGAATGACTCCAGTTCTATGTGAGCAGCCTCCACATATCCAAACAGGTTATTAGTCACTGTGTACATTAATCAGCCAACTTTATCCTTCCCTGTTGGAGAATAACCATTCTAAGATAAGTATAAATTCGCAAGTAGTTTGTTGAATAAATTATAAAGTATTGAGAAGTTTGGATATTTCCATGCATGGCATTGACCAAGTAAGTAAAATATTGCAATACAATAGTTACTCCAGTCTAAGCCTATTAATTTTAAAGGCCTTGCTCCATAACTCTATGTAGAATTATTTTGTTAGCCTTAGAGTTTGAACTTTTGGCATATAGATTCAGGTGGAGAATACAACCTGATCCAGCTGTGCAGTTTCAGTCACTAGGGCTTGAAGAAGCTGTTCTTGTGTTCTTCACCCAATTCCATGAAATGCTGTTTCTGTTCTGCTCAAGCTAATGTAGCTGGAAAGGGCTTGTTTGTTCTTCAAACCTACTAGTGGTGTTTTCAACAAGAAGGTGGATAGCCATATTTGTTGCTCCAGTAAATGCTGAAGGAACTGGTGGCTGACATTTCATACCCTAGGGGAGTTAATTATCCCTGTATTGGGCATAGGTGAGTAGATGGAGATTAAAAACACAGAAGTGTATACACCAACAGGTTGATTTTAGCTCAAGAAGGTTTAGCTGTAACACAGTTGTACATGTACCTGACAGACAATTGGGGTAAAATCTGAACAAAAGTATCCACTGCTGTTAAGCACTTTGGGCCTTAACAGACCAGTTCCTACAATGGGATACTATTAGTATTCTGCATATAACTAAGTTGGAACATTATCTCCAACAATATATGAAACGTATGTGTACCAATGCAGAACAACCAGTTACGGTACTGCTAAAGCCATTGTGAAATTGCCACAACTCTGGCTTAAGATGGCCAAGTATGACAAATCCTATTTTGATATCATTTGAATCAATGGCCCCTTCAGTCCAAAATCAGCGAGTGACCAAGCTAATCCTGCTAGGAAACAGACAGAGCAACACTGGATGGCAATGTTAACTGTAAGGAGACAATTCCCACAATGGGAAATGGGTTGAAAATTCAGGCTGATGACAGCTTTAAGGCAAAGTAAAGTAGGGCCTATTCTCTGTAACTCTTCTGCTAAAAGCCCTTGTTCAAATACAACAGTAAGATTGTTTCCAAACTTGGCAGTTCTAAATACTTCACAAGCCCACAGAACACTTTTGAACCTTTTTATTACAAATGCACATAATATTAAAACTGAGTAGACAATTAAGGAATATGTTCTCAAAGCACTAGTCATAAGAAGGAAAACAAATTCCAAGGAATCCTAAATGACTTTCTAGAAGGCTCAGGGCTGTTTAAATATACTTCCTCCAGAGGGGAGAAACTACAATAGAAACTGATATTAAACATCAGTGTATGAACAGCAGAAAATCAGGAAGTAGCTGAAGAGTTCTGGTGCTTAGCAGCAGTAAAGAACAGGATATTCCTAGGTATCACGAACATGACCCTAAATTGCACTGTAAACAGAGTTCCAAAAAGGTTTCCTGTAAGAGGCACTAGAGGAATGACAGGGTAGTAAAGGAAAATAATATAGACAGTATAGAACACTCAATAGTCCTGTAGACCCAGCTGGATTTAAGTGGGGCAGTCATCCTTTAAAAAGTTGTAACGGCTGTCCAAGCAGCTCACAGTCCTGACTGAATGGACTCAAGTCACATGAAACTCTGGAGTAGTAATTTTTTTCCTAAGTAGTATTGGACAATTGTCATGAAAAGCCAGTTGCACATTTTTACAAACTGCCAGGTAGTTGACCTGCAGACTATTTTAACATGAAGACCAAATCTGAAATTGGCATTCATTTACTTTCTTGGAAACCCTGGTTTCAAAAAAAAAAAAAAAAGATACTACTCTTGTTATAACAAAACACATTTGGTAATTGAAGTAATTGCTGGGTTATCTTTTTCTCTGGTAGCAATGATTTGCAGCCCTGCTAACTTCTAGCAGCTCTGTCACTCTCAGGAAGACATTCATCCTTCAGTTTAGTGAAGACGTAGCCCATTGTTTTACATCAGTTGGGCAGTTTGGGTAGACCTGCACAGCATCCATTATTTGATTGTTGTCCAAAAGTAGTTTCATTAGCATGTATTCTTTCTGTGCACATGCAGAAAGCCCTTCCACAGGCTTTATTAACTCGAGCTGCTGCAAATGTTCAAATGCCTAAAACAAAACAAAAAATCCAAACATAATTCTTCTCTAGCTTATCAGTTAAGAAATAGAAACCAATTCAAACTGTATTAAACAGTTACATAAATACCTCAACACAGAATTTCAAACCCAGATACAGGATGTATCTACGGCTGGTCTTTCGGACTGCAAGCTAATTTTATTCTCATTAGCAAATCAATTCTGAACTCTTTAATATTTAGTATAGGAAGCTGTGCATACACACTGAATATACACCAGAGGGCAGTATAGTACCACACAATGAATAGATACAAGCATTAGTGCAAAAGCCCTATTTGTGATCCTCAACATTCTCCCAGATTTTAGGTCAAGTTTTTAGATAAATGGAAACAATCATAATACTAGTACAATACTACTACAGTGGTTTCAAAATACTCAGCTTTTGTGACTGTAACACAATATTCTACCAACTACTGAACAACCAACAAGTTACAAATACCTTCATAACCACAGGTTTCTCAAAGCTGTAGACAGTGTGTGCCTTCCTCTGAACAAACTTCTGATACTCTGTATTAACAAACATATTATTATTGATTTGGGAGAAATAAACCACTAGTTTAATAACTAGAAATAAGCCACTGTGATACCAGCTCACCATTATAAATCATCTGGAAGTTGAAAGGCTCCCCTTCATAAATATCAGTTAAGTGTTTCATAGCTATTATGAGGCAGAATTCCAACACAGACAGACCTGTGAGAGAGAACAACAAATCCTAAATTGCATTTCATAGCAATGTAGCCCTCAAGATATGGAGTTTAATCCAAATGGGCTGTTCTGCTGGCATAATGATATTTACAGTGCTGGAAAGACACTCCTGCATGGAAGGGAAGGGTATTCTTGCTAGTCCCCCTACTCCCACTGTTCCCTAGTTTGACTTGTGAGGTTACCCTGGCCCCCAGAAGCAGAACTGCAGTACGCTCAGAACAAGGGTGAAATTCTGTGAACTTCATTCCCGCTACTTTGGATCCCTCACAACTATGGTGGAACACTCCTCCATTTGTTCTGACGCAAACAGTAATACAAGCCCAATTATTCTGTACTTGCTCTATTCTGTACACTTCATTTTCACCTGCAAGATATAAGAACATGCACATATGGACAGCTGGGGGAATTAGGCACCTGAAGAAAATACCTATTGGCAGCCATGAAGTGGTAACTCTATGGCGGAGTCACTAACCTTTTTGAGCCTGCCGGCACCTTGGGAATTCTGACCCAGGGCGTTAGGTGCAGCCACAAATTGGTTGCTACAAAGTAGCTGTCGCAGGAGGTGGAGCCAGCCTTAAAAATGATTGCACAGCCAATCAAATCTCCAGTAGCCAAACAGAAGCCTTGCTGGGCAAAAGCACACCTTGCCCCCCACCCACCCACTTCCTAAAAACACTTTGTGGGTGCCGGAAAGGTGTTGGCGGGCACCAAATTGGGGACCCCTGCTTTAGGGTGAGAAAAAGCAAAACTAAACCATGAGAGTGACTACTTCCCAAAAGTGTTACCAATGGCAGGCAAAGGTACACTGCCTCAAGTGCTTCTGGCTTGTGCATTGTAGGGCTTCAGGATTACCCACCCCGCGCACAGATGGAACCAAATGCCACTAAGACTGAATAAACACTGCCGCCTTACCGTGTACAATGTTTGCTTTTGAGTCCACTCTGCACAGTTTGCTTGCTTCAAGAATGTCTGATGAACTGATGAATGGGTGGGATATAGTTACACTTCTTAAAGCAAGCATCTAAAGGAAAAAGAAACAATACTGTTGGTTCTCGTAGGTTATCCGGGCTGTGTAACCGTGGTTTTGGTATTTTCTTTCCTGACATTTCGCCAGCAACTGTGGCCGGCATCTTCAGAGGAGTAACACTGAAGGATACAATACTGTGTTTAGCTGCTGAGTGCCCAGTGCATCCTATAATAATTTAAAACAGACAATTTGCACTGATAAATGTGTTAATTGCTTTGGTAATCTGATTTCAATCAGAACATTCTAACACAAAAATATGACATGTTCAAATTCTATATCTACAGATATAGATGTCAATCTACACTGTGCAAATTTGTTAATCAAAATATATTAAAAGACAGGGGAAATGATTTGTTCTGGGAGATGGGATTATAAAAATTCCTGAAGAGCTGGAACAAGGGGACAACAAGTATGAACTTTCATTACAAAGGCGCCAAGATAATACAACCTAAGAAAAGCTTATAACCGCTACAATATGAAATTGCAATTCATGTTAAGTCTCCAATTAAAATGTTTCAGTGGTTTGACTCAAGTACTTGACAAAGCTGGTTATTTCTCTTGCAGAAATGGAACTTAGCAGCACAAATTTAAATAATATGCAATAATGAAAATACTTAATATAATAAAGTGTGGATCAGCAGAAGGCACTGATGGATGCAGATCTGTCCCTTCACCCCTTCTCCCCAGTAGTAACTTACCGTATATACTCGCGTATAAGCCGAGTTTTTCAGCCCAAAAAAAGGGCTGAAAAAGCCAAACTCGGCTTATACGCGGGTCAATACGGTAGAGGAGGGAGGGGGAACTTACCGCTGTCACCGCCGCCATTGCTGCCAGGCCCGCGCGGCTTCCCCTGGCCTGCAGGCGCAGGAAGGCCGCGCCGCCGATTCACCGCCTCTCCCGGTGAGTAGGGGGTTCAGGGGCTCTTCTCCCTCCCCCCCCTTGGATGGCACTGGGGTCGGGAGGGCCCGGGAGGCTGGCAGGAGGGCGACCTGGGGCAGGGCCGAGATCATCCCTGCGCTCTAAAATGGCGGCCACCATTTTAGAGCGCAGCATTACCGGTAAAGGGAATTTCTTATTGACCCTCGGCTTATATGCGGGTCAATAAGAAATTCCCTTTTCTGGCCTCAAATTTGGGGGGGTCGGCTTATACCCGAGTATATACGGTACCTTGGGTTGGAGAGGCTTCCTGGACTAAAAGCCATTCAGGTTGCATAGAGTGAGGAGAAATATTACCCATCCTACCTCCTGTCAGCAAAGCCACTCTTACAGAAGATACAGGAAGAGTAATTTTGCCCCCTTCTCTCCCCCCCCCACCCCCTTGCAGTCTCCTGACCCACATGCTTATCAGTCCATATGGGTACCAAAACAATGGGGATCAATTTCTCCAGGAGTGCAAATGATTACCGGGGGGGGGGGGGGGGGGGAGAGAGACAAAGAAAAGATCCATATCTGACAATGCCTTTTACTGATGGGTCATGGCATCCAATGCAATATATTGGGGAAAGTGATGTTTAGAAAAGAATGTTATGCTACAGGAAGCAGTTTCATTTCTCTTCTACTCAAACCTAAAAAAGAAAATTTTAATACATAGTAAAACCACTGAAACACACTTTTATACGTGATAAGAGTTCAGATGTAATTTACAGAAGGGATACAACGTGAGCAAGTTAAACCACAGCACACTCTGTCACACTTTAGTTTTGTTATATAGACACAATCTGCAGGTTTCTGAGAACAGTGCAAATTCAATAGAGCACTGTTTAGCACTTTCTCCTGCCCTCAGCCACCTCTTGTACTGTGCTGTGCCTGCAAAAACCAATTCTGCTGGAGGTGTGGTCTTGCAGAGTTCCGACTCTCATGAGTGGCTTTTCAGAGATGTAAGAAGCTGCTAAGCAAAATAGTAAAAATTCCTTCTGCAGACTTGCTTCCTTTGTTTTCATGCAACTACATGTAAACAGTTTAATTTGATTCAGTCATGATAGAAAACTCATTAGCGGATTTTCAAGCCTAATGAAAAAACCCTGGATCTGAAAATATGAAAGGTTCAAAAGATAGACCTCAGTCTGCAAAGATCACTGGGTTGACCTTTGGGCAGTCAATCATTCTCAGTCTAACCTACCTCTTAAGATAATTCACAGTGTATCTGAAGAAGTGAGCTGTGGCTCACGAAAGCTCATACCCTGCCAGAAAATATTTTTGTTAGTCTTTAAAGTGCTACTGGACTCTTGCCCTTTTCTACTACTACCTCTTAAGAGTCATTGTGAGGATAAAACAGGGAAAGGATCACTATGTATGATGTTTTGAGCACCGTCCTCTGAACTGGTTGCAAGATTACTGAAGATGGATGGTAAAAGAGAATGTAAGACAGGTTCCTTGCAAGAAAGCTGGTGAGTAAATTGACACCTACAGGATGCTATAGGAACTACAGAAATAAAATTCAGCAGATTTTTAAAAAGATCAGCTTACCAACAGCAGGTAGAGAGATCGCAGATCTTTACTATAATGGTATTGATTTTGCAGCACATCTTGAATGGTTTGGTCTTCAAAGAGAGACTAGAATGGATTTTTAAAAAATAATGATTTGCAGAATAGCCAACATAAACAAGTCTTTACAGTCAGATAGTTTTTCCATCATGAGTTGTTGCAATTAGAAAGGAAACATACAATATTTGTGCAAGATCACAATAATGCTTCCCGTTATAGTTCTTAAAAAAGGCAAAAAGCATATAACAAAATCTTTCAAAGTGTGCAGAAAGAGTAAGCTATTACAAAAGCTATTTTCTACCATTCTTTAAAATTAAGAGACTTCATGCAAAATACCATTTTGTAGGACAAATGCTTAATTTTGCTTTGTTTGGCATACTCCCCAAAACAATTATTGGCCCTCTTCCCTGGTTCTAATGATGTCTGGGTTCTTACTAATTGTTTTAGAATTTTACATGTTTTTAAATGTTGAAATGTTTTTATGTTCAGGTGGAAAGGCGACAAATGTTTTAAATAAACAAATAAAACAATGAGTTTGCTTTCAGAATTTTAGGCACCTGTTTGAAGATGCAAGACACCCATTTTGTCTTACCAAAAATTCTTTCTGAGGTAAACTGAGGAGCTAGAACAGAGAGGGTCCTATCTCCATGGCACGGAAGAGAGGACTGAGGGAGCAGCGCTCTGTCACATGCCTGTTTGGGCAGGAAACTTCAGAGGGCTTGAGGGTAGGGGAACGTTCCAATAGCCTTAGAGACAGAAATCTTGAGAACTTTCATCTTTGTGGCTGGCCGGCACATGCGGGACAGCACAGAAGCAAAATTGCCTAACTGTGGACGTATGGGAAGGCAGTCACCCAGCATGCAGGTTGGCAGCTAGTGATCAAGGCAACTACTGTACTGACAAATGACCAGGACTATTAAGTTAAGAGGCCCAAGGCAATCTCAAGTTATACTTGAGATGCTGACTATCATGCATCTTGTCACTTGAGAACTAGATTTGAGTCCAGTAGCACTTTAGAGACCAACAAAATTTTGGGGGTCCCAAATGACCCAGATGAAGGGAACTTGGAATTTTGAAAGCTCATACCCCGAACATCTTGTTGATCACTAATGTGCTACTGGACTTGAATCTAGCTGTTCTACACACCAACATGACTACAATATTTTCATTTAAATAAGTTATTATTTCAAAATTTAATTATTATCTTGGAAAGAAAAATGTATGCTCTCCATTTATTACTTTTAACGTCACACCAGTTTGAAGGATGTTCAGCAAGGCATTTCAAGAGCTTGGCTACTGCTGCCTTTAGTTCAATTACCTGCACATTCTTATTCCATTTCTGAGCAAAGGTTTTTTCTGGAAATTCTGAAGGCAAGGATAGCTGTTCTTTACAAATATTAGTGTATTTTTTAAAATCAAAAGAATTCATTAAATATATCTGTCGGTGGGAAAATCTCGATTTCACTCTCTTCTCCAGGAGTTCTAGAACATCCTAGAAAAACCCCAAAAAGTTTTCAATATTACCATTCAGCCTAATTATTACAATTATATAAAACATCTAAAATTTCAAATAAACTATGAAAAATAGATCCAAGCTGTCTTTCTGCAGTGGGGATCAAATGCTGAAGTACAACCCCCAGTTCAACATATGTGCTCTAATAAAAAATCATAATTCTATTTCACAATTATCCAAATACAAAAATGACTTGTGTATCAAATAACCTGCCTAATATTTTCCTCTGGTTTTACTTTGTTCCAATACTGAATACATGGTTACCATGTTTTACAGAATTGTTGAAAAAAATATTTATTCGCCTTAATCTTAACCATAATCATTATAATCCACCTTTTAGGAGGTTATGCTGTTTCCAGTATTGCGCTTGCAATAATCTGGCTACTGTTAATCAACTTCTGATCAGGTATTTATTTTTACACTGTGCTCAAACAGAGCAACAAAAAAGGTCATATAGGACTTCATTCTTCACTCTTTCATTCTATGCCTTAAACAGATCGAACTGAATTTTTTTCACAATTTGACATTTCCACGTGAGCGATCCCACAGAAGAGAATTCACTCACAGATGTCTTTAACAGCATGATCTCACCAAGCTGTTTTACCTTCAGCAGCACAAGCAGAGGTTTTTCAGAATTTTGACTAAAGCATCATCTGAAATATGATATGCGGAGCCAATTCATACAGCCTGAAACCACCTTAGCTGCCCTAGAAGAAGAGTATCTGAAGTCAGTTCAAGTGTCTTGAGAAACCAGTATGTGAGCTATATGTTCTAAGGGTACCATATGTTAAGAAAAAAGCTCGACTCATCTTACCAGTCTGCAAGTCAGACCAATAACAGCTATAGGTGTCTGTGCAGATTGGGATACATCAAAGAGATTATACAGCAAAGTCTGGTTCTTATGATGAACAAAAAGATCAAATTCCTCCAAAATGAATAGCACTGGACAACTGTGAGCACGGTCACCTAAAAAAACCAACAATAAACCAAAGTGGTAAACATTAAGATTAAACAACATACATTACCAAAACATCAATATAGGTGCCTTTGAGAGACTGAAGTAAATGTAAGATAATGTACAATTCAATAAACAAAAGGTACCATTCATTATTAGAAAAGGGATTAGCCTAATATTTTCCTTTGTTATGGAGTGCCACGCCCGCAGCACCCATCCTACAGAGTCCCATGGCAAGAAAGGGCGTATGTCTAGTGCCAGGGTGGCTACATCAGCTCCAGAGACCTGTCTGTCCTGTACACAGAGGGGCTGGGGGGCTCTGGGCATTCCTGAATAATGCTACTGGGACTAGCCACCTTGTGAGTAAGATCCATGCACACTGCTCATGTCCAGCATGAGTCGCTGGATTAAAATATCAATGAGTGAATGAGCTCCTTTTATGCTCCCTGGACGAGCACTGTGGCTGGGAACCGTCTTGTCTCTTCAATACCCATCATGTTCAATAAACTAGACAGAGTTTTCTTCAAACACATGTCCAAAAGTTCTTGTATGTGCAGAGATGGTAATATTTTCCTGCCTCTTGACAGCTCACAAGGCCTGATCGTCTTCAGTGGGTTCTCCTTTAGCATTAGGCTGCGGTTAATTGAACCACAGAGTTCCCCAAAGGCTCTGTTTCTAACACCTTTTCATTCCCTACCAGCAGAATCAGAACTCAGATTTATTAGTGTGGCATATGACAGTAAAACATTTGTATCATTTATACATGAGATAAAAGATTACATAAATTTTAAAAAGACAATACCTGGTTAAAATTCTTGACTAATATTTAAGAAACTAAAATCCACTAAATATTAAAATAATTTTTTTTAAAAAAATAATCTAGTTGCCATGACCCAACTTTAAGCAGCGGACTTTATATGTGACTGCTAATCAGATTTATGAATACGGCGAAGCCATTAAAATATTCATATCAATTACAAAATAGAATTAAAAGATACAGTATCTAAAACTATGAGATATATAAATCTTAAATAGATAAATATATTAGCTAAAAACCTCAGATTAAAATAACATTCTCCATTTTAGGTTAGATTGCCAAGCCCCCGCTTTGTCTGGCTGATCTTGTATATTGCAGAACAGAATTTAGCAACCTGTTTTATTGGGCTGACCCTTCCCATAGGCGATATGAGCAGTATCACAAAACAGTCTAAAAGAAATAGTGACTCCATTCAACTGATTTTAAATTTGCGTTTAAAATTAATTAGCTAAATGATTGGTCTGCCAGGTATACTCTGCACTCCTAGTAAAGTATGAAGCTTCTTATTTCTAAAGAGCCAACACACGAGAGAGTAAATTTTCAATAAATTTAAGCAACATGTCCCACTTTTGTAGCATCCCATTTTCACTTGTTTGGTATTCAAAAAATCACGGAGCAGAATAAAGATGACTTGGAGGACATCCGTTCAGTGTCTTCATAATTTTGTATGTGCTGTAAAATCTTAACAGAAAACTAAGACAATTTTACGGAAACAATATAAATGTTCCATTTACACCCAAGCTTTTCCCCCCAGGCTCATCCAGTTAAGGTGCAATCCCATGCTTCCCTTCACCTCAATCATCTCTACAATTTACAGTGCAGTCACGCTAGATTAAACCACACATTCTTTGTCATTCACTACGAGGGAAACATTTTTACCTGTCTTTAATGCTTCAAGAAGAAATGCAAGGTTTTCTGAAAAACTACCCTAGAAAAGTGAAAAGTTTGAATGATTAACTATTTTATTTTAAGTTTAAAATATGAAAAAAATTGCTAAGTCAACTATTATTTAGGAACATGCTTTTTTCTTTTGACCTTTGAATTAAAAGGCAGTCTTAAAAGAAGGGACAATTTCCTCTGAATAAGGAAAAGCTGGGGTTTTTCCTTGCCGTCTAGCACTTTCTGTGCCTCTATGACAAGAGATTCATAAAACATACTTCAGAGTTCTCTAGGACTCATCTTGACAGGTCACACAAAGCACAGAGGTCAGCAACTTGTCGTAATTTAAGAACCAAACGATGTCAAAATTCAGAACAAGAAATCATTAGAAAGCCATTATAAGAAAGCCTATTTACATAACTGAAAATGTACATTACTGACAATTGGCGTGCTGCATAATAATCCATATATTTTCTGCAGCTCAAACTCTGGTTGTTGAGTCCTTTTATTAGAAGTAGCTTGTGTGAGGTCTCACGACATGTAATAAATATATACAGGAACACCCTGAATAATGTACATTTGCATTGATCTGTGCATGGTATGCACTCGAATTACTGGCTACTGTACACCTCTATCATCCCCTCTTCTGCAAAGCATCCTTAATAAGTCCTTTAGTCCCATAAAATATTTGCCTGCCCTTCCCTTTACATACTGGTTATTCTAGCAGCCCACTTATCAACAGGCTATACCTTTATTTCCCCTTCTCCTTCCCTCTTCCCCTTGGGATTTCCTTCATTTCTTTTTATTCCCCCTTTGCAATTCTTTTGCGAAGTGAGGAAGGGGATATTGGGTTTGGCTTCCCCTCTGGCAACAGTCACTTTGGTTTCAGCTTCACCTCCTGCGGCAGCCATTTCCATGGTGGCCCTCACTACTCATCTTCAAAATTCCAAAGGTGCCCACCAGCTCAAAAAAGGTTGGGGATCCTTGGTCTCCTGCAACAAAAGCTTATATAACTTTCAAAAATATCTGAACTTTTTACTTACAAAAACTTTATCTCCGACCACATTCTCCAGATTTAGCTGTCTTGTAATCTCCTTGAGGGCAATCTTATCATTGGTCTGTAGTAGTCCTACAAATTAACAGCAATGCATAACCTATATTTTGCTTATCCTCGTAAATCAAGGTGGTATAAACTTTCTCACAAAGCAAAAACCAAGGAACCTTAGTTAACAGACAAGCAGCAGACAAAGGCATCATACAGATGATGTGACAAACTGATTGGTCACTATGTGAAGGAGCATGAGGAACCACAAGCAAGGTGCCTTATGCCTCCCAGTTTCTGCCAGCTAATCTAACACTTCTGCTTTTGCTGCAGACCAGCACAAAATCACAAACCACACTTTGTCATCTTTCCTATAAATCTGCATTTCAAACCAGGATTACACCATGGCTTAGAATCCTGGTCCCTCAGGCTCATTCGTATAGTCACAAACTCTATTTGTCATCCACAGTAAATGTTAGAATTGCCTTGGCATCAACCATTTAGAGGCCACACCCTTCTCCTATCATCCTCAAACGAGTCCTCTCTAAAATCAGGCAGTGAGAGCTGAGAATGCAGAACCTCAGAGGCTTTGTTTACAATTGTATTCCTGCCGTTAATGGACATTACAGCAACAAGAGAAAACTTCCTCGCCATTTTCAATCCACCCAAATGAGTACTAAATTACAAGACTAAGTAATCTTCAAGAAAAGTAGTAATCAAATGGTGTATTTCTTACCATTTAAATGAACCTGTAAGATGTTATCCCTCACTTGCTTCACTTCCATGAGCTTTTTTAAGGTGTGATGTATTAACTAGGAAGAAATAAAGAATGAAGTAAAACATCTGGTGCAAGAGAGCATACACCACTGCTTATTACAAACCACTTACTAACTGTTGATCAAAACTGAAACACTGAACTAAGGCCACTGTTTGTACTATAAACGTCTTGTACTTGACAGAAGATTCATCAGTATATTGAGTTTACATGCAATATATTCATCAGTCACCCATCAGTGGAGGACCCCTCCATAGTGCCAATCCTGGTCTTGTTCCTTGTTACAGAGCACATCCCGGGTGCTTAGTCTGTTTCCTGTCCCTGGCTCTCCTGCACTGCCATCTTAAGCAGGTTTATATCTTGACGTGTCCTGGCCTTGTTACTGCAAAGTTCATAATTTTGGCTTGCCCTTTTCCTCTCACATAACTGATGCCACATAACTTCCCTGTCACAAATTTGCATCTCAGTGAGTTGCTGAGAGAAGGCAGCAGAAATTCCTACAGTGGACTCCGTTATGCAGATGGATCAGATCCATCCAGCAGGACATAACATTTTTAACAGTTGTATAAGAATGACAACTGAAATACTGATGGTAGGAAGTGTTTACATATGACTCATATTAGACTTATCTGGAAATCACAATCCAATAAATAAAAGATGTGGGTCTTTAGAGTAGTCTACACCATTCACATGGTGTGCCAGTCTTTTTTTTTTTAAAAGCACAGATTACTTTGTAAACAGTGCAAATGATTCAACAACTACATTATCTGGGAAAAATCAGATGCCAAACCTGAAAGCTAAATAAGCAGTAAAATATTGTAACAGAAAAATCAAACTTCACTGGTTACTGACATTTAAATTCAGAACACCATGCATCCACCTAACTAATATTAAAATACTACCAGAGTTTTTCCTGAGCCTCGGGGTCCAATAATGAGTGCAGAGTTGCTTTCACCATAGACAGCAGTACGTTTTAATAGCTCAGATAAATGCCTGTGGGGGGAAGAGAAATATGAATAACTAAACTTGAGAGGAGGCAGTTCCTGGGACAAGGTTATAAATTTTAACACTTCTTATGAGAAAATTACAATTAATTGGACTTTCAAAAGTATTTAAACATATATTCAGCCACAGAAAACTAAATGTCAGCACAAGCATATATATGGTAAATTTCATATACAGCTGCTTAACACATTAATAAAATTCTAGAACCACCAACATGCACTTTCAACATGGCTGATATTAACAAATAGAAAAAATCAAGCAGATATATTTCAGAAAAGTCCTGAAACAGCAAACATATTTTATGATCCAACCTATCCATCAATTTTTCAAGAAAGCACAATAGCATATTATATATGTGAAAACACAGCAGGGAACCACCTATGAAGCGAAAAAGCCTTTGAAAAGGGAAATGTGTTATTTCTGAGATTCAAGTAGCCATGCTCTTCTTACAGGGAAAAATTTGGTCAGATAATGTGAAACTATAGGGTAATTGACAAATTGTAACCTAAGGGCTATTCATTCAATATGGCACTATTACATGAATATTGGCTCCAAACATCATTTCATTCTTTGACCAGGAGAGAAGGCATACAATTGAATCACCATCTAGGATACCTGTACATGACCATGGCAGAAAAATACTAACCAAGAGGCCTCTGTTTTGTATCTCTGCCTTTGGTCAGAGTATTATAACTATTACATTTCACCATGGGCTATTTTAGAGATTACATATGTATTATTTTAACTTCTGGAGTCTTTCTGTGTTTAATATCTATATTATTTGACCACTGAAGGAAGCCAATGGGCCAAAGTGTATTTGGTCAAGGTAAATAATGGCCCTTTGTATTAATATACATTTGTGAGGTTATCATTTGGGCCAGGATATGTGTTTTAAAGGAATACTTACTTGTACTGAAGCTCCATTCCAAACAACTTTGCACTTGGACTTGGATGACAAAATCTTTCACGAAGTATCTGTTGTACCTGCAAATTGAATTATAGATACCAAACATTCAAACACACCACAGCCAACTATTAGTTTATTATACAACAGCTTACTTGTGCCTGTCTCCAGAAATTTCTTTCTATCCTGTGTGGTTCGGGGAGTTACAAATCATACAATATTATTTTGAAATAAGTAGTATTACTCAAAAATAAGACAAGCCTCCAGCCAAATTCAGCACATTTTTCTGAGGCACAGTATAAGATGAATGAAGTAGACTACTGCCCAAGGTTCTGGGGAAATAACTGTACCCTAGAAAGCTGAATGACAAAATATCAAAACAGTATGACAAAGGGAAGACACTAGGAAAGCCATGGCCCCAGCCCACTCCTGCGCATGCATCATAATACATGAGCTCTATTTGCACTTAAGGTAGTAAGTAGGCTGGCATGAGCAAGTCACTAAACTACTGCATCTCACATTCAAGAAATTTTGTCTCAAGGAGTATTTTACTTACCTTTGAGATACATTCCCCACTTGTAAAGTTCTCCTCCTTCAACTTACGTTTACCCATTGTAATTGACAACCTACGTGGGGGGGAGGGAGAAACAATTTATATATAGTGGAACTTGCGCATATACACAAATTGATTCCCAAATCCTTATTCAACAGAGTAGAAAAGGTGCCTGAACAGGTAAAAGATGCTTGCACATTTCTGTGAGTTATTCCACACTGTAACACCCACCAATGAGAAACTGTTCCCTAAAATCTGACACAGTATTATATCCAGTCTGGAGCTTAATTCCCATGAAAGATTTGAGATGCACCACTTCAGAATTTTTGGCAATGATGAGAATACAGGACTGCCCAACATTAGGCGTGACAATAATACAATACAGGACTGCCCAACATGGCGCACATTGGTGCTATGTGACTTACCAGTACTTCCCCTGGAAACCACTAAGCTTTTCAGAATGTTGGTGGGACCTTTGTAAGGCAGGGCTTGTTACTGCCTGCCTCATTCAAATGAAATAGCAGCAACTATCACTGGAGGATAAAGAGGACTAGTAAGCATCTATTCCCCTTCAGGCTTTCTGTCTTTTTATTCCCGTTCCTCCCTTCCATCTTTTTTTTATTACCCCTCTGCAATTTTTTTCAGAGCAATGAGGGAAGCATTGTGTTTGGCTCCACCTCCTGTGGCAGCCATTTAGGGGGAAGGGTATTCACTCCCCCCCCCAAAAAAAAATTCAAAGGTGTCCACAGGATGAAAAAGGTTGGGAACCCTGGTGTAATATGTATGATTATATGTGGCATATATGGTTTAGAGTGGCCCAAGATTTATTGTACAGCTCCAGGTACCCATCATATTTGCTGGTCAACAAACATGAGCTAGACACAATGCTAAGACATTTTACAGGAAATAGGCTCCTGGTAGCAGTAGTATATGGTATAGTATGACACAAAGCTTAGCTTGGGGAACAGCAACTTCAGTACCTTATTCAGGCTGCTTATAAACAGCACTGTAAAAGAAGGAATGGACTTAAGCTTTGCCTAAATTAGTGGTACTATCAATATTTTTAAAAGCCATAACAGCCTTTGAAGTAAACCCAGTACATAAAAAAACATTGTTGATATTAGGACTAGAATTCTATCCATGTTTGTCGAAGGCTTTCACGGTCAGAGTTCATTGGTTCTCGTAGGTTATCCGGGCTGTGTAATCGTGGTCTTGGTATTTTCTTTCCTGACGTTTCGCCAGCAGCTGTGGCCGGCATCTTCAGAGGAGTAACACTGAAGGACAGTGTCTCTCAGTGTCAAGTGTGTAGGAAGAGTAATATATAGTCACAATGATTCAGCTCAAACCCAACCCCTTTCTGACTATATATTACTCTTCCTACACACTTGACACTGAGAGACACTGTCCTTCAGTGTTACTCCTCTGAAGATGCCGGCCACAGCTGCTGGTGAAACGTCAGGAAAGAAAATACAAAGACCACGGTTACACAGCCCGGATAACCTATGAGAACCTGTCCATATTTATCTGAGAGTAATTCGCAGGGAGTACAGTGTGTTTATAAGATACACTTATGATCAAGCTCCCCCTTCTGGATGCACACCTTAACGTGGTGAGGGGGTTTGTGTGTGTCAGGGAAGCTGAGAGCAATACCGTAAGGGGTCTAGACTCTATCAAGGGACTAAACTCCTAGCAGAGTCACCCAAGACAGAATGGTCACAGCTGAGACACCAGACGAAGATGCATCCACCCCCTTAAGGGATCAATGGCCACATCTGCAGAAGAGAACAGGCAGTTCCAATGGGGATGGGGGCAGAGGAATCCCTGGAGGTTAGCTACTGGGCAGCAGCAGTAGTGGAAGGTGACACTGGCGGAGGATATTTCGTAGACAACAGCAGTGCCACTACGGATAACCCTGGTTAGAACTGTGCAGAAGAAGGCACTGGTAAACCACGTCTGACCAACCTTTACCTTGAAAACCCTATGATGAGACAATCCAAAATGAAAAAAGATATAGTGCTGGAAGATGGGACCCCCAGGTCGGATGGCACTCAATCTGCTACTGGGGTAGAGCAGAGGACAAGTATGAGTAGCGCTGTTCTTAATGACTCAATAAAGGAAGCCACAGCCTTCAATTTGCAAGATCTCAGCAAGGCTGTCAAAGATAGGACATTTTGGAGGACTTTCATTCATAGGGTCGCCATGAGTCGGAAGCGACTTGATGGCACTTAACACACACACATGATCAAGCTATGAATATAAACTAAAAAACAGATCCTTGAAAATAAACAGGGACTGACTCGCAGTCCAGAAAAATATGCATGGAGATTTGTGCATATAGTCGGGCTGTTTTCCATTCTTAACTCTTGCCTTTTCAATTGCTTCATTATATCATCAGGCTCTGCCCCAAATTGTTATGATAATACCACAATGGCTTTCTCTCTGACCCTTTCATTCTTGTCTTCTCATAATGTGGCCAAAATACAACAGCCTCAGTTTAGTCATTTTAGCTTCTAGGGTCAGTCCAGGCTTGATTTGATCTATAACCCACTGATTTGGGTTTTTTTTGGGCCTTCCACGGTATCCGTAACACTCTCCTCCAACACCACATTTCAAAGGAATCAACTTTCTTCCTATCAGCTTTCTTCAATGTCCAGCTTACAACAAAACACAATTAAAAAACCAAGCCATTAAACAGAAGCAGACCATTAAAAAGATAAGATTAAAGCCCTAATTAAAAGCCTGAATAAAAATGTGTGTTTCGGCTTGGCACATAAAAGTAAGTGAGACTCAAGAGGCAGCAACAGTCAGTGTCCAGACCAGAGCATCCTAAAGCCTAGCTGCCTTGTTTCTCCCCAGCAAGCACCCACAATCTCTACTCTGCCCTTAGCAATGTGCACCCAACGCACTGTGAGTCAGAAGAGAAAACGATGCCTCCCAGCTGAGGTTGAAACACTGCATTCTCCTTGTAGTAGCTGCAGAATCCCAGCAGGCTCCAGCAGGAGCCCCGGGAGCTGGCTGATGCTGCGGTTGCCACGACAACCTCAACATCTCAGCCTCACCTAGGAGATGTCAATTTCTGTCACAGGACAAAGCACCCCCCACACACACCAGAATATGTGAGCACCCATAAGTGCTGAATAAGTGCACGCATCCAGATCACACCTACACTTTTCAGCCACAAATAGTCTCAACATTTATAGCCTGGACTGCCTGTAACCTTAAGCAGAAAAATTTGGTCCATCTTCGCTCCATACCATAGGGATGGCCCAGTGGCTCAAGGGCAGAGTATGTTCTCCTACGCACCCAAGGACCAAGATTCAATCCTAATTATAAAGGTAAAGAAGTCCCCTGTGCAAACACCAGGTCATTACTGACCCATGGGGTGACATCGCATTCCCGATGTTTACATGGCAGGCTATATTTAAGATGTGGTTTGTCACTGACTTCCCCACTTTACCCCCAGCAAGCTGGGTACTCATTTTACAGACCTCGCTCCAGTTAAAAAGATCAGGCAGTATGTGACGCGAAGATCCTGCAACTTTCGCTACCCCTACTACCTGACATTTTTAAACGAGAGATGGCAAGGAATGAAACTCCATGCAAAGCAGCTAGTCCGCGCCCCCCCTTCCCCACAGTCCACCCTCAAATACTGCTGTTGTGTTAGATTCTCATAAGAAAAGCACTGCTGGATCAGACCAAGGCCCATCAAGTCCAGCAGTCTGTCCTTCAGTGTTACTACTCTGAAGATGCCTGCCACAGTTGCTGGCGAAACGTCAGGAAAGAAAATTCCAAGACCACGGTTACACAGCCCGGATAACCTACAAGAACCAATGAACTCTGACCGTGAAAGCCTTCGACAAAAATAAGGCGATTACAAAAACACAATAAAAACACAATAAAAACAATATGAATAAGAACGTAAAGAAAGGCCCTGCTGGATCAGACCCAGGCCCATCAGGTCCAGCAGTCTGTTCACACAGTGGCCGACCAGGCGCCTCTAGGAAGCCCCCAAACAAGATGACTGCAGCAGCCCCATCCTTCGTTTTTATTCAAGACATTTGTTGGTCACCTTTTCCCTTGCGGAACTCAAGCAGCTTGCAATAGAAATAAGACGATTACAGAAAACACAAAAAACACAATAAAAACAATATGAATAAGAACATAAAGAAAGGCCCTGCTGGACCAGACCCAGGCCCATCAAGTCCAGCAGTCTGTTCACACAGGGGCCAACCAGGTGCCTCTAGGAAGCCCCCAAACAAGACGACTGCAGCAGCACCATCCTGCCTGTGTTCCACCGCACCCAAAATAATAGCCATGCTCCTCTGATACTAGAGAGAATAGGTATGCAGCACGACTAGTATCCATTTTAACTATTATCCATGAACACCCCTCTCCTCCATGAACATGCCCACTCCCCTCTTTTAAAAAAAAAAATATAAATTTTTATAAATTTTTATAACAAAACATAAAAAAGCAAATACAATGAAATTAACATAAAAAAACACAAAAGGAAAAAAACAAAACACAGAAGAGTATCTATCTATCTTAAAGCCTTCTCAGCTACCGATGCCACCCACTCCGCCGAACCGTGAAGATGCAGCACCTGGCTGAATGCCAACTCGTCCCTTTTACTCACTCGCGTGACCATCACCCTTCACCTGCCCAGGCGCCACAATACTGCGGCGAGGAGAAAGGAAAAAGACAGTTTGATTTTCGATTAGGGAAACCTACTATCGGGGGCAGGGCGGAGCGGGAGCCTTGGGAAGCCGCCGGTCACCCGACACAGATCCGATCCTGGTTTTGCACCTCGTTTTAAGGGGGGGGGAGAAGCACAAAGGGGAACGGGGGTTCCAAACCGTCCCTCGCGCGCGCTCGCCTCCGCCCCGCCCCAACGGCATAAACCGTCACCTCCACCACTCACAGGCGGCTTTCCGGCGCACGCGCACCGCTCTCACGCCGGACGCGACAGGCTCCCCCCCCCCGAGAGGGGGCGGGAAGGAAAAGGAATTCTTCTATGGCTCTTCGGCCTTAAAAGAAAAACATTCCCAGCAACCTCCGCGCTCGCTGTCCGCGCGCGCGCGCGCAGAAACAACAACCCCCTCCCTTCCTCCTCGACGTCGCCTACCGCCTTAAGGCCGCGTCCCCTTTTCGCCTCCACCCCCCTCACTTAGCCACTTCCGCTTTGCCCTCCGGATTTCCCCCCGCCTCCCGCAACTTCCCGCTCCTCCCCCTCCGCGGCATCCTTTTCCGGGTCCGCCCGCCGCGCGGCGCATTGTGGGCGGCCACCTTTCCCCCCCCTCCCCCCTCCTCCGACCCAGCTCGCTCCCCTGGGGCGCATGCGCAGTGGCAGCCTCCCATCTTCCTCCCAGCCAGAGCCTCCACAAGCAGCAGCTGATGATGAAGAAGAGAGAGGAGGGGGAGGCTGGGGGGACCTTTTATTTATGGGGTTAAAGGGACAGGGCGCTGATTCCACCTTGCAGGGGCTGGCGGGGGAGGGCTCGGCCTGTGGGGAGACTCTGGTTTGTCCCCCCCCCTCACCCCTCAGCCTAGCTGGAGGATCCCAGAGAGACACAGGGAGAGAGAAGGAGACTTTCTTCCCCCGCTTTGGCCGTCAGAGGAGAGACCTAAAGCCTCTTAGCGACCCAGCTCCGTCTCCTTCCCCACGACTGTGAACTGCTTGCTGCTGCTTGGCCCTGGCTTGGAGACCCTTCGCCACACGCAGGAGGAGCAGCCAGTACACCAGCCTCTCTCCCCCCCCCATCCCCCTACTCTCCCCTCCTCCCCCTTTATTACCCTTTGTGTGTGTCTCTCCCCTCCACTGCTCCAGGAGAGGAAATAAAAGTGGGGTGCAGCCAAGGTAAGCCTGTCTGTGTGTGTGGGGGGGGAAGGGAGGCTGGGGGAGCAACACTGGGGCGAGCAGATTGGGGGGTGGGGAAGGTGCTTGGGTGTTTCCCCCACCCCACCTCTGAGAATGGGAGCAATTTTGTTCCTGGATTGACAGGGTGGTATGGGTTTAGTTTTGAATTTTAAATATATATATTTTTTGGGGGGGAGGGTTGTTTCTGACTGAAAAAGCCAGCTCTGGGTTTTACCCTCTATGGCATAATTCCCAGTGGGTCGCCGTGTTAGTCTGTCCGCAGGAGTAGAAAAGGGCAAGAGCCCAGTAGCACCTTGAAGACTAACAAAAATATTTTTCTGGTAGGGCGTGTGCTTAAAAGTTTATGGGAGATAATATTAAATGCAGTAGTAGAAAAGGGCAAGAGCCCAGTAGCACCTTAAAGACTAACAAAAATATTTTTGTTGTGGCTCACGAAAGCTCATACCCTGCCAGAAAATATTTTTGTTAGTCTTTAAGGTGCTACTGGGCTCTTGCCCTTTCCTATAATATAGCATAGGTTAAGTCGATTTTTTTTTTTACCACCACCACCCCCAGTTGCTCGTTTGGTAAAAAAAGAAAATATTTCATTCCACGTTCTGTTTTTGGCTTTAGTTTTTTGTGTGTGTGTGCTGATGGTTGGGTTGTGGAACACGAACAAGTATTCCCAAACTGCTCTTTGCCGTTGTTATGAGGGTGTTTTTATTTTAGGATTTTCTGTTGGTTGTCTTGGGAAGTTCTCTGCTACATAGAGAGGCAGGTGCTGCATGAAGAGCTGTTTTAGGGGAAAGCTTTCCTTGGCTATTCACCTCGAAGAGCCCATGTTGTATTATAAAAATATTTTAATATGAAATTGAAACCTCTTAATGGCTTTTTGTTGCCCCTGTTTTTGTGTGTGGTTCGTTTTTCAGTTTATGTAAGCAAACCTTACAGCTGAACTAAAATAATTTTCTGTCTGTCTGGAGGTTAATGTTTGTGAGTCATTGGAGGATCAGGATCTACATGGTTTTATTTGAAGTAGTCATGGTTCTCAATACTCCTCATGATGTCTCATTTATTATGTTTCCTGGGTTTGGCTAAGGACTCTTATCATTTTTGTAGTTGTGCTATTTTAAGCATCAAACTTTCTTATTTAGGGGAGTAATGCTTACATGTGCATAAGGATTAAATTTGTACCTAGTCTTATAATAAATATGTAAATTCTATTTGTTGGAATATTACTTCTTTTTGAAGGAACTTTGGGGGTTTTAGCTTGATAAATTGAGAGTCCAGACAAAACAAAGTTGCAAAAAGTCAAGACACGGCTTGGAAAATAAGTTGGCTATTACAAGTTACTTTTGTATGGCTTGGGCAACTCCTTTGTGAGCTTGCTGTTCTGTGTTTGTGTATTATTCTGAAGCAAGAAGGTATTATGCGGTCAGTTACCAAAGCCTGCAAAGTGTGTTTGAACTGTGATATGTGCACAGATGGCCTGTGCATCTCAATAGGCCCAGAAAATCTGACCATCGTAACATGCAGTTTAATACATGGTGCTGTCTTCACCTAATACTTGAAGTGATCAGTAAGTAATTGGGGCCTTTTTTAAAACTCTGATTTGGGGTCATAAGTTTGTGTGGTTAGATGGAAAAGATTGGTGAATGGTCCTGGCATGCTAACATTTTAGGGAAGACTTGAACTGCACTTCTGAAGAAGTTTGCCTTCACAACTGAAATTGTAAAAGCCAGATGCTTGTTCCTGGCAGAGTTAAAAAAATATGCAAAGTAATATTCTTTTATATATATATGTTAGCCAAAACATATACAAGTTTTGGAATAGCCTGCTTTAAAACATTCTGTTAACGGTAACGTTTTTTGTTTCCCAACTCTGAGGTACTATTCATGTACCCAAAGTACATAGAAAAAGCTCAGCTTGGTTCATGTGTAATCAAACATCACTTTATCTCAAGGGTTATCTGTACACAAATATGACTGGTGAAAGTTATTAATGTGTGGAGGAATTTTGCTTTCATTTTGTTGCTGGCAATAGTTTTCAGGGCAGATTAATAGTGCACATTCAATTAGTTCATTACAAATCTGAGTTTCATCTTTTGAGTATAGCAATCAGCATTTTTTTGGCTTGATTTGTTTTTCATCAACAAGGATCTAATCTTAGCATCTAAAGCTGCAGTCCCTACCATACTTATGTTGAGTTTAATGGAATTTTAGTTCCAAATGAATATATTTGCAATCATGATCTAATGATTGATCCTGTGCGCTCCTACTTGGAAGGAAAGCCACTGAGTTTCACAGGACTTACCTTTGAGTAAATATACATGAGATCAAGTTGCAAGATCACTGTTGCAAACAATCATATATGTTTAATTTGAATCTGCTTTAGATATATTGCTATAAAACACAATAGTAGGCAGGTATAAGGTTTACCTAAGAATATAATAAGATTCCTGCTGATCAAACCAGTGGTCTGAATAATCCAGTGTTCTGTTTCCCACAGCAGCTGGTTAGAGGCCCCAGAAGGTTCACAGCAGAAGCTCCCAGTAACTGACATTCAGTGGTATATTGCCTCTAAACATGGAGGTGCCACTCAGCTATTGTGGGTAATAAATTAATCGGTGCCAGTCTCCGTGCAGTTGTTTAATCCTCTTTTAAAGACGTTTAAGCTGACAACCAGCTCTGCATCCATGGCAGTGAGTTCCACTAGTAAGTAATGTATTCTGTAAAGAAGTACTTTATTTTGTCTGTCCTGAATATACTGTCTATCAATGTCATCATGTGTCCCCAAAGTTTTCATGTTTTGGGTGATCTTCCAAGTTATCTGTCTACTTTTTCATATCATGCTTAATTTTATAAAAGCCCCCCTTTATTTGTGTTTTCTGTAAACGGAAAAAACCAACTGTCTTTAACATTTCCTCGTAGTGAAGGTCCTCGAGAGGATCTGTCCCCTTATTCTGTGATTACTAAATTTTTTCAGAAGCTTCTGGTGAGGGAAGTTGAAAACTACATAAGATTGGTGTGTTATAATTTCCCTTTGTAGAAGCTGTGCTGATTCTTCTTCAGTACTACTTATTCCTTCATATGCTTAGTAATTATGCCTTTGATGATGGTTTCCGCCAATCAGGTATTAGACTTCAGCAGCCTGTAACTTTCTGAATCTCTTCTCCCCCCCACCTCCAAGATTCCTTTTTTAAAACAGGTGTGATGCCTACTACTTTTCAGCTCCAAAGTCAGCTTTCATGTTTGAGTTCTTAAAGAACTCTTGGGTGTATGCTATCCAGACTCAGTGATTTGTTAGTTTTTATTTTGTCAGTTGGCCCTAGAACTAACATCTCTAGCCACCTTTATTTGATGCAGTTCTTCACATGCCCTTCCTGTAAACAGTGGTCCTAGGGTAGGCAACTACTTGATGTCCTCCACAGCAGTCATCAGCATGCACAAAAAATTCATTCTTTGCAATCTTCCTATTTTTTTAAAAAAAATGCTTTCACTCCTAAATTGTCCAATGGTGAACTGCCTCCCTAGCTGTCCTCCTGCTTCTGATATGTTTAAACCAATACTTATTGTTTATTTTTAATGCTTTCAGCAATATGCTCCTCAAATTCTATTTTACTTTTTTTTTTTTTTTTGACCAAAGCCTTTGCAGCTCTTTGTTTTCTTCATTTGGGCCAGACTTCCATATAAAGGAAGCCTTCTTGCCTGTATGGCTTCATTGACTGCGTTGTTTAATTATGCGGACATTCTGATTTGTAATATAGATTCTATCTGAGCTTTGATTGTTGTAGATTTAAATATCCAGCTGTCTTCAAGAGAGAGCCTTATTAATTTAAGCGTTAATTGTAAATTTTTAAGTCAGTGCAATGTACACATGATTAAAATGGTTGGGGGTAAACCTGAATCTAGAACTAGACTGTGTCTGCACACTATTATACATTTGTGTAATGTTTTGTTAATGGAAAGAACATGCTTGTTCAAACTCCTTTGAAGAACAAATCTTCTAGAAAGTCATGAAGAAAGAAGTCTTGGAAGCTAATCGAAGCTTCATTTATGCAGAAAGATGGCTTATCATTAATGTGGTTTAAAGACCTGCTCAGTAGTTGTAATGCTTATGACATTTTGTGTAGTAGCATTTCTCATAGTTGTGGAGCCTGGTGAACATCTAATCACAGCAGCTTGCTTGAATTGGTCCAAAACCCTAGGTGAAGTTCAAGGTTGATCAGCTGAAGACGTACAGTGCAATCCTAAGAAGAGTTACTCCTTACTAAGCCCACTCATTTCAGTGGCCTTAGACTGGAGTAATTTTGCATAAGATAGCACTGTTAGGCTGCAACCCTGTCAATTTAAGAATAAGTCTCAATGAAACCATTGGACTTGATTCCATGTAAAATTGAACAAGTCAGGCTGGTCAACTGATACAAGCAAACAGGTATTAGTCTGTGTAAAGTCCTCTTGAACAAGTTAGCTTCCAAACCATGGAACCAGCAATTGCTTCCAGTATATTTGTTCCTAGAATACTGACATTCGTTATGATGTACTATTAGGAGTTGTTGTTTTTTTTGTATGTGAATAAATTGTTCTTGGATCAGTCTTATGATGAGAGAACTGTTCTGTTCACATGAGCCTACCAAGGCTTCTTGCATATTTAAACTTTTAAGCATCTGTGAATGTTTGGGAATCTTAAAGTTTATTGGAATAAAACTGCTGCTATCATACTGCCCTTGTACAAATCTATGGTTAGACCAAACCTGGAATACCATGTACAGTTCTGGTCACCACACCTAAAAAAGCAAGCAGAGCTTAAGAAGGTGCAAGTCGGACACGCGTGCCGTACGTCCGCCAACACGGGGCTAGAGCAATTACCCTATGAGGATTGGTTAAAACGCTCAGGGCTTTTCTCCTTCTTTCATAATACTAGAATGTGGGGTCATTGGCTGAAGTTGGAGGGTGAGAGATTCAAAACAGATAAAAGGAAGTATTTCTTCATACAATGCATAGTTAAATTGTGGAACTCCCTGCCCCAGGGTGTGGTGATGGCTGCCATCTTGGAAGGCTTTAAGAGGGGAATGGACATGTTCATGGAGGAGAGGGCTATTCATGGCTACTAGTAAAAATGGATACTAGCCATGATCCCTACCTATTCTCTCTTGTATCAGAGGAGCATGCCTGTTATTTTAGGTGCTGTGGAACAGAGGCAGGATGCTGCTGTAGTCGTCTTGTTTGTGGGCTTCCTAGAGGCACCTGGTTGGCCACTGTGTGAACGAACTGCTGGATTTGATGGACCTTGGTCTGATCCAGCATGGCCTTTATTGTGTTATTATGTTCTTATGGCTTTGCAGCATGCCTAATTGCTGGCTGTTGCTATGGATTGTGATCACCAAGCCTAATTCCCTATATCATGGACTACAGTTAACAATTTTTTAAAAGTATATTGTTTCATTATTATTGGAACATGGCTAGCAACCATTGGCAAGTTGTGCTGTTCTCGCTCTGAGGAGGAGGACATTTTGCAACATTGGGTGATTCTCACTGGTTGCTCAGGGAGGCAGGATCAAATTTCTACCTCCTCTCTCCTGAGCTGGAATTGCCCACTCCTCAGTTTGTTTACTGCCTTCTACAGGGAGAGCAGCTACAAAGCAGCTCTCTGCTGCAAATTAGTTTCATTTTTAGTTTAGGAAACTCACTTTGTTCTGTCCTTTTGCTCTTTGCTGCAAATAGCTCTTTACTTAAATTAGGAAACCTACCTTATTCTATTCTTTCTTAAAATTCTTACCTTCATTCCCAATCTCATCTCTGTTCCGGCTTTCGCCCTCTCTCCTCTTAATCTTTTTCTCCTCTGTTGTCTTTCCTTCCCTCTCAGTATTTTTATTCCCACCAAAACAAAATGGTGGATTGGCAGCACTGAAGAGGGATTAACCTCCAAGGGAGACCTGGATGGATCCACTCATTGCCTACCTGCAAAGGAGCGGCAAACCTCCCGCAGCCATTTTCAAGGCAGAATGGAGGAGGAGAGTGGGAGCAAGCTGACTACAGCCACAAGAAAGGGCACTGATGCAGCAACCAGGCAAGGCCCAGCAAATAAATCGCCCTCCAGGCTAACAGCTCAGTCCTATGCAGCCTTGAGAATATTCCTAGCTCTCCAGAGGGCAGCCTGTCCATAGTGCAGAAGTACCTCCACAGGGAGACTTGGTGAGTCAATCACTACAGATTGTTACCCAAGTGTAGTCCTGTCATCGTTTGACCTCTCAAAGGTTTTTGTTTACACAACACAATCCACAGCAACCACTGCAGGTTTTTCTCGGTTCATTTACTGGGATGATCCCTTCACTTTTGGGCCCTGCCTTCTATCTCTCTTCAGTATCCAGGACATTTTCCCAGACATTGGTGACTATAGTAGCTCAGAGGCCTTCAGCCCACTCAGATCCTAGACCTAGAGGATCACGGATAATTTAAAAAAAAGGATCCGTACCATATCAGAAGCTCCAACACTTAGAGGCTCTTATCCTCACCAGGAAGAGTGAGCCCTACCTCAACAAGAGGTAGGCATGTTATTTAGAAAGACTGTCAGGTCAAGTTATGCCCAGCTCTTGGTCCTGACTTTCCGCCAAGGGCTCGTGATGTTATACATCAGGTCGGTTCACGGGGCATCTTTTGCACACCAGACCACTATAACGATATCTCTGAACCTATCCTTAGGGGACTATGACAAGAGGGTCAAGAGATCTCAATTACCACTTCCGTTAAGCAGAGCCTGTTCTGGTGGACCAATCCAACAACCTGACCAAGGGTTAGCAGTACTCTTATTACCCCTTAGTTCAAATCTCTTGGTCATCAGCCCGACTGGGTGGGGGGCCTCCCCTCAGGTAGATCAGTTCAAGATTTGTGGCCTGGCATGGGAGTCTTAGCATCTACATCATGGAACTCAGGGCCATCACTAGAACACTACAGCGGTGCCTCCTTCTGTTTGAGGACAAGCTAACCAACCTGGGGGGAACTAGGCTAGCTTGAGCTCCTCAGTTCTTAGGAGCTAAGCAGGGTTTTTTTTGCCCTGGTTGATTTTTTTTAGTCCGCATCAGAATAGACTTCTCTCTGATCAGTCCACATAAACAATTTAGGAGGACACAGATCTCTTCTTCTGCCAGAGGATCCAAGAAAATACAGACATGGGAACTACTTCCTTTCCCATCCTTATCTAAGATGTCTCAGGTGGTCTCCCCCAAATGTTCCTTCCCGCAGAGTATACACAGGGATGGCCCATTGTACAGGCAGTGTCTAAGCCACTAGATCACAGACAAATGAGTAGTCAATCAATCCTCCAACAGGCAGTGCCCAGACTGGGCCTCCACAGGCGGACCTATCTGAGCTAGACTCTAATCTTTTCTCCTGGTTCCACAAGGGTGGAACAGAATACTCCTTTACCGAGTATTCCATAAGCCCGAGAAAGTTATGACAGGAACAAGCAGTTGCAATATTCTTGTACTTTTATGGACTAGGGGGGACAACAAACAAACATACAAACGATGGTTTTCATTGGGGATAAATTGGTCCACATAAGAACCGTAGAGGCTCTCAGTATGCCAGGATTATTACACATGGTTCACTGGTTCCCCAGATCCAGACCGACCACTACTGACCACCTGGTTATCGAAAGAAGCCAACAGTGACTTGTGGGAGGTAATCTGGGTGCGGCATGTGCTTCTAATTCTAGAAGACCAGCCTCTCAGAGGATATGCTATCCCTCTTGGAGAACATTTGTCCTCTAGTACATGCATAAGCATATGGAACCCTAAATTCTTAGGTAAGGTAGCTACTCGCATTCTGCAGGATGGCGTATGCCAGGATGCCCAGTTCTCTACCTTGTGCAGTCAAGTGACAACCATTGCTGCAATAACTCCTGATATAGCAGGATATAGTAGCCAGAATCTCCCATGTCAAAACCTAATTACACAGGCCAGTTCACCTTCAATATGAAGTTCCCTACTTGGTGACGTTTCTTTGTCCTCTAGGTGTTTTCCAAGGGTTCCTCAAAAACAATGAAGGAAGTCACACTTAAGTAAAGATTCCCTGTGCAAGCACCGGGTCATTCCTGACCCATGGGATGACATCACATCCCGACGTTTACAAGGCAGACTTTGTTTACGGGGTGGTTTGCCAGTGCCTTCCCCAGTCATCTTCCCTTTACCCCCAGCAAGCTGGGTACTCATTTTACCGACCTCAGAAGGATGGAAGGTTGAGTCAACCTTGAGCCGGCTACCTAAAACCAACTTCCGTCAGGATTGAACTGAAGTCGTGAGCAAAGCTTGTACTGCAGCTTACCACTCTGCCGCACGGGGCTCCTTGTAAGTCACACTTAGGTGGCTCCTATTAAGCCAAGTCCCAACACCAGCTATGTCAACCTCTGGGGTACCTGAAACGAGAACCCTATTCCGGGAGGCTCTATAGGTGTGCATTTCTTAAAGACAAGGTGGTACTGTGCTCTGTCCCTACCTTCATCATTAGGGAAAATTTCTCCTTTTATAAACTAATCCATCTTCCTTATTCTGTCCACAACTATAACATGTTAAGGAGAAGATGTGACACATGCTTGACCTGCAGGTTTTATTTGCACTTATATCAGTTGCAGCCAATCCATTAATAGTCCTATGATTCGATCTCTTCTTGGACCATCCCGAATGAAGGGAAAAGGCAAAGTCTCAAGAGTCCATCAGTCATAATCTTGGGCAATGTATCAAACAGGCATTGCTGCGCACTCTACACTTAGCATAGCCCTCCTTTTCCTTAAGCATTCAATAACCAAGCCCTGACAAGGGAGCTACGCTTACAAGAACGCAGTCTCCCATATTACCTTAGTCAGGCAATACTGACTAAGGTAATATGACATTAGGAAGAATTTTCTAACAGAGCAGTTCCTCAGTGGAACAGGCTTCCTTGGGAGGTGGTAAGCTCTCCTTCCTTGGAGGTTTTTAAGAAGAGGTTAGATGGCCATTTGTCAGCAATGCTGATTCTGTGACCTTAGACAGATGATGAGAGGGAAGGCATCTTGGCCATCTTCTGGTCACTGGGGGTGTGGGGGGAGGTAGTTGTTAATGTCCTGCATTGTGCAGGTGGTTGGACTAGATGACCCTGGTGGACCCTTCCAACTCTATAATTCAATGATTCTATGACTACATTACTTCAATGCAGCAGATGCAGCCTTCACACAAAGAGTTCTGCAACGAATGGTGGAAGAAAACTAGTATCCACTCAGTAATGGGACACAGCTGTTGGAGGTCCCAGTGTTGAAAGATGCCCTCCTCAGAACAAGAACGAACCTTAGATTACTTTCCATGAAGGTTTCCTTCTGCTCTGAGGTAAGGAGGGCATCTTGTCTGCCCAAAAATGAATAAGGTGGATATAAAGAAGTCGCTAAAATTTGGCAATATGGTTTCAAAGCTCAGCGTGCAGGCCATGGAACAATCTCAAATCAAGGTTTGAGAATACTTAAACGGAGGACAGCTTAGGTCAATGTAGTGATCCTCTATAGTCCTTCTGTTGTCCTTCACTCTTGTTTCGTGTAACCATTAGCACCTATTCTGTTTTTTGTCTAGTTAGGTATGCCTTCTTGTTCCTTCCTGTCTCATTGTCACTTGGGAAGTCTTCGAACTGAGGAGTGGGCGATTCCAGCCCAGGAGACAGGAAGTCAGAATTTGATCCTGCCTCCCTCAGCAACCAGTGGGAATTACCCAATGTTGCAAGATGCTCTCCTTACCTCAGAGCAAAAGGAATCTTCACAGTAAGTAATCCAAGATTCATTCTTAAGTTTTGAGGTAGTATCGTTTGAACAACATTAAAATTTCTGAAAGCCTTCATATATACACAAACATGGACACCTTGTGTATAATTACAACAGGGGTCCCCAAAGTGGTGTCCATGGGTGCAGTGACACCTCAGCACGAGGATCTTAAACAGTATGTTCACTTTAAAAGGAATTCTGTTACATTCGTGGTTTGATGGGAGCTACAAGCCGTATTTCAGCTTCATCTGATTGCATTGCACCAATGGGCAAGATTTCCTACTGTAAATAAAAATGAAGATAGGGTTGTACCTGTCTTCTTTTAACAGCTTGCCCTTCTGTCACATTTACATCCCTACAGCTCCAAAGCTTGTCACCATAAATGAACATATGCTTACTTCATCCCAGGCCATTTTTCTTCTTACTTGGAGAAAAGAATGTTGTATAGCATTGCCCTTTTAGCCTAGCATCTAGAGCCTCACTTGGTTTTGTCCTGTCCATCTTCCTCCTTGGTGTAGCAAGGGAAATTATCAAGATAGCTTAGTCCCCTCTCTTTTGCAATCAGGGAGCCCTGCTGCCTCCCATGATGGTCCTAGATTGTCCCAAGGTCTCTTGGAACTTCCTTTATTTACATGCCTCTCTCTGGGGACTTTGGTGCCTTGTGATGTCACTTCCAGTGCAGTCTGATCTACTTCCAGTTGCTCTAGGAGTGGTTCTTTTAACCCACTGGGACCACCTAGTGGCCACACCTGCCATCACCCTGTTTATATCTTCTGGTATTCTGGGAACATTTCTGTTTGTCTCAACTGGTATTATTGATTAATTGTTAAATCAACTGTTTTTTTCATTCATGCTTGATTACATCCCCCTCCAAAAAAAAACCTGTTTACACTATGACATTAATTTTTAAAATTTGTTTTTTCGTTGTATGGAATGGACCTGTTGTGTCTGTTGAAATCAGTGCTAAGGCATTTAGGCATACTGCAGACCTCGACAAATTATATTTAGGAGCCATCCCAAAACCCTAGGAGCCAGACTTTTCCCCCCCAGCCTTCAGGATTTCATTTTTAATGGCCACGTTTTCTAACTATTTCTGCCACAAAACTGAATTCTAACTGCTTTTCGCAATTCCTTGTAATTTTATTAAAGTTGTGACAAAAGTGTTGTAGTATATAAATATAAGGGAAATCTGATTGTCACCACCACAAAAAATATTAAGTAGGGCCCAGGGGTTAACTTGCAGATATGCCCAAGATGTCAATTATGGCATTTTTCAGTACTCTTGCTTCCACCTGCCTTTTCACAGTGTGAATATGTGTTCCATCACCAGATGGGGGCAGATCTTTCCAAAGCTTGCAGAGTCCTTTCAGTTGTGCCTGGGAAGGGGACTACATAATAGCTGTCAGGAGCAGTGGCGGCCAAACTTAAGCGGCAAAGTGTTTTTAAAACGCAAGCCCTTACAGTTTCTTATGGTTGCTTAGCTTGGCTGCTTCTACTTCCTGTAGCTCTGTCCTTTCTGACTGTAATTGGAAGAGAGTCTAGGTTAGCTTGGGCAAGCTCTGCCCCATCCTCATTATTTGTGATGGGGTGGAGCTTTCTTAAGCTAGCAGAGTCCCTTCTCCAATTACTGTTAGCAAGTGGGAGTGGGCAGTTGCTGTTGGAATCAGCAGCAGCCATCAAGTTAAGAAACAATAAGAAATGTAAGAATTTATGCTTGTTGTAAATATTAGGCACCATAATGTCCATAAGAAATGAGCAAAGGACATTCCAAAACTGGGAATTCTTCTTCTGGAACAGGAAGCAGAATGTTTAAATTCAATTTTACCTAATTTTTTTTACTCCCATCCTTTTCCTGCCTCAGTCAGGAAGCAGGTAAGGACAGCTCAGATTAAGCAGCAGCAACAACAACAAAGCAGTGACCCTTCCTAGATCTTTCATATTTCTAATTATTCTTTTATCTCCTCCTTAGTCTGGAAGCTTTTTGTGGTAGCAGAAACATGGGACTGTGGAAAGGAATAGAGATGTGAAGCGCCTCCCCCTGAACAATTTGGGAAAAATGTTTCCCTGTCTTCCTATGGGGAAAAAATGGAAATTTGGGGGAGCTCTGGAAAAGAAACTCCTGCAAAATATTTACCTGTGGGGGTGAATGAGATAAACATACAAAATAAATGAATTGCTTACACCTTCTGTGGCAGTCATCATTTTGCTAATACCACCACGGACCCAGTACAGCAGTAAGACATTCCAATCTACCTGGGCTAGCTTTTGAAGAGATGCACCAGCCCCACATGGACCTTCCCAAGGAGACAATTCCCCACCAGTTTAACAGTGGATCAAAACAGCACTTCCTTCTGGAGCTTCATCCTGCCTCCAGTAGGATCAGCGGTCACTAACCGAGCCACCCTAAGCAGAGTTATATCTTTCTCAATGGTCTTAGAAGGGTGTAACTCTGCTTAGGATGGCACCATTAGTCCTTCATTTCAGCAATCTGTGTCCATTGGCAAGCTGCAACACTTAGTAAAAATTCATTGTCTAACTTTAGCAAGTGTGTCATAGTGCCTTCATCAGATACAACCCCTGACCTATTCCCAATAAGGTATAACAGCTCTTCTAGTTTTTGCTGGGTCTTTGACTTCTTCAGTTCAGCCTATGAAGTTAAAGGTAGATGTAATACTTGGAGAATAAAAGTCTGTTCTGTCTGGAGCTCTAATGCTTCAGGAGCCTTGGGGAAGGGGCTATTCTTTTACATAAGAAATTGTATGACTGCCATCAGGGCAAATCCTCATTGCATAACTTACAAAATTGACTCTTGGTCATTGGCTGGCCTTCATTGCTCATTGAGTCCTTTAGAATCTTTGGTCTCCTAAACCTCAATTGGATTAAGAATTCAGTTCATCTTCTCTTTTTATGGCCTGTATAGAAATTTGTCGTATGTATCTGTGATTATGGTTTTCTTAAGAGAAATTGAATCAGAAAAAGTTTCTGTGTTCTAAACATATAATCTAATCTAGTATGTTTGGTTTGACTTAGATCGAGTAACCCAAACGTTTAAAATTGTCTCAATATTAGCTAACACTTTAATTGAAATATTTCGTTAGGAAAAATGCCATTTTGAGATTAATATTCCTCCAACATGAGATAAAGGGCTAATCAATGATGTCTAATAATAAAAATGAATTGGAAAATTTGAATCTAGTGCCCTAAATAGAGTACGTTTGTTTTGACTTACCGTATTTTTCGCTCCATAAGCCACACCTGACCATAAGATGCCCCCCCCCAGCTGGCCATCGGATCGGGGAACGCCGGCTGGCGCCATCACGACGTGCCCAGCAGGCTCTGTGTGGGCCCGCCCGCCTCCCAGCTGGCCGTTGGGGCGGGGAACACTGGCTCACGCCCTCCCGACGCGCCCAGCTCTGTGCGCCCCACCCGCCTCCCAGCGCGCCGTCTTTACGTGCCCAGCTCTGTGTGCCCCGCCCGCCTCCCAGCGCGCCGTCCCGACGCGCCCAGCTCTGTGTGCCCCGCCCGCCTCCCAGCGCGCCGTCCCGACGCACCCAGCTCTGTGCGCCCCGCCCGCCTCCCAGCTGGCCGTCAGGGCGGGGAACGCCGGCTCGCGTCGTTCCAGCGCGCCCAGCCGGCTCTGTGCACCCCGCCCACCTCCCAGCTGGCCATCAGGGCGGGGAACGCCCGCTCGTGTCGTTCCGGCTCTGGGAGTCCCGGATGGACCGGGCTAGGGTCCAGAAGACGCACATTCACTCCATAAGACCCACAGACATTCCCCCTCACTTTTGAGGAGGAAAAAAGTGTGTCTTATGGAGAGAAAAATATGGTATATTCAGTAAATCATCCTGAAAAAGTACTCCATGTTAATCGTGTGCCCAAACAGTGATAAGTACGTGAATTGAAATATTTTATTATGTAAAATAAATAAAATATGGCTTAAATTATATTCAGACTAAAGCTTTATCTGGAAATTATTTTTAATGAAATAATACTTTTAAAAACTGGAAAAAATACAGAATTTACTCCCCTTACATGGTTCAGTTTTAAGAAAAACAACTCAGAGGCACTGAAAACTTTTGACACTGATTTTAGCACGCACTAGGCTAGTGGCTATGCGTGATATGCAGTGGCTGTGGCTATATACCTGTCTGTTCCAACAGAATTTAACTTTCTTCCACAGAGGTGACTTGGCCACCTCAGTTTCATTGTGACTTGCATTCCTTATTAGTTCCGTATCAGATGGATGATTACTGTATTCCTTCCAGGGTATGAGAAGAAAAATATAAACAATACGTTAAGCTTTAGTTTGGCTGTGCAGGTAAAATCAAAACCAGTTGAGAATTCATAACTTGATTTTATGTTTGTATATGTGGTTTTATTCCCCCTTTCCCTCTGCATTTATAAATCCATGAAACATTTTTTCCTCCATACAATTCCTCTGGGTAATCACCTGAAAAATATTACTTACCACTTCAAAACTGCCAGGCTTGCATAGTAATGTATTGACAATGGTATCCATTCATTATTAATGTTCTGAAACAATGAGTCTTTAGAAACAGAAAGTTTTCCTTAGAAAATAAAGCACTAGGAAAATCTTCTACCCCATATCTCTCATCCATAGCCAAAACATGGGAGACATTGTCATAACTGGGGAATTTCCTTTCTGGATATTATCACAGGGACATTCTGTTCCAGCTTTTCCAACTCCATCTGTGTTAATTTCCTTGGTAGGTTCCTTGTTCTTCATCTTGTTGCCTTTTTCTATTTATTCTTTTTTCCTGTTAAAAGTTCTTTGTTCTAAGACCTTTGCTGTTCTAGATTGGTAAATTAACTCACTGGTCAGCTGGACCAGCATACTACTCTATAGGTAGTTGTTGTTAGTTTTAATTTCTTTATTGCCTACAAAAACTTGGAGCTGCAGATAAAACAAAATAAAAGACTTCAGATTTCAGGCTTGTAGTCTAAGACAAGATTTGCAAGGGAAGGGGATGGTGGAGATGCAAGATGGGTTAGAAAATGATGGAGTTAAGAGGTATGTTTTGATCAGGTGTTTAAATACATGAGGTGAAGATGGTATGAAGATGCAAGGAGCCAAAGAGCACCATGGGTGAGAGCAGCAAGGGAGATACAGTGCAGTTAATGAATGGAGTGTTTTGTTTTGGCTTTCTGAGGTGGGGGCAGGGGAGCATAGAAGAGGCCTGAAGGCGAAGTATGGGAAGAATGAGTGGATAAATGGGAGCAAGAGGATGAAGAGGTGTTTTTTTTTAATTGATGAGTTAGAGTACCAAAGGAATGAGAGAGCCAGTGCAGAGAATGGAAAAGAGAAGCATCATCATAACAGTGAGTGGAATATATGATGTCGCTTGTAGATTTCAAGGCAGGGCAGAATGGTTTTAGCAGAGGCAAGAAAATTTGAGTGCAAATGTTGAAATAGGCTCTATAAATTCTGTGTCGAGGAGGGGCTGTGCCTCAGTGACAGAGCCTCTGCTTTGCGCTCACAAGGTCCCAGGCTTAATCCCTGGTATCGCCAGTAAAAAGAACCAAGCAGTAGGTGATATGAAAGATCTCTGCCTGAGACTTCAGAGAATCACTACCGGTCTGAGTTGACAATACTGAACTTGATGAGGACAAATGGTCTGATTCAGTATAAGGCAGCTACATGTGTGCTCACATGTGACATTAAAATAATCATTTTGCAGAATCAATTTAGATAAAAAGGGATTAAGAACAGCCTTGGTGGGCAAGACCAAAGGGAAACATGATGCTGGACTAGACGACAATACAGCTTGGCTAGATGCTTCTGGAAGCTGGCGGATAGGGCATGACATTTATGGGCATCCATCCCCTGTTCTTTGTCCTCAGAATCTTGCTTGTGGGCTTCATAGAGGCACCTGGTTGGCCACTATATGAACAGACTGCTGGACATGATGGGCCTTGGTCTGATCCAGCACAGTTTTTCTCATGTTCTTAAGTTCATTCACAGTGTCATGCTCTTCCAGAGGTTTCTGTAAAATTATTTTGGGCAGTTTTTCTGTCTAGAAGATGTTATCACAGATGCTTGGTTTTGCAGTTCTCAAAACTGTGAATTTGTGTCTGCAGAGATAACACACCTCTTCTCCACAGCAAAAATGTTATAAAATAAACATACCGAGTTGAGAAAAAGACCTTAATCCCATTGTTCCTTTGCAAATCTGTGTACACAGAATCAATCCCTTACTTCTTTTAAGTGCTAATTTTCAAGAAGTTCAATGAACAGAAGATTGTTTGGAGTAGAATAGGTCTGCACAAGGAGCTAACTGTGAGGAGTTAAGAGCAAGCAGTAAAAATGAAAGTGAAACCTTTTGAGCAGAATATTCCACAAGTCTTGGATTCTTTGTATGTATAGCCTGAGATTTATCATGTTATTCTCTCCCTGGAGGAGAAAATCTATAATGGCAGCAGGCAGTGAAAGAGACCCAGTTTGGGGACATTTTAATGGTAGGGTAAGGTAGGGTTGCCAACCTCCAGGTACTGGCTGGAGATCTCCTGCTATTACAACTGATCTCCAGCTAGAGATCAGTTCCCCTGGAGAAAATGGCCACTTTGGCAATTGGACTCTATGGCATCCAAGTCCCTCCCCTCCTCAAACCCTGTCCTCCTCAGGTTCTGCCCCCAAAACCTCCTGCCGGTGGCGAAGAGTGACTTGGCAGCCCTACAGGCATGTGTGCATAATGCAAACACTGCAACAAAGAAATCCAAGGCCTGGTGGCATGAATGAAACGGGAAATAGTTGACCTCGCAATAATTTAATAATTATCTATGTATTTCTAATTGTATAACAAATTAGTAATTTTTAATATAACTGTAAAACTAATCTGAAAAGTTATTATTCTAAAAATGAAACCTTCATCTGGTAGTAAATATTAAGATTATACCAGCAAGAATGCGTCTTTACATTAGATCAGTGCAACATCAAGGAAGGCTTTGGCTTCTGTACCTTGCTTGTTGGCTCTCTGGGGCAGCCTTTAATGTGTGAAACGGAATGCTGGGTTCTTCTCATGTACCCAGTTCGGCTTCTCTTGACTTGATACCTGGTGTACTGCCCAAAATTAATCTCCAGTTTTGCTAATGTAAACTTTAAATTTTTCTTTGATTCCTTGCAAGGAAGGGAGAATAAGCAATGTGTCCCTTGCTAGAAACAGAACTAAATCTCTGCTGTCTATATTTTCAAAAGCAGGCCTTGACAAATTTTCTTCAGCTTCATGAGCTACCCCAAAAATTTAGGAGCTAGATTTTTTTCAGCCTTCAGGGGTTTGTATTTTAAAGATCATACTTTCTAATGATTGCTACCACAAAATCCTAAACTCTTCACAAATCCTTGTCATTTTTTAAAGCTATAAAAAAGACTTGTAGTGTATAAATAATTATGGGGTAACCCTAGTTGTCATCAAAACAAAAAGCTAACCTCTATCTTACATCGAAATAAGTGTTGTACTTCTACTGATAATCACCAAGAGGCACTTACAATAAATGACGGCTGAAAATACTAGGCAACACAATGAAATATCAAGGTGCCATGGCTCCCTGGCGCCTGGGATTTATCGAGCCCTATTCTAAAGAATATCTGCCATGCTTCTCTATTCCTGCAGCTTTGGTTGTTTTTGCACCAAGCATGACCTAATCTAATTCGGTCTGAATAATACCTCCCTCATTCCAGTTAAGACTATTTTTAGACTAGAGCTTTGTCATCGTGCCTAAAATCTCTCCCTCCTCGTTTTATTTTGTTTTGTGCTTAACATCCAGTTGGATAAAGTTTTGAACTTTTGGCTTTATAGCTTTTGAGTTGGTCCTAATGAGAGGTATTACCCTGCTGTGACTTTTCATGTTGCTACTTATAAAGTGCTAGGATTTTTTAAAAAGAAAAAAAATCCCTGCAGCTAACGTTTTTGGTGACATTTTGCGTAACTTCACCAGATACATGTCCACCTAAATATCCATACTTGTCTCCTTTGAAATATTAGCACATACAAAATATAAACTATAGCTGTTTTTAAATTAAACAATTGTTAAGCAGTCCAAATCTTTATTTTCGTTGGATTCTTTGCTAAGTTTGCCTTAAAGTTATGGTGGATTAATTATGCTTGAAGTACATGGAGTACTTTATCAGTGTTTGTTCGTATTCTATGGAGGCACACATTGGGGACTGCGCAGGCCTACCTCGGGGAGGATTCTTTCTAGCTTCTTAAGAGGAGGTAGGGGCGTTGAGCCCAACGCGCATGCGTTCACTTTCCCCACCTGGAAACTGTGCTGCTGTGGGACAACCCCTTTGCCTCAAATTTTCTCTGCCGCTGAGTGAGAGGTTCATTCTTCGCTTCACTCCTCATCGTCATGACGCCTTCCGTTTATTTTCATGAGTTTTCTCTGTTTTCGTGTCCTTTTCTTCACCACAGTGGCACAGAAAGGACTGTTTAAAAAGTGTCTCCAATGTGGGACAAAAATGACTCAAACGGATGAGCTGTGCCTCATCTGTCTCTGCTAATCCCACAATGTTGCTGATTGCTGCCAATTGCCAGCAGTTTACTCCTAAGGCTCACTCCAATAGAGCCTCACACTTGACAGCAGTTCTCTATGAGCGTGCTCTTTTGTGTTCTGTATTGCCAGCCTCAAAGTCATTGACTGCGTGGGAACAAGGGTCCAGGTTGGCATCGGTCGGTTCCTTTCAGTCGGATCAGACTCCTGGAATGCATAAACATCGCTTGCATCCATTGGATTTGAAGAATAAGAAGCGCAGTACTTCCGAACCACCTGCCAAAAAGGCAAGGGTTAAGTCGAAACACTCAGAGAAGTGAGCTGATCAGCACTGGATCCTCAGATCACACAGGTTCAGGGTCGCGTTGTATCAGTTCCACAACTAATTTCCCCATTTTTGGGGTGAAATTAGGCACCTCGGCTTATACTCGGGGCGGCTTATACCCGAGTATATACTTTCTTTCTGCAGTGTTAGAGCAGCAGCTAGGAATTCATTTATGTGTTTGCTGCATTTCAAAGCTGCTTACAGGCATGAAAAATCCAATTTAAACTAAATTTCAATGAAATGTTTCTTGGGAAGGTTCTCAACTCCTCAGGATCAAGTCACAGTAGATGAGCACCTTAGCAGTTTTCTGCCATCCTTCCAATATAGATACCATAGTTGAAATCTGGAAGGGGACTGCTTTCAGCTGGAACCACATCTACTTGGCCATGCTAGAAGAGTTCCTAGCAGATTCCTTCCCCCGACTTTGGAAGAAAAAGTAAAAGGATGTATACAACAGTAGTAAGACATCTTCCTATCTATATGTTGTGAGAACTGGTGTAGTATTGATATAATTGCTTCCAGACTTAACAGGGGGTAGGAAAAAATGCGTTTAGATGAACTTTGGAGGGTTGGGCAGATTAGCCCCAGAAATGTCCTTTCTTTTTTGTGGAAATTTAACCATGTCTAAAGATTCGTTACTTCATAAAACTAATAACAATGGATGCCATTGCCAATATAATCTTAAGCAAGCTTGGTAGTTTCAGAGTTGTAATTTTTTTCAGGTTATTATCCTGAGGAATTCTGTGAAAGCGAACATTGATGTTTTGTCAACTGGTAAAGGAGAATAGCCTATCAAACTGCAACTACATAAATTAATCCAATTTTTTAAAAAATCAAATCCTGAATTCACCTGATTGGTTGTGCAGATCAAATCAAAACCAAAATTCTTATTTGCATGTCTTACATTCTGGAAGGACTGTTCTGTAATCACCCATTGGATGTAGAACTTACCCAGTTATACAAGTGATGCTGTGGAAAGTCTCAGTGAAACAGATGTGCCACAGGGAGCAACCCAAGTATTTGCAAAAATGCAGTGAGACTGTATAAAAGAAACCAGATTTATACAGCCAAAAAATCTCAGAACCTAACTTTACTTAACATTTTTTACTTTATCAAGAATCACAAAACTAAGATCTAAGAGTACTTGTTCAATAATAGATTGTAATGGCAGAATTAGCTGAGGTTTCTTTGCATCCGTTTCAAGATTCCTTGAGACACGTGCTCTTTTTGAAGTAAAAAATTAAATCTGTGGACAGTTGTTTATCATATTACTTAATTTTTCACACAAAGGCTAGGGTCCAGAGAATCACACCACTACACCTCCGGATGATTTTGAGTTGGTCTCTTGAATACCAGATCCCCTGCTGGCAAAATGGCAAACAGTTTTTAAACTAGAGAAACTTTCAACAGCAGTTTAGCATGTAGTGTAGGATTCTACTATTCAAAGAAAAATGTTTAAAATTCCATTTGTTTGTGCCCCAAGAACTTACAAGTATCTGAAGTCATGCTTCAGGGTCCTGGGTAAAATACTTACCCATATTATAAGCTACTGTTTCCCACAGCCCCTCATACCAACCCTCTTTACTCCCCCCCCCATTCTTCCACTGTGCAGTTCACCATTGTCTTTCTTGTACATGGTAAATAATATCTTCAAGATGAACAGTGACAAAATTCACCGCTTAAGCTATCCACTGCTGCATAGGTATGTGTGCGGACAGCTGGCATGGAAAATTTCTTGGCAGCCTTCCCCTGTAGCAATGAGTAATCTGCCAAAAAGTTTTCATACAGAGTAAAATAAAGTATGTAAATTAAGTAAATATTCTGATTTTTATTACATATGTAAGCAGCTGGAATTTCTGCATACAGGTTTTTAAATCAGCTTGTAGTTGGTATGAATGCTAATAAATTTATCTTGTTTGAGATTATTGAAAGCTGTGACTAGTAAAAGAATTTGAGTCAGGTCAGAGGAAAAATTAAGCTCTACATCTTTAAAGCAGTAAAATTCTGAATGACTCGGCTATTTAAGTAGAACTACTTTTTGCTTGAAGTAAAATCACAACTTCCGAGTTTGAGTTTTTATTTAAGAAGTGGATCCCTAGATGGCAAATCTAGAACAGCTATTGACAACCTTTGCAATAAATTTTCCTGGATATCATGGTCACATTTGTATAGTTTGGGTAAAGAGCTTGCATTAATGTTGCAGTGTGTTATTGCCAAGGGAATGTGCTGAGCTAGCTTGGAAAAGAGCAGGGAAGGGGGAAATGGTGAAATGTTAAAAAGCAATTATGAATGTCTCATATCAGTTTTGCCTCAGTTTTTTCCCTGAAGAAGAGAATAGGCCCATCCTAGAGATGGTAGCAGCCAAGGTGTGGTGTGCGGACTGTTGGTTGACAAGGACAGAGTGAGGTCTAACCAGAGCAAAGTAAAGTGATACCATCATTTCACGTGATCTAGATACTATACTTCTGTTGATACAGCCCAAGATCACATTTGCCTTTTTAGCTACCACATCACACTGCTGACTCACGTTCAGTGTTTGTTCTACTAAGACCCCAAGATCCTTTTTGCACACACTACTGCTAAGATAAGTCTCCCCATCCTATAATTATGCATTTGATTTTTCCTGTCTAAATGCAGAGTTTTACATTTATCTCTGTTGAAATGCATTTTATTAGTTTTAACCCAATTCTCCAGCCTGTCAAGATCAATCTGGCTATCAGAGGCTGCCTGACAACAGATTCAGACTCTGACGGAGACCAGATCCAGGGACAGAGTCCTCCTTCCCCACCCACACTGACAGAGAAAACAGCTGATGACGATGTATTGCCAAGACATACCTTAAAGTCACCGGCTACAGAGCAGCCTAAAGAAGACCAGACGCCGGCCGACCCAGGAACATCAAGGAAGCTGCCCAGGGGGCCGGGAGACCATGAGGAACAGATGTCTCCTGGGACTCGTCGAAGGAAAATGGGCCAGGTCCTGGCAGAACAACGCCGGCGTTCAGCCAGGTTGGAACAACAAAGAAGGAACCGGGACAGCCATGAAGATAGTGAGTGAGTCTTTACAGAAGCTGCCTCCCCCAGACAGCTGCAAGTATTTAGGAGGGCTGAGTCAGCAGAAGCTGTGGAAGCAAGGCTTGGCGAACCTGCGGCACTCCACTCTGGCTGACGCTGTATCGACTCGGACTGCTTTCTCGACCCTGAATTCTTCTGGACTCCCTGCCTGACCTTGGACCGGCCCGACCTTGACTCTGCCTTTCGCTCTGACTGATTGCCTTTCACCCTGACTGACCTTGGACTGTTACTGGACTGTGTTATTACTCCCATTCCCAATTAATACAGCTGCCAGCTGTAGAAGCCTCGGCTTCAGAAACCCCAGCCTGTTGCCCTGCCTGCTGCAGGCCTCTTCAGAGCACCGTGCTGCTACAGGAGCACCCCGCCCTAGTGGGCCAGCACACTGGCTCTGTCTTCTACCATATTTGCTACCCCTCTCAATTTAGTATAATCTGCAAATGTAATAAACATCCTCTCTATTCCTTCATCCAAATCATGTATAAAGATGTTGAAAACACAGGGCCCAGGATAGATCCATGAGGCACTCCACTAGTCACTCCTCTCCAAGTGGATGAGGAACCATTAACAAGCACTCTTTGGGTGCGATGTGTCAACCAGTTACAGATCCACCTAACAGTGATAGGTTCTTGCACCATGCCCATTTAGAAACTGTTATTCAAGGGCTCAGGTGTGCAACAGCAAGAAGGCAGGAGAGATCCCTTCCACTCAGACCTGTTCAATTAATTGAGCCATTTGGCAGGGGGGTCACTCATTGTGAACATGGAGAGTTCATTTATTCTTATTGGCTTGTATTTAACTGCACACCTAAGGAAACTTAAGAAAAATTGTCTCTTTGGGAGTGGGGTGATTGCTGTCAGTGCCCTCTTCCCACTTCAATGCTGCTCCTGTCTGCCGAGTTCCAGGAACAAAATTGATCGGGGGATTCAGTGGAATATAGTGAGATGGGAAGTGGGAAAGTCTTGTTCTGCGGTCCACTCTACAAGCCCTTAATTCCAAAATACCATGCTGGTTGATACAGAATGGAATATATATGAAATATTGTACAGTTTACGGACTTTTTATTTCAAGAAAAGTGGAGTTTTAAATTGCCCTGTGGGCTTGTGAAATAATGCTCCAAAGGAATGAGTAGAACTGAGGATCAAAACGCAAAGGTAATATGTAATTGAGGAGCTGTAGAGAGGTTAGCCTTTGCTATTTTCCTAATGAAAGTTGTTTTCCAAATGAACATTGTTTAATCCGGGAAGGCTGTGCACAAAACAATCAAGTCATATCATCAGAGGCTCTTGGCATGATCAGTGCTCTGTACAAACTCCACACTCAAATAGTTGTGAATTTAACCAGTACCAGATTGTAGACATCCAAATGTGCTTCATTGAAAAACTTAATCTGCTACCTCAGAGTTTAATTTGATACTTGATGCTAGTTGACGGACTTGAAAATAATCTTCTGAAATATTTCCTGTAGGTGGAATCCAAATGGTTGTATTTGGTGCTCCTACAAGAATCTTCAGGTTATCATTCCCATCAGAAAATCACTACTGAAGATGACTCATTCTGTACAGGGCCTTTTAAAGTGGCACAAGGAGCTGCAGCTGGAAGGGGAAATTGCCAAAACATGCAGAAGCACCTTAGGTGTGCTCACTAGGTTCTTGAAGTGACATTCAGTTTTGCTGTTTAATCCTACTTTTCAAAGACTTCTGTTTAACTCAAAGTTTTATCAGATTTATTGAAAATAACCTTCACTTGAAACACAGTGTGTTCCTCAAAAATATGAAATGGGATAAAAAAAATACTCATCTTAGAAAAGGTTAGACTTGTTTATAGCCAGGCAGTGTTTCAAAGTATTCCATGTCAGATTTTGTCATATGCAAGTTCTGGCTGAAGGTTTACTTAGCCATTTTAGAAACTGTAATCTAGTTAACGGGTTTGTTTATAGTTCTTTCTGTTCTGCTGTTGGTATTAGCATGCAGGACAAAGCCAGACATCTGTTTATAACATTCATGCTTCAATTAAAGCTGCAGTACTTAATTTATGAAATAGAAAAGAAGTTGGTGCCAGTAATTTCCCAAAAAATGGTGGAAGAGATGTGTTCTACCCCATATGAGCTGCTTCTTCCACATAGTTTTATGAAAACTATTATCTTGAGTTCTTTGCATATTTTTCTCTTAAAACTAGGAATCAAATAGTTTGCATAACACTTCTTGGCAATTGTTTTTTGTACTTATAAAAGAGTGTTTCCTCTTGGGTGAAGGAGCCTTGCATATACAACAGTTGGAGCGTGTATCCTTATAGCAGGTGTTCAAACGTTTTAGCTTGGTCCTTCTCGCTCTGAGGAGGAGGGCATCTTGAAACTTGGGTGATTCCCACTGGTTGCTTAGGAAGGCAGGAACCAGTCTTCAACTTCCAGTCTCCTGGGAGAGAATTGCCCACTCCTCCTCAGTTAGTTTCCTGCCTAGCAAAGGAAGAGGAATAGCGAAGGAGCGGCAAAGCCGCTCTCTGCTGCAATTAGCTTCTTTTTTAGTTTAGGAAACCCACCAGCAGAGCGGGGGTAAGCTGATCGTGGCTAAAAAATAGAGAAGAGGCACCAAAGAAAGGTGCGAAAATGGCTCCTTTGAGGCTCCCAGGCTATTGACTTGGTCCTTTGTGGCCTCAAGGTTATGCCTAGATCCCCCGAAGACATCCCATTGGCACTGATGGCTCCAGCTGAGTTTACATCAAGGGGTAATAATGTACCATACACCCTCTGGCAGCAGCTGCAGGGGGCAACCAGCCTTACAGGCGGAGATTGTAAAAAATGCCTTAAGGAGGGGTGACCGTTTCTTCAAATATCTTGCCCCTCCCAATATTTTACAGGATCGCAGATTTCTCCAGGCTCCCCTCAGCAAGGACCTCTGCCCAGGAAAGCCTAGGGATGGGGCCACAAGTCTACCAAATGGAGTCCCATAGACAATGATCCATTCAGATGGCTAGGAAAGTCCTCCTCGAGCACCTACCCCAACCACATAGAGCAGGATGCTTCCTCTCCTCATGCCTCTGATGATGAGGAATGGGAGGAAGGAGAGTTCTTTTCTGAAGACAGCCAACCAGCACTTGGGGCACAACTAACCTTGCTGGACAAGGCCATTACGGCATTGAGCTTGTCAGAGGAACCTGGCTCAGTAGAGGAGTCACAGGGCAAGAGCTCTTGGCCAATGGCTCTGAGGAATTGTTCCCAGACACGCAGCCTCTGTTAAAAACAGTGCCGTTCTCAGAATCCTTGTCACTGGTCAAAGCCAAATGGGGAATAAACCCAGGCAGACAGTCTTCTGCTTCCACCGAAAGGTTTTATAACTTGCCCCCCCCCCATTCTGTGGATAGGCCCCAGGTACCCTGGGTGGATACCCCCATAATGCTGTAACATCATTCCAGTCTTCTGACTTACTCTCAGAAGATTTGGGCTCAATCAAGATCCCTTGGATAGGAAGGCAGAGTTAACCTCCAAGGAGGCACGTGAGGCTTCAGCCCTTGCCATCAAGGTAGCAGTGATCTCAGCCCTCATCTCTGGAGCTGCGATACCTGGGCCCACAAGCTAAATTTATTAATCCCAGGGGGCAACTGCAGGGCCTTAGAAGGGCAAATCATGTACTCTGAGTGGTCACCTTCTTGCCGATGCATTCCTTGACATCATGACCTTGGTGGCCCACTCTACGGCAACAGAATCCACCACCAGATGGGCATCATGGCTCAGGAGATGGCAGGCCATAGTTATGACCTACCCTTTCCAGGGAGGTAGACAACCAAGGACAGAAGAGGGCCATGTCCAACGTGTGTAGAGAGGCCAGGGACTTCACCCCCAGTATCTCCCCTTGTACAGGATCCTTGTGTATTTTTTTGTTGATGGTGCAATTATAGGTATCAGTTCTGTATTCCATGCTTGTGTTAGCCTTGTCAGGCTGTCCTAAGAGTAGTTATTTAAGTATCTTGCCTTTGTTTATTATTATTTATTAAAATACTTTCTAAACTGCCTTTGTTCCTCCAAGGTGAGCTGAGCATGGGGTTACGTAAAACAGTCTAGCCAAATATCAGGCAACTATATAGAGCATTTGCATAGTCGATGTGAAACATCATGGGATGATGCAGCTTGACCTTCTACAAGAGGTTTCAGAACTATTGCCAAAAAAGCCTTGGAATGGGCTGTCATAGTCCTTAATCCTCCTGTGAGAAGAGATAGGGTAAAGGAGTTAGCACATTGAGCAGAATAAGCACAGATGCTCACATAGGAAGAGACAGTCCTTCAGATGTGTGTAGGGTTGCTAGGTTGCCAGGTCCCCCCCCCCAATCAGCGGGAGCTTTTAGGGGGTGGGGCTGGGGCGGCTGCATGTGCGCACTGGTGCACTTACGGTTTCTCTTCTAGAAGCCCCACTTTGCCACAGCAGATTTAACACATTTTAACAAATTTTGGGGGGTTGAGTACAAAAGCAGCCGTGGTGATGCGGCGCTTCCGGAAGTAAAACCGGAAGTGCTGTCATCATATGCGCACACCTGCACACCTACGCAGCCAGGGCTCCGGAGCAGCTGGGTGGATTGGCGGGCAATTGCCCACCAATACCACCCACCTGGCAGCCCTAGATGTGTGGGTCCTAGCCCATGTAGGGCTTTAAAGGTTAAAACTAGCACCTTAAATTGAGCCCAGGCACACATTTATGTATTCATTAAGGTTTTTAAATTATTCTTTGAACAACTGTACTTGAAGCCCATTGGAAGATATTTTTTTCTGTAGTTTAGAAACTGTATATCTGTAGTAAAAATATAGTCTGATTTCACTGTTCCTTAGGAATATGGCTGGCGCTTTCAGAGATTGTATGGTTACATTTTCTCAGTGCAGCAAAATAATAAGCTGTAACATTGAACACAGAAATTCTAACAATTTCATAGACTTTTGTTTAGGGTTGTTTTTAAGCTTGGAATAATAAAAGCCTGTTGTTGGCCTACTTTGAAATTTCTCTTAAAATGAGTTTTCCCAGAATAGAAATGTAGATGTCGATAATATAGTTTACCTTATTTGTGTGTTTGTCTTCAGTTCCTACGTTAGTTGCATAATAGTAGCTGAATAATACTATTCTAGCATTTGTAAGGTGGAAAAGACAAAAAAACTGATTATTTTAGTAAAGTGTTTCCTATCTCTATCTCGCTGTATTCTTGTAAGAACATATGAAGAGCCATACTGGATCAGACCAAAGGCCCATAAAGTCCAGCATTCTAGTTACACAGTGGCCAACCAGCTGCCTCTTGGAAGCCCACAAACAGGAAGACTGTAAAAGCATCATCCTTGCCTGTGCTTCCTTGCACCTGATGTAAAGAGGTGTGTGTGTGTGTAAGTGCTGTCAAGTTGCTTCTGACTCATGGCAACCCTATGAATCAGCATCCTCCAAAACGTCCTATTGCTATGTCTTGCTCAGGTCTTGCAAACTGAGGGCCGTGGCTTCCTTTATAGAGTCAGTCCAACTCATGTTTGGTCTTCCTCTTTTCCTGCTGCCTTCAACTTTATACTTCTATTTCTCCTACAATTATTAAACTTATATCTGTACTTGTTAAACCTATATTTTAAGAAAAACAAAGCATATTAAACTGATTTGTGCTCTCTTTAGCATACTACATATGATTTACCTAAAGCATACTCTTAACCTCTTTATCAGCTACAGTTCAGAATTCTACAAAAGAATATGTAAAAACTTTTTACATATTTGCATACTGGGTCAACATTTTCATTGAACTATCCACTACCACCCTGTATAATGTAGCATTGTTTCACATTTTGCCCATTGTAGAAGAAGGAAAATACATAAACATAAAAGTAATATATCTAGTTGATTTAATCAGCTAAAGTAATTAGACAAGTACTTACATGTATAACCAGTATAGTATAGTGGTTTGAATAGGATCTGGTTTAAATGCCCACTGTGCCACGGAAGCTCGCTACGTGCCCTTGGACCAGTCATGCACTCTCTGCCTAACTTGGAGGACAACAGTGTAAGCTGCTTTGGGTCTCCATTAGGGAGAAAGGTAGGGTATAAGTAAAGTAAATAAAATAAACTAGAATTAGGCATAAAAAAGGTTAGTGTGTGTTTTGGGTGAGGAGACCTATTCACAGAAACAAGCACCTTACTATACTTTTTCCTGGCCTACTACCGGAACAAATTGTATACTTATGTACTTGTTTTCATTTTGCTGTTAAAACTGAGAAAGGATTCAGACAGCCTAGGATTTTGTAACACATTACTTTTTGGAGTTAGCATATATGATGGGAACCCTGAAGAACAGTTCATAAGAGTAAACGCTTAGAGCTTTTCACATGCTGGCCATTGAATTGCATTGGACAGACCCTTGTATCTGTTGTGCTCACCAGTTTGGAGGCAAGTTCCAGGCCACAAGAGTTCTCTCAGCAAGTGTTCTAGGTTTTAGTTGCACAGTCCAGAATCATAGTCCAAGGACAGGTAGCAAAGTTCCAAAAGCTTGAACAAGGCAGGCAACAAGTAGACTCATCAGCAAGTTTGCAAACAATATGATCCCATGCTGGCTACAGCATTTTTGCAGCCTCATATAAGGAGTTTCCCTGCAGGTGTTGCTGGGACACAGCATTGGTTTATCCTCAAGCTGACTCAGCTCCCCTACTCATGAGGAGTACTGAGGCCCAAATCCTGTGCTGACATCTATCTTTCCTAGCATTTGTTTAGCAGGGGGAGGCCTCAGGCCACCAGGTGTGTACTCCTGCGCCTGGTCCATGCCTCAGCCCTAGCTCTTCACCTCCTCTGCTCCGGGGGTGCTTCAGGAGTGGGTCTGGTTGTGGGCAGGCCCATGCTGGGATCTCCAGGCCTAAAGGTTCTGCTGGTTCGGGGCTTGGGGACAGGTTGTCCTTCACGTGCTAACCCAGGGCGGTCCATGACAGTATCCAACTAAAAGCTCTGCAGGAATCTCAGGGTGTTCTAACTACGGGGAAAGTGGGGGAAGGTGAGTCTTCTGAATAGATCCTTAGAAAGTCTTAATTGATTTCTTTTTCATTGCAACTAATTTCTCTTTGACTTCACCCATGAACAGTGTATGTCTATCTGCAACTGTGTTTTGATGTCTTCTGGCATTCTGGAACAATATGGTTTGAACTTTTCTCTGATTAATAGGTAGGCCTTGTTTGCTTACTGCTGTGGATCATGGAAGTGGGGCTGTAACATTAATAATAATACTGGGAAAAGTTCTTATCCACCACTTACAGTTTTCAAAAAAACCCTGAACTGATATGGGGTGACAGTGACATAAAGCTTAGGCAAAAAGGTCAGCAATATAAATCAAAATGCTAAGGCATTACCTTGCTGATTAATCCTGTTCTAAAAATGCAGCTAAGTTAAGAAAAGGATCTTGTAATAGGATTTAAATTAAATGTCTTAATTGTATTGAATGTCCAAGGCTGTGCTGCTTACCACTAACTATCAGAGGGCATGTGGTCTGTGTTTTCATTCAGGCTCTAAAATCCTTTAAGTACCCCAGAGTTTGCTGCTATTTGTGTTAATTGCTATTGTACCCTCTGACTGAAAGGTTGAAGGAGCTCGGTATGTTTAGCCTGGAGAGGAGATGACTGAGAGGTGGTATGATAACCATCTTCAAGTACTTGAAAGGGTGTCATATAGAGGATGGTGCAGAGTTGTTTTCTGTTGCCCCAGAACGTCGGACAAGAACCGACGTTTTCTACTACTGCAGACAGACTAACACGGCTACCCACTGTGAAGAACCAAAGGGTTGAAATTAAATCAAAAGAGTTTCCGGCTAAACATTAGGAAGAACTAAGATGGTCACCTGTCAGCAATGCTGATTTTGTGAACTTAGGCAGTTTATGAGATGGAGGGCAGGAAGAGTTGTGTCAGTTTTTGGCTTTCGTGGCCCTTTCTTACATGTACAGGTTAATAACTACCACCACTTCGGAGTCAGGAAGCAATTTTCCTCCAGGCCAGATTGGCCAGGGATCCTGGAAGATTTTTTTGCCATCTTCTGGGCATGGAGTAGGGGTCACTGTGGTGTGTGGGTGGGGGAGGTAGTTGTGAATTTCCTGCATTGTGCAGGGTGTTGGAATAGATAACCCTGGTGGTCCATTCCAACTCTATGATTCTTTGACTATCCAAAACAGCCCTGTTTTTCAGAGCTTTGTCCCATAGAAAACCCCAGCCTTAAAAAAGCTCTAAAGCTACAGCTCCAAGTGTGTGTGTATATACACACAACAGAGAAACAGCATGCACTGCTTTTGCAGTGCAGTCCTGTTTAGAATTACTTCTGCCTAAGCCCTTCGAGTTCAGTGGGTTTAGACTGCAATAACTCTGCATACGATTGCACAGTTAGTGCTGCACATAGTGTAGTGTCATATGTATTCATTAGTGTTCAAGACTGTAGATAAGGGCAGAGAATAAAAGAAAGAAATGTGTAACACATGTATTCATAGGGAAATAAACAAGCAAGACAGAAGCATGAGTGCTTTACAACTGATGTGTACTGTTGGATCCTTCAGCCTCACTGAAAATCAGGGATCTAATCAGGTCACATCTGAGCAGGGAGCTTTAGGTTCACATCCAGTCTCTTCATGAACGATTTTTGAAGAAAGGCAGAATAATAAGACCACGACAAAACATTGATTAAAGTATTGGCTAACAACGAATTAATGTTCTATACCAGTGGTTCCCAAACTTTTCAGGCCACCGCCCCCTTGGTTCCAAAACTTAACCCAAGCGCCCCCTACCTTATAAAAAGCATTATTCAAAATTGGGGTTTGCATGATACACTAAAGATAAGAACAATAAAATTTCAAAACAGTAACAATTAATTACACATCTATTCAAAATCAAATTAAAACTTTTTAGTTGAAATTTATTCAACAAAACTGATGAACTTGATCCAGTGGTACCAGCTCTTAAAAGTCTGAAAAAAAAATTCTGATAGTTTCCACCAAATTTGCCAGCATGGTGCCACAGCTTGATCTATTGTTAATTAGTGAACAACACAGTTGAAGGGGCCCACCTCTAGTGCCCCCGTGCTGCCCCCTTGCCTCTTAGTGCCCCCCTAGGTAATCCCACCCCCCCAGGGGGTGGTGCTGCCCACTTTGGGAACCACTGTTCTATACAATATGTTTAGGAGCCAGCATGGTGTAGTGGTTAAGGTGTCGGACTAGGACCTGGGAAACCCAGGTTCAAATCCCCACTCGCGCCATGGGCCAGTCACAATGTCTCGGCCCTGACCCTGGCTAGTATTTGGATGGGAGACCTCCAAGCAATATTAGGCTCGTGACATGGAGGCAGGCAATGGAGGCAGGCAATGGTAAACCACCTCCAAATGTCTCTTGCCTTGAAAACCCTACGGGGGTCACCATAAGTCAGCTGTGCCTTGATGGCAAAAAAAAAAACCCCAATATGTTTATTGTTGGAGAATGTGCACACAAGGGTCTCTTCTGCATGGTTTGCTTTAGCAATGTTATCTTATGAATTCCGAATGGTATAACTACTGGTTTTGAAAGTTATCCTGAAGAGTTTCTTAAAGATAAAAAACTTTAGTTGTTGTGGGAAAACTATTTTCTGAAAAGGTTTCTGAAAAGGGATGCTGCTGTTCTGGAAAAGGTGCAGAAGAGGGCATTTCCTGTGACTAAAGGAATGGAGCACCTTCCCTAAGGAAAGGCTAAGGAGGTTGGTTTTTAGTTTTGCATATGCCAGTGATGGCGAACCGTTTAGAGATTGCAACCCAAAACCCACTTATTTATCGCAAAGTGCCAACACAGCAATTTAACCTGAATACTGAGGTTTCCTCCCAGCTGGGCAGCGGGGAGTCCAGGGAAGGGGGGGGCTTTGACTGCGGGGAGTCCAGGGAAGGTAGACGTGAAACTTACCCGCGCGTGCCCACAGAGAGGGCTCGGCGTGCCAAGTCTGGCACACGTGCCATAGGTTCGCCAACATGAGCATATACACAGCTACATGGAGACATGTTGGAGGTTTCTAAAGTTGGCATTGGTAAGTAAATGGATAGAGGAAATCTTTTCTCTCTTTACCATAAAAGTCACACATCCCATTTGGAGATGGGGGCAACCAACTTGATGGGCAGTAGATTCAGGGCAGCAACAGCTGTACTTTCTCACTCAGTGAGAAATTAGCTTGTGGAATTCACTGCAGCAGCATGTAGTGACCACTAGTTTAACTGGCTTTAGAAGGAGTTAAGACAAATTCATGGAGAATAGTTCCAAACCTTCTGATTAACAGTGCTAGGGCAGGGGGCAGCAATGGAATCAGGCTTTGGCCGCTATAGGATCTATAGGATTTCGGGAGCATGTAGTTTGTCACAGTGTAGAAGATGCTGAACTACATGGACATTTGGTCCATTCCAGCACAGCTGCCCTATGTTCTGACAAGATTAATTCCAGTTCCCTACTAACAGTGCATTCATTGAAAACTGGCTATTTATGCTAACATAGTCCTGATGATGGCAATAGAACCATATTTTTAACTGTCTGCCTCCTGTACCATTTATAGTAAATGGTGTGGCGTATAACAATTTTTAATAAATATTCCTTGAATCTCATTCTTAGAATTGTTTGGTACAGAAGAGTTGTGAAGCAGTAGTACAGCGATTCCCAAACTGTTCTCCACGGAGCACTTGGTGCTCTGTGAAACATCTCCTCTTCCGTGAAGAGATTGGAAAGAAAAATACTACTGTCATTGGTTTAGTATATAGGTGCTAGGTTAAAATTAGTGCTCCATGACAAATTTCTCTCCTGAAAAGTGCTCCACGACTCAAAAAGTTTGGGAACCGCTGCAACAGTAGTCTAGATGGAACACAAGGTTTTTATAACAATTACTAAGAATTTGCTGTCCCTCAATCCCCATATGTCCATCTGCAAGTGTAATGTGCCATTTCCTGCTAACCTGCCTGCCGCAGATTATCCATCTGTGACCTTTTGGTATGTTAGTAGTAACTTCGGACATTCTGTGTTCTTCTGATCCCCTTTGCCCTTGCCCACCAACAACTGTCTTTAATGTGCTGCTTCCTGCAGAGCCTACCTGCTAGAGATTATCCATTGTGCTCCTGCAATTTTTAATGTGCTTAACATTTACCATGAGTAATAAATATAATAGAATGCCTGAAAACATATACACTTTTCCTTCTTTGTAAAAGTTAGCTTTTTGTTTCTTTCATGGTGGGACTCGGTTTCTTCAGCTGAGTGGTGGGATGTAAGATACAAAAGGTTGAGAACCACTGCCTTGCCTCAAATTACCAGTGCCTGGAGACTTGAGTAAAGGTTGGGTATTGCTATCTTGATGATGATCTGCTTACTAAGGGAGGCTGGGTAAGAACCACAACAATTGCTGAAGCCTCTGCCATGGTAGCAAAGCCCAAGCTGATCTTCCTTCGTTCTTCCCCTCCATCCACCGGACTCTGCAATTAAGATGGTATTGTGGCAGATAACCAGTGCAGTAGATTCCGTGCAGTTGTTGAGCTAAGGTGTTTGTCCCCTCCCACCACCAGAGCAGATGTGCATTACGTTTTTTAAATTTGACTTGCTGGGGAAAAAAACTACAACAGTTCTATCTGTTTCTCCTTTCTCTGGACTTTTGTGAGTAATGATATATTTGAACACAGTGCATCACAGGACTTCCTACACTCAACTTCCTTTGGGGACCTGATAACCTCTTCACTAGTACAGAAATTATGGAGCACCCTGCCTGCCTTTCTGTTATATTTGTACTGATTATATAAAATGATTGTTACAGTTTCCATGGCACAGGCGCTTCCAGATCCTCCTCAGTAAACCCAGAAAGATCAATTTCAGATTGCTAGCTTGCTAGTGTTGTCATGGAGGGTTGAATATGTTACAGGGGGTTTAGTGGATATGTCCTGATAGATCCCATGATCTTCTTCTTCAGCTCTACCATTGTCGGTTGCCATAACATCTCCAGCTCTCTTAAATTACCCTGCTTCCAATTTTTTTGATTGCTGGAACTTTGTTCCAAAGCATCGCTGGGATGACACCTCTCTGCCCCCTCCCAAATGCCTTTCAAAATGCATCTTTTTGCACAAAGTTTTTGGCTTTAGCCCCTTAGTCCTTGTCCCCACTTTTAGCTGCGTCTGCACATTCATGTTTGAATCCTCTTCACCTATGCTAACATTGTTTGAGGCAAGGACCTACTTAATTTTCATATGTTACTCTGTAAACTGCAGTGCACATTGGTACAAGATAAAAACTGTTAATTATTTCTAAGTTAGAAGTGTATCCCTGTATCTGATAGCCAAAGGCTAGCTCCAATGGCATAGGTAAATTTAAGCAATGGGGCCACCCATGGCTAGGGTCTAGAGTTCTGCAAGTTCAAGGCCACCCCCAGGCTTGCTGAAAAAACGTTTAAAAGAACAAATATAAGGTTACAGTGCCCAGAAAGCTAAGATTGAAGTCAGCATGGGTGCAAACACTACAAAACAACCTCTACTCCAGGCAATTTTATGTTGCATGAAAACATGTTATCCACAGCTGTAATCTTTGCCTCTCCTGGCCCATTTCTTTCTCCCACTGCTGCATTGGATATGGGTTGCCTCCATTCACTTTACTAGGGCTTCCGTTTGCTGCACCAGCAGGGGTGGAGAGTGGAGTGCACAGGCAAGAGTGGAGGGAAGCAAAGTGTTTAGTTGTTCTCTTGCCCTGATCTGGATAGCCCAGGCTAGCCTGATCTCATCAGATCTCAGAAGCTAAGCAGGGTTGGCCCTGGCTAGTATTTGGATTGGAGACCTCCAAGGAATACCAGGGTCATGACATGAAAGCAGGAAATGGCAAACCACCTCTGAACGTCTCTTGCCTTGAAAACCCCACCAGGGGTCAACATAAGTCAGATGTGACTTGACAGCACGCATACAGTTGTATTCTTACTTGCTCATCCTATTTTTGTTGTTTTAAATCAAAGCTGGGGTAGAGTTGGTAGTGCTTTTCCCAAGAAGTGTACTGGCATCTTGTATTAAGCTTGAAAGAAGCATCTACAAAACAGATTTAAACTTTCTTGAATGTCCAAAACCTTAAAAGTTGTTCATCTTTTCAAGGGCAACGTATTTTGTGTGTATGTTTACAAGAAACCCTATGTATATCTGACATTCTGTTGGCATTTTTAAAAAGCTCTTGAAGACAGAAGGGAAGCTGTTACACTGTGTTCCATGTGTCAGCATTTGAGAGACATGGAACAGCTCATTGTGCACACCAAGAAGGTAACTCGGGGTTTGTTTATATAACCGAAGATGCCAGTGATTATTCCTAAGGTCTTTCTTATTCAGGATTGTTATCCAGAAAATAGCAGTCCTTGCTTATAAAGTTAGGGAATCCTAGGATACGTTAGCCACATACTGTTCCACGCATACTATCTTGGATCACATTCTGCTGACTGTAGGTTGACATTAAATTCTAAATTTAAAGATTATAGTTGAGAGATGCAAGAAGAGGACTGGTATAAGCAAGAAACACTTGCTGGCATAACTGGCATTTGCTTTCTTGTTTTGCCATGACAGTTACTTCAGCTGAAAAAAATCACTTTGGTTGAAAAGTGCAGCTTTGTTTTGTGGGGTGGTGGAAATTGCTGTGGTGAAAGCAGCAAGCACAATTGCAGTGGCAAATGTGATGGTTCTTACATGCATGTTCCTCCTTTGGAATCTGACTGTATATTATCATTTGTCAGGCTAGGCAACCTGTTTAGTGCTGAGGAATATGCAGAAAAAAGTGAAGAAAAGGAGTAATTGATTGTCTCCTTTATGCTGGTCTTTTGTAAGATGTACTGTGTGTGTGTGTGTGTGTGTGTGTGTAAAGTGCCGTCAAGTCGCAGCCGACTTATGGCGACCTCTTTTGGGGGGGGTTTCATGGCAAGAGACTAACAGGTGGTTTGCCAGTGCCTTCCTCTGCACAGCAACCCTGGTATTCCTTGGTGATCTCCCATCCAAATACTAACCAGGGCGGACCCTGCTTAGCTTCTGAGATCTGACGAGATCAGTCTATCCTGGACCATCTAGGTCAGGGGTACTAGGAGTGCCTAATTGCTGGGCCAACCAGGTCAGGGGTACTAGGAGTGCCTAATTGCTGCCATCTCCTGTTGCAAAAGGTTCAGTGGGACCAGGTAGCACATTAGCCATTTTGCCTGTCAAATACTGTCAAATGACCACCTTCTATTAGAACTTACCACTTTTATTTCATTTAGGATATCATTTCTTAGTAGCATCAGTAGTGAGGGCTGCTTGAACAGTCGTCCCTGGAACAGCAGGAGGAAACCTAATAGCTTTTCTCAGGCCCTCTACAAACAGGAAGAAGCAGTTATCAGTGGCAAAGCTCACTGCCTAAGGCCATCCATGAATCCATCTTGTCTGCTACAGGGACCAGGGAGTATGCTCTTCACATGCTCTGGATTTCTGCTGTGGAAAGCTCCAGAAAGGAATGGCAACGATGCTTTAAAAATTGGACAGTTGTCTACTTAGCATGACTTTTTAAAAACAGATTTTTTTTTATAGTTGAGATTACTTCATCACCTTGTTTTACACAAAGTTTTAAAATTAGCATAAGGCCTATTGATTGAGACAAGTATTTGTTTTTCTTGTTCTAAATAAAACTAATTCTTGATCAATAACCAACTTTTTTTTGGGACTAGTCAATGTCCAGCCCCCAAACTCTTCTTTCTTATTTATTTACATAATTGGTATGTTGCCTTCCTGCCCAATCAGGGCCACCAAGGGGCTAACATTTAAAGCAGAATATCACAATTAAAATCAAAACTAAAGTATATATTAAAGGCACATAAAACAGTAATTAGAACATAGAGCAAGAAGGTGGTATTATTGAGAGAATACTGGACCAAACAAAAAAATCTTTACCCACTGGTGGAAGATGGTGACAGAAGAATATAGCTGGGGAGACAGCTTCATAGTTTGTTACCACATCTAAATAGGCCCTCTCTTGGGATGAATCAAGCTCCCAGAGCCAGGGGGCTCATCCCTCCCCCAGAGGGTGCCATCTTTTTTTCCACAGTGCCAAAGTCTGATCAACACACCAAAAATGTAATGGTTGAATTTTAATTGCTTTGGCTTCTTTACAGTACTTATTCCAGTGATTAACCATCATCCTGTAGCCTGGTTGCTTCACCTCTTATCGCTGCCACTTGATCATACCTAGGTGCTGGAGCTGCTTTCCCAGCTGAAGTCCTTCTCCCCAGTCATTAAGTTCCTGTCTTGGCCATGGCACCTTTTCTGCAGGGTTAAGCTAGGAGGTAGCCAGTCTGCGTGTGTCAGATAGGAAAAGCTTCTCCTGGCTTCCCTCTGGAGCAGGGCTTTCCAAGTCTCTAGGAGGCTTGGTACTAGCTAGCATGCAAAGGCTCTGAGCCTAGTACCCAAAGTTTCTTCTAAGCAGACATCAAGCTGCCTTCCTTTCTTCCTTCAACTGGGGCCTTTTATCCCTCTTCCCCTGGCCACTCCCAGTTTCTACCTCCCTGCTCCTACTCCTGAGCAGGCCCTTTCTTTCCAAGATACCTTTAGCCCAGAGGAGGCCTTTGCTCCATAGGGAGCTAGTACAGGTTGGCATTCCAACTGGCTGTACTTCCCTCACCTCTGCAACTGTGCTGCTGCCTTACTTTGGGCTGTGGCCCTGCTCCACCCTTCTCCCCCAGGGGCAGGGTGCCTCGGGCTGTGACAGGTTGCTACCCACCTAATATGAGTTGGGGGGCATCTGCAATGGTGCCTCAGAAGATGACCATAAGAGTCGGGTACATTTTTCCATGGGAGATTTAAACGAAGGGAGTAAAGGAGGATGGATTACTCTCTTTCCTTTTTGTAAAAGCCTAGGGTCTAGAAAAGAAAGGAGAGCCAGCATGGTGTAGTAGTTAAGGTGTTGGATTAGGACATGGGAAACCCAGGTTTGAATCCCCATTCTGCCATGAAAGCTTGCCAGGTGATGTTGGGCCGATCACACACTCTCAGCCCTGACCCTGGCTAGAATTTGGATGGGAGACCTCCAAGGAATACCAGGAGCATGATGCGGAGTCAGGCAATGGCAAACCGTCTCCAAACGACACTTGCATTGAAAACCATACGAGGTCGCCATAAGTCAGCTGTGACTTGATGGCGCAAAAAGCAATGGCCCTTCCCAGGTTCTGTGTGTGGAAAAATAGGGAGGGTTTCACTCCTGTGATTTGGCCTAGTGCTGGAAGCAAAGGAATACTTCCCAGGAGGTTGCTCACTGCTGGCAAGCAGGCAAATGAATGCGTGAAACTCTACTTTTTTATGTAACTTGGAAATTAATTTCAGGGACCTTTTAGATCCTAGCCATTACTTACTAGCTATATTGCAGTTATTTAGAACCATATTATTATGCAACTTGTAATAATGTGAGGGTTTTTTTTCAGAACCAGCAAATGCAAGAAGATCTCTTTCTAATCTTGCTGCTATTTTCATGGCAATGGATGCCAACAAATTGAGTGGTCTTCTCTGACTTACTGCCACTAATTTTCTAATTGTGGAAAAACTGCCAGCCTTTCCTCTGCTTTCCCAATTGCATATTTCCCTTCTTATCAGAAGTTCTTCTGTAATTAGACTTAGTGGTATTGCTTTTTACTGAGTATAATGTGATCTACTTATTTTTCTTGCGGGGAGGGGTCTCCACAACTTCTGAAGGTTAATACCTTAGATTGGGAACCTTTGGAATGACTGCCGCTCCTTGAACCCCCAATATTTTGTTTTTAGTGTGAAAAATCCATTTTAAAAACCATTTTCCTTTTTTGCTTTTAGCTGTTCAAGACATAGCAACGTTTTAATCTGATTAAATAAAAGAAACACATCCCGTGTAATCTATGAAACCATTCATTCATGGGCTAAAATGAGACAGGTTAACTTACTAGGTATTGTCTGTCATACTGATGTCATAGAAATACTGCCAATGACTATGCAATATACAAAAGGTAGATTTTATGTTTATCTGATGACTGCTATCCTGGAGTATGAGGGGTGCTAGTTTCTAGCAGGTGGATTTGATTTAAATCATGATTTAAACCACTAGTCAGTAAGACTAGATTTAAATCATGATTTTCTACCTAAAGACTCATTCTTGCTGGTATGGTGGACCATAAGTTGTCAACATTTGGAAGGTCATCAACCCCTTACCCCTTAACTGCTAAGTTGCAAGAATTTCAATGAATAGAAGATTGTTTGGAGTAGAATAGATCTACACAAGAAGCTAAGTGTGAGGAGGGAGGGGCAAGTAGTAAAAATGAAAGTGAAACCTTTTGAGCAGAATACTTCACAAGTCTTGGGTTCTTTGTGTGTGTATATCCTATCATTTTATGGTTTAATAATCCAAACTAATGTTAATATGTGGGGGGGCTTTGGCATTATGTTTTATTTAGTAAGAATACATTTAATTATATTATGGACAGTGCTGCTAACTATATAAACTACAATATTGTAGACTGGATCTATTCAAAATTATGTAAATTTGCTTTTTACTGCAAAACATTTTGATCTGCTATATGAAGAGTGCCCTGACCTGGATGGCCCAGGCTAGCCTGATCTCGTCAGATCTCAGAAGCTAAGCAGGGTCGGCCCTGGTTAGTATTTGGATGGGAGACCACCAAGGAATACCAGGGCTATTGTGCTGAGGAAGGCACTGGCAAACCACCTCTGTTAGTATCTTGCCTTGAAAACCCCAAAAGGGGTCGCCATAGGTCAGCTGCGACTTGACGGCACTTCACACACACACACACATATGAAGAAGCAGTTTTAATATATAATAATTTCATAATAGTGTTGGAGCCCGCAATGAGACTTTTTCAGTCAATTGCGAACGCAACTTAAATGTTGTTAGTTGGCTGTAATTTTATAGTAATCATTACATGGTAGCTAACCAGTATAGACAATGCAGTATGATGTCCTCATATTAATTCAGACCTATGCAGAAGTTTTTGAATAAATCCACAAAGGTAATTAGTCATTTGTGAAGAAATTTACATATCTGTAATCAAAACAGAACACAATCCATTCATTTATGGTTATTAAGCCCTGAATAGTCAAGAAATGTGTAGAATTAAAAGTGCCAAAAAATGGTTTCACTTTTGGCAAATTGATGAATTTCTCTAAGCAGATAAAAATGAGAGAGATGGGAAGAAGAGACAGAGACTTGTATCTATTACGCTGTAATGCATCTTGCCATCTTTGTGTCCTTTTTTGATGTGTGCTTCCATATTTGTGAAGGCAATGAGGTATGCCATTATTTTTGCAAATAAGGTAATTAGTCATGTAATGCCATGAAATCACAATAGTGCCTATGACTTTCATATGATACATTTGAAAGCTTATTCCAGGGTCTAGAATCTATTTAGGTTAACCAGATATCTCTGATCTTAAGGAATATAGGTTGATTCAGCAGTACTGCAGGCAGAATTTCTGGATCAAAACTTGGCTACCTTCCTGTTTCTGCTACTGCTCACCTTTCCCCCAAAAACACTGCTTCCAGATTCAAGAAAAAGCAGTAGGTATAGTGTATGAGTCTTCTATGGGAGAGACAAATTGGCAGAAATCACCCGCCTCCCCGTTGGCGGAAGTGAACATAAGAAGAGCACTGCTGGGTCAGACCAGTGGTCCATCTAGTCCAGCGTTCTGTCTCACACAGTGGCCAACCAGTTACTCTGGAGGGCCAACAATAGACCATAGAGGCCAAGGACTTCCCCTGATGTTGCAACCTGGGACTGGTATTCGGGGGTTTTCTGCCACCATGCCTAGTAGCCAATTGCCACCCGTGAATCTAATCCCCTTTTAAAGCTGTCTATTCCTGTAGTCATCACTGCAGCCTCAGGCAACCAATTCCACATTTTAATAATTCATCGTGTAAATAAGTATTTCCTTTTGTTTGAACCTCTGTCCATCAACTTCATTGGATGTCCTCAAGTTCTAATATTTTTAGAGAGGGAGAATAAGTTCTGTGTCAGCTGTCTCCACCCTGTGCATGATTTTATAAAACTGTGTCATGTACTCTCTTAGTCATTTCTTTTCTAAACTGACAGGTGCCAGGCTCTTCAGCCTTTCCTCATAGGGCAGGTGCACCAACACTTTAATCATCTTGATTACTCTCTTGGCATCCAGTCCATCCATGTAAGTTGTAAGTGATGGTATGTGTTACAGATTTTGCAAATTATATGTGAACAGTTGGGCTCGTCATGTAGAATAAGAGGCCTCGGTACATTCATGTTCTGTCAAAATAATGCTTTGCACTAAGCAAATTTCCTCTACCCTTAGTCATGCATATTTGTGCTACGTCTAAAAGATCCATGTAAAAGCTGTGAAGAATGTTCATGTGAATTCCTGTTTAGAGTGGAGGAGGAGAAATAGGTTCAGCATTTTCAGCTCAAGTGATAAACCTCAAAAATAGCATCACAGGGTCCAGCTACTCATACTGTTGGCTTGGTTTTTCCAGGAAAAGTTGCATACACAGCAGTCTGTCTGTATCAAAATGTTTAACGACCAAATGTAGGTTTATGTGATTGGTGCTGATGTGTTTTAAGTGGGCAACTAAAAATTTCCCCACAGGTCATCCATCATACAATACCCCAGCACAGAATATACCCCATCTCTGCTTCTTAAAGTATTTGAGAGGTTTCTTTTCTGTAGGCTAGCACAGCTACTCTATCAGAGATTATTCTGTAGTTCTGAACAGTGGCAGCAACACCTGGTGATGCCAACAGGTCTGTCACACTGGTGGGGAATTTCATCATAACCTCACCTGTCACGTAGAGAACAAGATTTCTTGAATAGATCATCAGTTAATACCTTAAATATTACAGACCATTTCACAGTCAGGAGGTATATGGCATGATGCAAACTATGTTTAATTTTGTTTTTCATTGATGACACATCTCTTCCCTCTGAAATGTCCCTCTGACTGTCCATGGGACGAGTATTGTGTTGTGTTGCATCAGCAAATTC